>NC_056739.1:1639070541-1639177186 GCF_019279795.1 Protopterus annectens | reverse complement strand
ACTTTTATTAAGCATCTGTTGGGTTATTTGTTTCTGATAACTTGTTGCAGTTAAACTCTTTTTTCTAGAGACTCCTTTAGCTGTTTAAACTTTCATTTAAAGGCTCATTGCTGCTTTTCAGCTGTGAGAAACATTTCTGCAGTTTGTTTCTAAGTAGTGGGGATATTTGTAGCATTTCCATATTCAGGCTTGTATTTAGGCCTAGTGTTTGTGGAGGCTGTGTGTCTGAGCACATATTCAAGGACATCTTGGTTTAGCCAAAGCCATCGGGCATTTTAGTGAGAGAGAATTGTTTGAGGTCACTGGCTGACTGAGGTCACCTGGACTGCAGCTTAGACTAAGAACCTCAATGGTTCTTTTGAGATTTTTTTCTTAAAAGCTGTCTCAGGTTTCAACTTTCTGTTACGTAAGAAGCTCAGTTGTGAGTGTTCTTCCATTTTAGACTGAGCTAATTGAAGGAAGGACACTCAGCAAACTCGGAGCTATAATATATAACATTAAGTATCCTGTTTTTTGTTTATTTTGTTCTTTATTTCTTTGTTATTTATAGCACTTTGTGTACTGTGTATTTTTCTAGCTAATTTCACTGTGTGTGAGGTATTAACTGGAAATTGTCCACTTTTATTAAGCATCTGTTGGGTTGTTTGTTTCTGATAACTTGTTGCAGTTAAACTCTTTTTTCTAGAGGCTCCTTTAGCTGTTTAAAACTTTCACTTAAAGGCTCACTGCTGCTTTTCAGCTGTGAGAAACATTTCTGCAGTTTGTTTCTAGGTAGTGGTGATATTTTTAGCATTTCCATATTCAGGCTTGTATTTGGGCCTAGTATTTGTGTAAGCTGTGTGCCTGAGCACATATTCAAGGACATCTTGGTTTAGTCAAAGCCATCGGGCATTTCAGTGAGAGAGAATTGTTTGAGGTCACTGGCTGACTGAGGTCACCTGGACTACAGCTTAGACTAAGCACCTCATTGGTTCTTTTGAGATTTTTTCCTTAAAAGCTGACTCAGGTTTCAACTTTCTGTTACGTAAGAAGCTCAGTTGTGAGTGTTCTTCCATTTTACACTGAGCTAATCGAAGGAAGGACACTCAGCAAACTCGGAGCTATAATATATAACATTAAGTATCCTGTTTTTTATTTTGTTCTTTATTTCTTTGTTATTTATAGCACTTTGTGTACTGTGTTTTTTTCTAGCTAGTTTCACTGTGTGTGAGGTATTAACTGGAAATTGTCCACTTTTATTAAGCATCTGTTGGGTTGTTTGTTTCTGATAACTTGTTGCAGTTAAACTCTTTTTTCTAGAGGCTCCTTTAGCTGTTTAAAACTTTCATTTAAAGGCTCACTGCTGCTTTTCAGCTGTGAGAAACATTTCTGCAGTTTGTTTCAAAGTAGTGGGGATATTTGTAGCATTTCCATATTCAAGCTTGTATTTGGGCTTAGTGTTTGTGGAGGCTGTGTGTCTGAGGACATATTCAGGGACATCTTGGTTTAGCCAAAGCCCTCAGACATTTCAGTGAGAGAGAATTGTTTGAGGTCACTGGCTGACTGAGGTCACCTGGATTACAGCTTAGACTCAGCACCTCATTGGTTCTTTTGAGATTTCTTTCTTAAAAGCTGTCTCAGGTTTCAACTTTCTGTTATCTAAGAAGCTCAGTTGGGATTGTTCTGCCATTTTACACTGAGCTAATCGAAGGAAGGACACTCAGCAAACTCAGAGCTATAATATATAACATTAAGTATCCTGTTTTTTGTTTATTTTGTTCTTTATTTCTTTGTTATTTATAGCACTTTGTGTACTGTGTTTTTTCTAGCTAGTTTCACTGTGTGTGAGGTATTAACTGGAAATTGTCCACTTTTATTAAGCATCTGTTGGGTTGTTTGTTTCTGATAACTTGTTGCAGTTAAACTCTTTTTCTAGAGGCTCCTTTAGCTGTTTAAAACTTTCATTTAAAGGCTCACTGCTGCTTTTCAGCTGTGAGAAACATTTCTCCAGTTTGTTTCTAAGTAGTGGGGATATTTGTAGCATTTCCATATTCAGGCTTGTATTTGGGCCTAGTGTTTGTGGAGGCTGTGTGTCTGAGCACATATTCAGGGACATCTTGGTTTAGCCAAATCCATCAGGCATTTCAGTGAGAGAGAATTGTTTAAGGTCACTGGCTGCCTGAGGTGACCTGGACTACAGCTTAGACTAAGCACCTCATTGGTTCTTTTGAGATTTTCTTCTTAAAAGCTGTCTCAGGTTTAAACTTTCTGTTACCTAAGAAGCTCAGTTGTGAGTGTTCTTCCATTTTACACTGAGCTAAATGAAGGAAGGACACTCAGCAAACTCGGAGCTGTAATAAATAACATTAAGTATCCTGTTTTTTTGTTTATTATGTTCTTTATTTCTTTGTTATTTATAGCACTTAGTATACTGTGTATTTTTCTAGCTAGTTTCACTGTGTGTGAGGTATTAACTGGAATTTGTCCACTTTTATTAAGCATCTGTTGGGTTATTTGTTTCTGATAACTTGTTGCAGTTAAACTCTTTTTTCTAGAGACTCCTTTAGCTGTTTAAAACTTTAATTTAAAGGCTCATTGCTGCTTTTCAGCTGTGAGAAACATTTCTGCAGTTTGTTTCTAAGTAGTGGGGATATTTGTAGCATTTCCATATTCAGGCTTGTATTTGGGCCTAGTGTTTGTGGAGGCTGTGTGTCTGAGCACATATTCAGGGACATCTTGGTTTAGCCAAAGCCATCAGGCATTTAATTGAGAGAGAATTGTTTTAGGTCACTGGCTGACTGAGGTCACCTGGACTGCAGCTTAGACTAAGCACCTCATTGGTTCTTTTGAGATTTTTTTCTTAAAAGCTGTCTCAGGTTTCAGCTTTCTGTTTCCTAAGAAGCTCAGTTGTGAGTGTTCTTCCATTTTACACTGAGCTAATTGAAGGAAGGATACTCAGCAAACTCGAAGCTCTAATATATAACATTAAGTATCGTGTTTTTTGTTTATTATGTTCTTTATTTCTTTGTTATTTATAGCACTTAGTATACTGTGTATTTTTCTAGCTAGTTTCACTGTGTGTGAGGTATTAACTGGAATTTGTCCACTTTTATTAAGCATATGTTGGGTTGTTTGTTTCTGATAACTTGTTGCAGTTAAACTCTTTTTTCTAGAGGCTCCTTTAGCTGTTTAAAACTTTAATTTAAAGGCTCACTGCTGCTTTTCAGCTGTGAGAAACATTTCTGCAGTTTGTTTCTAAGTAGTGGTGATATTTGTAGCATTTCCATATTCAGGCTTGTATTTGGGCCTAGTGTTTGTGGAGGCTGTGTGTCTGAGCACATATTCAAGGACATCTTGGTTTAGCCAAAGCCATCGGGCATTTCAGTGAGAGAGAATTGTTTGAGGTCACTGGCTGACTGAGGTCACCTGGACTGCAGCTTAGACTAAGCACCTCATTGGTTCTTTTGAGATTTTTTTCTTAAAAGCTATCTCAGGTTTCAACTTTCTGTTACCTAAGAAGCTCAGTTGTGAGTGTTCTGACATTTTACACTGAGCTAATCTAAGGAAGGACACTCAGCAAACTCGGAGCTATAATATATAACATTAAGTATTCTGTTTTTTGTTTATTTTGTTCTTTATTTCTTTGTTTTTTATAGCACTTTGTATACTGTGTATTTTTCTAGCTAGTTTCACTGTGTGTGAGGTATTAACTGGAAATTGTCCACTTTTATTAAGCATCTGTTGGGTTGTTTGTTTCTGATAACTTGTTGCAGTTAAACTCTTTTTTTTCTAGAGGCTCCTTTAGCTATTTAAAACTTTCATTTAAAGGCTCACTGCTGCTTTTCAGCTGTGAGAAACATTTCTGCAGTTTGTTTCTAAGTAGTGGGGATATTTGTGGCCTTTCCATGTTCAGGCTTGTATTTGGGCCTAGTGTTTGTTCAGGCTGTGTGTCTGAGCACATATTCAGGGACATCTTTGTTTAGCCAAAGTCATCAGGCATTTCAGTGAGAGAGAATTGTTTGAGGTCATTGGCTGACTGAGGTCACCTGGACTACAGCTTAGACTAAGCACCTCACTGGTTCTTTTGAGATTTCTTTCTTAAAAGCTGTCTCAGGTTTCAACTTTCTGTTACCTAGGAAGCTCAGTTGTGAGTGTTCTGCCATTTTACACTGAGCTAATCGAAGGAAGAACACTCAGCAAACTCGGAGCTATAATATATAACATTAAGTATCCTGTTTTTTGTTTATTTTGTTCTTTATTTCTTTTTTATTTATAGCACTTTGTGTACTGTGTATTTTTCTAGCTAGTTTCACTGTGTGTGAGGTATTAACTGGAAATTGTCCACTTTTATTAAGCATCTGTTGGGTTGTTTGTTTCTGATAACTTGTTGCAGTTAAACTCTTTTTTTCTAGAGGCTCCTTTATCTGTTTAAAACTCTCATTTAAAGGCTCACTGCTGCTTTTCAGCTGTGAGAAACATTTCTGCAGTTTGTTTCTAAGTAGTGGGGATATTTGTAGCATTTCCATATTCAAGCTTGCATTTGGGCCTAGTGTTTGTGGAGGCTGTGTGTCTGAGCACATATTCAGGGACATCTTGTTTTAGCCAAAGCCATCGGGCATTTCAGTGAGAGAGAATTGTTTGAGGTCACTGGCTGACTGAGGTCACCTAGACTACAGCTTAGACTAAGCACCTCATTGGTTCTTTTGAGATTTCTTTCTTAAAAGCTGTCTCAGGTTTCAACTTTCTGTTACCTAAGAAGCTCAGTTGTGAGTGTTCTGCCATTTTACACTGAGCTAATCGAAGGAAGGACACTCAGCAAACTCGGAGCTATAATATATAACATTAAGTATCCTGTTTTTTGTTTATTTTGTTCTTTATTTCTTTGTTATTTATAGCACTTTGTGTACTGTGTATTTTTCTAGCTAGTTTCACTGTGTGTGAGGTATTAACTGGAAATTGTCCACTTTTATTAAGCATCTGTTGGGTTGTTTGTTTCTGATAACTTGTTGCAGTTAAACTCTTTTTTCTAGAGGCTCCTTAGCTGTTTAAAACTCATTTAAAGGCTCGCTGCTGCTTTTCAGCTGTGAGAAACATTTCTGCAGTTTGTTTCTAAGTAGTGGGGATATTTGTAGCATTTCCATATTCAGGCTTGTATTGGGGCCTAGTGTTTGTGGAGGCTGTGTCTCTGAGCACATATTCAAGGACATCTTGGTTTAGCCAAAGCCATCGGGCTTTTCAGTGAGAGAGAATTGTTTGAGGTCACTGGCTGACTAAGGTCACCTGGACTACAGCTTAGACTAAGCACCTCATTGGTTCTTTTGAGATTTCTTTCGTTTTAACTTCCTGTTACCTAAGAAGCTCAGTTGTGGGTTTTCTGCCATTTTACACTGAGCTAACCGAAGGAAGAACACTCTACAAACTCGGAGCTATAATATATAACATTAAGTATCCTTTTTTTTGTTTATTTTGTTCTTTATTTCTTTGTTATTTATAGCACTTTGTGTACTGTGTATTTTTCTAGCTAGTTTCACTGTGTGTGAGGTATTAACTGGAAATTGTCCACTTTTATTAAGCATCTGTTGGGTTGTTTGTTTCTGATAACTTGTTGTAGTTAAACTCTTTTTTCTAGAGGCTCCTTTAGCTGTTTAAAACTTTCATTTAAAGGCTCACTGCTGCTTTTCAGCTGTGAGAAACATTTCTGCAGTTTGGTTCCCACCCTCCCTTCCTGTTGGTATAGTGTTTTTATAGTTGGTGGCTTTGCAGTTGCCTGCCACTAGTATAAATTTGATCTGGGACCCTCCTCCCAGTCTATTGTCATTACCTCATTCTACCCAGTACAGGGAGAACATTTGAGAAGGCCAATCAGCTTAGTTTCTGCTCTTCCTTTCTCTCTTTCCTAAGTTCGTTTTCTGCCTTTCCTGTGGGTAGTCTAGCCTGGATATAGATTTGCTGTGTACAGGACTATTTGTAGGCTTCTAGGGTCCAAGCCTTTCTTTGTTGAAAGGAAGCCTTCTAGCTTAATTTTGTTTTTTAGAACTAGACAGTTTTTTTTTTGTTTCAGCACTTGTTCAGAACTTATTGTAAGCACTAAATAAGCTACAAATTACTACAGCACTCAACTTTCCCCACTGTCTAGAGGAAAACAGTTTCTAGCACTTAACAAATAAGCACTTATCCAGGCATGTCTAAGGGTCAGCCCCAGGTGTTTTCTCCTGTCTACCTGATGAATCTGGGCATCTTGGGGCAATGCAGTAATTGCCTCATGGTCACAGACAACCCTCTCCTCCTACCACCCAACACTACAACCTGTGAGAGATGCACTTATATAGCCAAACTGGAAGCAAAGCTCTCTTCACCCAAGACTGGACTAGACAGTCAAGAGGAGAAGGTAAACACTTGCACAACACCACACTCAGCACATAGACCCTCAAAATCTACACCACCAAAACACACACATAGAAACACAAAACACACCTAGATTCACAGAGGCTCTCAGTAAAATCCTGCCCAAGCAACAGGGACCTCCAAAGCAGAAACACAAGCAACTTCCACCCCCCCAACACAACCCAAATGACACATAGCCCACAAACTCAGTGTGCCACTCAACCACAGCCCATAAGGCATAACAACGTACCCAACACTCTAGTCATAGGTAACTCTATAGTCAGGCACACTGATGATCCACTCACCAGGCTAAACAAGGAGAAAGTTACTGTCAGCTGCCTGTCGGGTGCCAGGATCCGCCACATAAAACATGCACTCAGGTCACTCCACAACAAGTACAAATATGACTCTGTCATTGTCCATGTTGGTGTGAATGACCTGAGACGTACCTCCTTGGACTACATGAAAAGGGACATGGAGGAGCTGTCCGATCTTGTAGCCCAGGCAGGTATGACCCTAGCCCTGAGTAGCATCCTGCCATCACCCAGAATGATACCACTGTACAAGGACAAAATGATTGACTTCAACAATTGGCTAAGTTTCTGGTGTCATTCTAAGGGGATCCAGTATCTGTCTGCCTGGGATGACATGATCGACAAGCCATGATGCTTTGCCAGAGATGGCCTGCATCTGTCACCCCTGGGATTCCGGATACTGGCTAAGGCTCTAGGCACACCTATAGTGCCTTTTTTAGGCAAGGTTCAAATGACAAATTCACCACCCTAACAGGTACAGGCAAGAAGAATCTAAGGGTATTGTTACTCAATGCTAGAAGTCTAAACCTCAAAATGCACTCTCTCGAGGTACTCCTTAAAATGGAGAACATCGACATCTGTGCAGTGACAGAGACCTGGTTCAAGGCTCCAGAGAGTACCTCTGCATTACCAGGCTATAATTCATACAACACCTTTTGGCCACCTAACCTGGACCGAAAAACTAAAGGCGGAGGCGTGTCCATATTCATTAAGGATATCCACACCTCCAGGCTAGTTGCTCAGCATAATGCATCCGAGATTATCCAAGTGCAACTAACTCTGGGCAAGACCACAATCCAAATTGTAGCTTGCTACAGATCCCCCATCATGCCCCAAGATTCCCACTCCTCATTTCTTAATACATTGGAAAATATTAGGGTACAACCTATGCCTAATAATGGGCGATTTCAACTACCCTACCATTAACTGGGAAAATTACTCGTGTACCAACTCTTGTGCTCAACGTTTTCTGGAATTCATAAATTCCAATGCCATGGATCAACTTATCCACACCACCACCAGGGGCAGCAATATCCTAGACCTGGTTATTACCAACATGGGCAACCGGTGCTCCACACCAGAGGTCAGTTCCTCATTGGTCAGATCCGACCATAAGCTAGTCACCCTAGACATCCACATCCCTCCCCCACCCCCCATTAGGGATCCACAGTAAAAAATTTCTCCAAAGCCAACTTCACGCTTCTTAAGACAGAAGTGGCAAACTTCACGACACCCATGCTGACGGACAATAGAGGTATGACTGCTGAATCCTACACAAATGCACTTTATAAGCACTTACATGAGTGCATGGATCATGCAATCCCTAACAGAACCAAGATGCTATCCTCCAAAAAAAGGAAGCCAATCTGGTGGTCCCCTGCCATAAACAAACTCTACAACAGAAGAAAGAAACTGTTGCAAAAAAGAGTAAAATCCCATGATTGGAGAAACTCCCTGGTCAGCTTCAGTAAGAAGCTGAGATACCTCATAAAATCCTCCAAAGCTAGTTATGAAAACAAAATCGCCACTGACTCTAAAGACAACCACAAAGCATTCTATAGCTATGTCAAGAATCTAAATGGCAACACTCAGATCTGCTCTGAGTTACAGCACAATGGCACTAAATATACAGAACCAACGGATATTGCCAACATCCTGGCAGAAAGGTTCAGTGCTAACTTTACCCCTCTGTCATCCCCTAGAGGGCCCATCTCTATACCAGAAGAATGCAAAGTTCCTGTAATCACGGCTGCACAGGTAAAAAACACACTATCCAAAGCCAAGAACACAGCATCCATGGGACCTGATGACATCCCAGGCTGTGTTCTACATGAACTACAGAATGAACTGGCACCCCACCTAAGTACCATGTTCAATCATAGCCTCACCTCAGGCTATGTGCCCACTGAATGGTGCACAGCAACAGTTATCACACTCCACAAAGGGGGAGCCACCACAGACCCCGGAAACTACAGCTCAATTAGCCTAATGAGCCTGGTCTTCAAGGCTATGGAGCATATCATCATGGAACTTATAAAGAATGACATTGGTAATCTCCAAACTCAGGACCCCACCCAGTTCGGGTTTGTAAAAGGGAGATCATGTCTCCTAAACCTGATAGACTTCTTTGAAGCAGTCACCAAAGCCGTAGATGAGGGTAAGGTGGTTCACACAGCCTATCTAGATCTCGCCAAGGCTTTTGACACCATCCCCCACTTTGGAATTATAGATAAACTCACTAAACTAGGTATAAATCCCTATGTCACAAGATGGGTTGCCAACTGGCTCACTGAGAGAACCCACACTGTGAAAGTAGCAGACTCCAAATCCAGCTTCAGACCAGTGACAAGTGGAGTACCACAGGGTTCAGTCCTGGGTCCTCTCCTGTTTGGTATCTACTTCTCTGAAGTACAGGCCAACACAGAAGGTTTTTGGCTAATGAAGTTCGCAGATGACTGCAAACTAGGAGCCATAATCAAAACTCCAAAAGATGTGGACATCCTACAAAAGGGCCTTGCTGAGACAGATGCCTGGTGTCAAAGCCATGGCCTCAAGCACAATGCCAAAAAGTGCATTGTCCTTCCTTTTGGTAAAAACTCAGTACCCATGAACTACCACAAAGGTGGTAGTCTACCTAACACCAAAAGTGTGATAAGAGACCTTGGGACACAGGTGGACAGTAGTCTCTCCTTTGATAATCACATCGCCACAGTAGTCAGGAAATCCTTCTATGTGGCACACCTCATCACAAAAGGTTTCTCATCCAGGAAAAAAGAGGTCATTGTTCCCCTCTACTCGTCACTCATTAGACCCATTATAGAGTACAATGCCCCTTTTGGTGTGTACCTTACAAGACATCTACAACAACTGGAAAGGCCACAGAAATACCTCACAAAGAGGATTTCCGGCCTCAAAGAGATGCCCTATGCAGACCGTCTCAAAAAACTGCAGCTTTACTCAGTTGCATATCGCCTACTCAGAGGCGATCTCTGCCTAACTCACAAAGCTATGTCAAACCCAGAGCTTTTAGACATGCTCCACTTAAAGAAATCCCAATCCCTATGAGCTACACGCTCTAGGGACCTAAACCTCGTCACCACAATAAACAGAACATGCTGGAGGGATAGATTCCTGTCCCAGAGACTTCCCATACTCTGGAACAAACTACCTATCTATATCAAACAAAGCTCCTCATTAGCACTGTTCAAGAAAAATCTTGATGATTGGATGGGAGATAGGAAATTCACCCCAGGGATCACTTCTGTGGCTCTGCTAGACAGTGGCACAGGAAGATCATTTTCTTGGGTGGCGAAAGCCAGGGTACCTTTGGCTAGGCTTATATAGGCCCTAGGGCCAATAGACTAGTACCTACCTATGAACCTATGAACATATATATATATATATATACATATATGTAGATATACAAGTGACTACACATACACACGCAGAGATATGCACAGTAAGATACTTATGTAGTAGGTGCACACAGTATGGTACAGCCACTTTGCCTACAGTTAACACCCTAACAACTGGACACTGGATGAGTCACCCATACAACTGACATTCGTTGCCTGCACCATATACCCACAGAGAGGTCATAGGATAAACACTACACACAGGTTTGCAGAAATGGAATTCCTTTATTTATGTACTATTACAGATTTATATGCTATGTCATATAGCTGTTCAGACACTTACATCCATATCATCAGAGTAACGCAATTGTGAAACAGTTATACTAATACAGTAGTCTGGAAAGGTCCACAACTGTTGCTGTCCAGGCCAAGCCCTTCAAACCTTCAAACCGTACATTAGTAAAAACAGACTGGGCCACAGGATACCACACAATCAATAGTAAGTGATGCAGGTGTATAGTCCAGCAGCCTCTATCTACACTCTCTACACAATCACTAGGTGGTAAAGACTTCAGTTGACCAAATGGGATGTAACTGTTACAGAACATGGCATACCTCACACCATCACAAGCACACTGGCAAACAGAACAGTATGTATGGCAGGAGGCAGTAGGCCTGCACTAACCCACTTTATGTAAGTAATGTCAAGACAGGTGACATGTATGGTACTGTACAGCCAGATACCTTAAGGTAGCTCACCCCTGATACCCCCACATTTTGTAACAGCCTAGGTTATGTATGGTGCACCCCCCCCAGACTCAATAATACAGGGCCATATACTACTGTTACATACACTGGCCTCTGGAGTAAATATGGGCACACATGTATTGTGTAGGTGAAGCCCACACATATATGGCCCCTGCCCCACCGTATGTGTGGGGGATACTAGAGCAGTGGACTGCTGGCAGGCATGGCAGCATGGTATACGTATATGTGCATATGTATCTCTATCTGTATATGTGTAGACATATACTGCTCTGTATATGTATATATCTGGGTGTGTTTATGCATATCTGTGTACATATACACACCCATCTATATATGTCAATATGTACATGTGTAATTATCTATATAGATATCTGGATAATCATATGTACATATATATTCACCATATGTCCTGAACATGGGGTGTAGCCCAACCTCAGCCCCTATAGTCCCACCTGTATAGTGCAAGGGGATGTCAGACATGTATAGCAGGTATATTAGCAGACTATTGCTACTGTAATAGGGATTATCTTCAAAGACATGGTGTGTGTGGGAGGTCACATCTGCTTTTCACATGTGCGCCATTGGCTACTGACAGACATCCTAAGGACATCATAGTGCAGTACTGTTGCAAGCACGTAATGCTCCAGTGGACTACAGCAGAGATACTGGCCAATAGATGTGGACATTCTGACACACTCTGTACAGTCCAGAGGTATACACAGAAACTCTTAGTGCAGAACATGTGGACCAAGCCTGACAATATGGATGTTAACAGCCATGTAGATGGGGTGTAACACATAATGACTGGTATATATTCGCCCCCATAGGTTATGCATTCACACATCTCTGTCTGTCCTTCATAAGTTCATAGGTTCATAGATTAGTACTAGGCTAACTGCCCTTGCGAGCCATTTTAAGCTGACACATAATAACTGCTGGTACAGAAGTGCCATGGCCACATACTTCCCACTAGATATTGACATACATCTGTACAGCATCCCACCGCTCTGTCTGACATACATGACTGTTAAGGAAGGCTGGGCAGAAGTACATCTGGAAAGCATTTGGACATGACACCTCACTGGGTAAGTACACTACACTTCTAGGCATGTAACAAAGCACTATGCAGGCTACAGGCAGACTGGCTCAACACTGGCCTACATCTCCTATGGGGGTATGCACATGTACCTGAATATATAGCAGGCTCTACAGGCATGTCACAGCACAGGTTAAGATACACCTGTGCAAAAGTGCATAACTACAACCAATGTGAACACAGCCACAGCCACATATGGTAAGCTAGCATAATATTACAGTATATGGACTATCTGTTCAACACCATCCTCATATGTGCCACTCACACACTAACCCTACATATACTGGGCCACTACACAGTGTGGTCTGATGCCTGTCTGTGGTATGGGACATGTGTGTGTATGGCCCTACAAACATGTAAGCCAAAATGGTACAGTGGAGTGGCATGTAACATCAGATAGGATGGGACCTAGGACAATGACATCTACCACAGTCTGTACACAGGTCAAGGTACATATTAACAATACACACACTGTCTGCATTCACCATAAGAACACAGACTGCAGTACTGTACAAACAACCACAGAATGTCCAGGTTATATCATCAAATATAACCCCTACTGTACATAACATGTGTAGCAGTTTGATATCTCACTGGCTTGTTATCAGATATGATGACACTAATAATGGTGTACAGCAGATATGCACCTCTTAATGCACGACGTATGTACAAAGGTTGACAGAGTTGTGGCTGGAAGCACATACACAGGGCCAATATTGACATGATGCTGTGATAACCTCATACATTTACTGTTGTAACAGGGTTTGTTGCAACATATGTCCTATGAGGAATATGAAGTCAGGACTGTCATGGCTTTCACCATCTACAGACTGCAATCCTCACACTACCTTCTGCAGTTCACAGATAGATGCTCTGTGGGTAACACATGAAACCAAAGGCACAACACACTGCCCAGTCTGCAGATGACTCTACAGATGGGGATTCCTCATAAACATAGAACTGACATGGCAGGTATTAAAACACATAGGACAGCCATATCCACACACACACTATTAAACCAACATTACTCCAAATGCAGTATAGCAACACTTAGTCTGTAGTCAGGTCAGGCACATCCCCCTCCTGTGTGTTGCCCTGTTTCCACAGTGTATGCTGTTAGAGGTAACTCCCAATCCATCTGAGATGCTGTTTGCCAAACAACAGATCTAGTTCCTGCTCACAGTAAATGAAAAGGGCCAACACCAACATGATGTTCCTAGATATTGGAGTGTGTTTCCATGCAATTGGCTATGGGAATGTTACCACAGCTGTTCCACATGCAATCAGATAGGGGAGGGCTGCGATTCATGCTGAGGCCATCAGCTGATCATGAGCAACACATAAAATGCACATGCTGCTGCCTAAGAAAAGCAGGTGTAGGTCTCCACATCCATCAGTGAGGGAGTGAGAGAGGCAGACAGAGGTATTGACAAGTCAGGGAGGGGTGGGAGAGTAAAACCTAAGCATGCTTGTGTCACACACCTACCAGGGTATCAAACCCCTGATGACTACGTAGTGCTATCACAGTCCTGTGCAGTTATTGGATGTGCCACATAGGTTACCTGTTGTGGAGTCCTCAGAACATATATGTGATGGTGAGTTACACCAGCAACAGGGATATGGTAGCTATATGGTAGGTGAAGTACACATGCCTGTCGCATGAACAGGTGCCAGCGTCAACACAGCCGCAGTCTCACAGGGATGCACACACATTAACACACTTTGCAGGGCCAGGGATACAGCTCATCACTAGTGAGATTGCCACAACACATTACTGTGCAGGTATCACATGCACCACATGGGTCATACAGAGGTTATATGGGCAAAATATATGGGGAGGTGTCTGACATCAGACAGCATGCTTTAGTATGCCACTGGGGGTTGTAGTGAGTGTGGATGTGATCATACGCATCATACAACACACACACAAACACACAGGGTGCCAGTACTGACATGCAGTGATGCATTTCTGCATGGATATGTGGTGGTCAACTGTGCCAGATGGCTATATAAGGCTAGATGATGGGTATCCATTGGCATCAGGCCACATGACAATGGTCTGCATTGTGGCTCAGGGCTGTGGTTTCTGCATTTGTCTACACAGGTGGGTATTGTATCCACCATCCAGTCACCTTGGTGACTATTGCATGTGGCCAATGCCGTGCGTCGCTTGCCATGTATGTGTTCCTTAGTCCATGACATGAATGGTGTCTGGGATGTGCACACCTCCCACATGCATGTACAATGATATGTGGAACTGTACCTGGGGTGTCGTGCCCATGTTGTGTACACAGATTATCATCAGATGTGCCAATCTTGGCCACCTGTGGCAGGAAATGGTAATGTACAGTGTGAAGACTGGTAGAGAAGGGTGAAGGCTGCCAGCCTAGCCAGATAGAATTTTATATATAATTCTATCATTTGTAAATATGAATGTAAACTACAGGCTTGTTGTCTTAAATGTAAAGAAATACTATTACATGTGGAACTCGAAATAAATGTGACAACAGTGCACTTTACTGACCAAAGTAAAGCATGCGGTGACCCTTTGAAGTAGACAGTGGTGCCAAAAAGTCTAGATGAAGAAATTCTTCCTATTGTTTTAACCAAGAGTTAAATTGCTAGATTTAAACATGCAAATATATTTTATTGCTCTGTTCCTGACCAGCTGCACGATAACAAAAGGGAGATGTTAAGGATGTAAATGCAGTTAATATGTAGCCTGGGAACTCCAGAAAAGTGAAAGAATGATGTAATGTTTATCAGAACTGCAATTTCAAATTAAACAGATTGAATCAGAAGGCATTAAGCATTTTTGTCTTAATCATCCAACTCACAGCACTGCCTCTTGCTCACATGTAAGTTATCATAGACTTGTGTTTTCTTTTAGAGATAGCTAAAAGTTGAAAGATTAGACTAAGTGTTTTTCTATGATGTCAAAACTGTACTACTGAATTATTTTAAGTATTTCTGCGTGATCTCTGAACTCTTGACTAGCACTGACTGTGTAATAAAAGTATTGTTTTATGGTTTTAATTATTTATTATTAAATATTTTAAAACTTTTAACTGTGGTTGGTTTGTGTAGAGATAATTTAGGCTCTAGAGTACATTGCATATTTATAGAGTTTACTGTCCAAGTCAGCCAAAATAAGCTTTGACTGATTAGTCACACTTACCAATTGGATAATAATATTGCACAGTAATAATTAGATATCCTTTTAAGGGCCTTTGAGTAGCTGATAATTATTTGCTGGGTGGTAGCAGGGTACTACCATATAGTCCGGGTAAAAGGGGCACAGCTGGAGAACCTGTGACAGCCTTCCCCATAAGTGTCTGTGTGGTTGTGTAAACTCTTCTCTCAAAGTGTGTGTGTGTGTGTCAGCTATTTGGGCAGGGACATGAATCACTGGTTGGACAGAGAGGGTGCTGGAGATTTTAGCTTGCCCAGCTAGGCTGAGATCTGGACCCTGTAGCTGTGCCAGTGGGGAGTCTTATTGGGGACCTGGGGAGCAAGGGAGTGACCAGCCCCAGACTGACTGTAATCGCTGTGTGCGCTTAAAGGAAATTGCACTTTACTGTGTGAATTTGTTATCCTTTCCTCATATATGTGATGCCCTCTCTGGTGTTAGTGGTGACGACTGAGGCTCCTTGATTGCTGGGCCAGGACATGAGTGTCACAGACAGCAGGTTAACCCTGCACCTACATTGATAGCATGCTAACAACATTCCCTGGTGTCAGTGGCATCTGTCCATACAGGGCATGTTTTCCGGCATGGTATGCCTTTTGTGGGTCACATGCGATGGCACCACAGGTGTTGCAGGTGTTCAGTGGGGAACATGGGGAATGTGCACTGTCTGCATGTATGCACCTATTGGACAGATGGACAGTGTGCCATGCCCTCTCTAGGCCACTGCAATCACTCCATAGTTACTGTCAGTCACCAATATGCAGTGTATTTGTGTGTGTGTATGAGATATGGGTTGAGAGTGTGCTCTGGGTAATACTGGGGTTGCTAACTGTGATTGCCTGGCCTTGATGTCACCTGTATGGGTTTGGATTTGCACCCAGCCTCTCAGCTATTTCACATCTGTTACCCTGTACAGTGGACATTGTGATATATACTAGGGCCACCATATAAGAAATTTGCAAAACTTACCCCACATTGGGCCCAGGTAGCACCCACCTCCATACAAGATACAAGTTACAAACACACACACCTGTCATGTCTGGGAGTAGAACCCCTACTTAATCTGGTTATTACACTTCAGCACTACGCAGTTATAGTATGCGCTACAGAGATTACTGGAGTACTCCTTCCCCAAAGGTGTATATCACATTGGATGACAAAGTAGGCCATTTGAAATGACTAGCCTAAAATGCATTGCTCCCTACACAGACATTGAAACACACACAAAACATCCACAACCGACATGTGTGGGTATAGAACCCCTAGCAGAGGTCTATATCACGCTACAGCATGGAGCTGTTACAGGACGCACCACAGGAATTACCAGAGAGGTCCTTCCCCAAAGGTGTATTTCACAATGAATGACATGTACTGAGTGTGACTAGCCTAAAATGCATTGCTCCCTACACAGACATTGAAACACACACAAAATATCCACAACCAACATGTGTGGGTATAGAACCCCTAGCAGAGGTCTATATCACACTACAGCTGTTATAGGATGCCCCATGGGGATTAATGGAGAACTCCTTCCCCAAAGGTGTATTTCACAATGAATGACATCAGCAGGATTGCCAAAGTAGGGCATTTGACATGTACTGAGTGTGACTAGCCTAAAGTGCATTGCTCCCTACACAGACATTGACACACAGAAAACATCCACAGCTGACATGTGTGGGTACAGAACCCCTAGCAGATGTCTATATCACACTACAGCAGAACACAGTTAGGGCACGTGCTGCAGAGATTACTGGGATACATTTTTCCCAGAGGTGAATTTCTAGGTGGATGACATCAGCAGCCTTTCCAAAGTAGAGCATACGGATTGTATGGAGTATGACTACCCTAAAAAGCATACACAGACAGGGTCAGACACACACGCAAACACAGAGACACACACACTTGCTAAGTTTGGGATTAGAACACCTATCTAACTAATTGATCATACTACAGCAGTACACAGTTATAGGGCGCCCTACAGAGATTAGTGGGCTAAAACCTCCCCAGAGGTGTATTTCTAGGGGGATGACATTGGCAGCCTTACCAAAGTAGTGCATTTAAATTGTAGGGGGTGTGACTACCCTAAAAAGCATTGCTTTCTGCACAGACAGGGACAGACTGACACACACAGTTGAAAATGCTGGGATTAGAACAACTACCTAACTAGTTTATCACACTACAGCAGTGCACAGTTACAGCATGCACTATGGAGATTACTGGGATGCAACCTTCCCAGGGATGTATTTCTAGGTGGATGACATTAGCAGCCTTACCAAAGTAGAGCATTTCAATTGTAAGGAGTGTGACCACCCTAAAAACCATTGCTCTCTACACCGATACACACACACACACATACACACACACACACACACACACACACACACACACACACACACAGTTGCCAAGGCTGGGGTTAGAATTCCTACCTGACTAGTTTATCACACTATACTGTTATGGGACACGCCACAGAGATTACTGGGATACGACTCTCCCAAAGGTGTATTTCACAGTGGATGACCTCAGCAGGCTTGTCATAGTGGGGATATGGGGAGGGCAGTGTGTGTGCATGGGCCATAACCCATTCATCTAGGGGTTGACATGCCACATGTGGGCACAACCTGGGTCATATTTCACAGGTACGTGTATACAGCTGCTAGATGACTACTTGCTTGAACAGTCATGTTGCACAGCTGGCACATGCACCACATACTCTGTAATGCTGACAGACACCAGTGGCTAGTATCTTCAGTGAGTGACATCTGACCCTTGTGTGGTTGTGGCCCTTTGGCTGTGTGCTGGGTGGGACAGGCCTGGATGACTCCTTGCCACAGTCACCCTCTTCCACACATCTATGTATGTCTACCTTTGGCTTATTATAGTCTGTTGCCCTTACATATATGCCTGTATTCCTATCCACTGTGTATGCAAAGCATGAGTGGTGAATACTGAGGAGTGTCTGCACTAACATCTGCGGCTGCCAGATATGTCTGGTCCACTGGTGTTTGCACACATGGCCTTCATGTGTTTAAGTGTGTGGGCATGCCCATTATGGCCGTTTGTATTGAATGTGCAGATCTAGTCCAGGTAGTTTGTACTGCAGTGCTGACCTTTGTGTTGTACACCTGCAGGTAGCATGCTGTCTCTGCAGGGTATCCATTGATCATTTTTGGCATGGACTGTTACTACATTTCTGTATAGGGTGGGGGGGGGCACACCTGACTATTTCTACATTTCTACACAGGATTGTGGGGGGGCACACCTGACTGTTACTATATTTCTATGTGGGATTGGGGGGGCACACCTGACTATTTTTACATCTCTATTCAGGATTGGGGGGGCAGACCTGACTATTACTACATTTCTACGTAGGATGGGGGGGCACACCTGACTATTTCTACATTTCTACACAGGATTGGGGGGGCACACCTGACTGTGACTACATTTCTACATAGGATGGGGGGAGCACACCTGACACTTGCACACATTTGCTAGGACTTTACTGGTATGTCGTGTGCTCCATTTCAGTCTCTAGTCTTACATATTGTGCTGACTAGAGGCATGCCAGTGTACTACAGATCTTAGCTTTTAATTACCTACATATTAGTTTCTGACTTCATACCCTTCAGAACTGACATCCCACTGCCTGACCTGCTGTAGTCTGTCTGTGTAGGCTTGGGGGGGGGTTACTCATAGGCCTCATTCAGAGGCCATAGCACAGCCTTTGTTTTTGCTTGTCTACACCTGTCCTGCTGGCTGTGACTTTTGTCGGGTATGTGACCCCCCCAACTGCCATGTGTGAGTCACTTACCTTGTGGGTGTCCCAGTATTGAGGGTGGTGCTGCAGGGATGCCTATGTCAGATGCACATAGTACATTCCCTACACATGGTTAGGCATAGGTAGTGTAATGTTTGGCATCCCTTTTACTGTATGTGAGAATCAGAGAGATGTGTTATTCCCTGGGTCCCTTCTGTGTCAGTGTATCTGCTATGCATTACCTCTTTGCCAAGGCCAGAGTATACTGGGCATTCCTCCTTCTGCCTACTGGGACAGGCTCAGGTTGTTCCTCCTCTGAGTCACTCTGTGCCTGTGCAGGCCTTGGCAATGGTGGGGGGCTGTGTGGCCCTGTCTCGTGCTGTTCCTGCTGCAGCTGTTTCCACAGGATCATATTGTTTAGCATGGCACATACAAGGACAATTTGGGTACATGTAGCTGGTGAGTACTGCAAGGCTCCACTGGATGTGTCCAGGCACCATAACCATGACTTGATCATCCCAAACACATGCTGTACTATAATTTTGGACTGTGCGTGTGCCTCATTATGGAGTTCTTGTTTGGGTGTGTGTGCATTTCTTATGGGTGTCATCAGCCATGGCTCCAGTGCGTGTCCAGCATCCCCCACTAGGTGACAGTTAGGGATGTCCTCACTGGCAAATCTCTGGTACAGTTGTGTCAGATGCCAGATGTGGGAATCGTGACAACTTCCAGAGCAGCCAGCACACACATTCATTATTATGCCATGGGCATCGCACATGACTTGGCAGTTGATGGAAAGGAAGCCCTTGCAGGTGATGTAGACCCTACCCTGCTCACCGGGTGGTGCTTTGATGCATATGTGCATGCAGTCTACTCTTACACTGTTGGGACCTGACTCACATGCTGGAGAAAACTGGGATTCACTATCCTTTCCCTCATTTGCATAGGATTGCCTGCTAATGCATAGTTACATGTCTCAAACTGAGGCTCCCCCCTTAGCAACCACTACTCACTGGCCATGTTGTCTTCTGCCTGCCATTGACTTGTATGGCAGAATACTGATTTTTAGTTAGAATGCTTAATTTTGGTTCATTTTGTTATTTTCCCCCTGATCCTGTTTGCACACTGCTGCCCTACACTTAAACAGCCAAGATTGGCTAAAAAAAATAAAAGTACATTTTTGTATTCTTTTTTATGTTTACAATGCCGATGTCCTTATACTTGGCCATTGGCATGCTTACTACATGATATGTTGCCTTTATTTGGAGCAGTCATAGCTCCATTTTGGATTTTGCAGAAATGCACTCAGTTACTAACTGAGTACATTTCTGCAGATAGCACTAGTCCTGCACGGACTGTTGCAAGCCTCCTGGATTGCAAGATCACCTCATTTGCATGGATTTCTCCTGCAAATGTGGTGATTTGCATACAAGGGCTTAGTCATTTAGCTATCCATATTTACTAGTATACTGCAAATCAGTATCTTAACTACAAGACAAAATGCTTCCTTTCGTAACTACATGAACAGGTTCTGGTCTACAGTAAGAGGTATATTGCTTTAATTGTATAAACAATGTAGATTGCTCTCTTAGACAGGTAACATTCCATCAAATTAACTCCAAATCTTAGAGGTGCTATTTGCCTCTTAGACCACATGAGTAAGCATCTAGAACCATGGATTTGCATTTTCCAACTATCGCTGTAGGCAGATTGGTTGAAATGGGCATCATGATATAATGTAACAACCTATTACTTAAGCAAACTGACTTAGTGTGCAGGATATATCATTACTGTAGGCAAAACTCTTATATGCAGCCACTACAAATAGCACGCAGGTTGGCAGTATAACTCAGCACTACAGTAAACCAATTACACATAGCTTAGACTAATCTTATATAACTACATATGCTGATGATTGTAAAAGTAACTTAACCAAACCCAAATAGGCCTCTTAAATGTAACATAAGAGGCAAGAACCCCCAGCAACCTCAAACAACACAGGAAGCGTCCACTTTGAAACATACACGAGTCACAGTGTCTCAATTCAAAAACCTATAAGATGAATCTCCACACAATCCAGCATCATTGTAAAAGGTGACTTCATTGTGAAACGTTCTGATGCACCACTCACCAGGATGTGCAAGGAATGAATCATGGTCAGTTTACTATCAGGAACAAGCATATGTCACATCATTCAGGCACTCAAGTCCCTGCACCACAAGTATCCATATGAATTGAGATACACATCTTGGGACTATATGAAGAGAGACATAATGGAGTTCTCAGAATATGTGTCTGAGGCAGGTATGAATCTAGCATTGAGCAGCATTTTACCAACACAACGAAAGATGCCATAATTTGAGCATAAGATTATTGACTTCAACAATCGGCATAGCTTCTGGTGTCAGTCAAAGGAAGTCCAATATATAACAGCCTGGGAAGACATGGCACACATACCTAACTGTTTTGCCAGGGATGGCCTATGTGTATCCTCCCAAGGCTTTTACATAGTCAAAAATGTTATCTACCCTATATAGATTTTTTAGGCAATGTCAGTCCTCAAATGCTTCAGCATAACAGAACATAATCTGGATAACATCAGGGCATTGCTGCTCAACACTAGGAGCCTTAACAAAATTCTTCACTCTCTACAAGCAATTCTTACCCTGGAAAACATTGATATACTCATTGTTATGGAGATCTGGTTCAAGACAACTGACTGCACCTCCTCCATGTAGGGTTTCAATGCCTACCACATTTTCAGGCCCACAACACTAGATGATAGCACTAAACTTACCGGTGTCTCTATATTTGTAAAAGCACCTTCAAATTAGTTAGAGAAGATAACACTCCAGAACTCATGTCTGACATAATTAACAAGACCTCTTATCACATCATGGCTAATTATTGGATCCCTATCTCTATGTCCTCCTCAGCATTACGCCATCACTATGCATGAAGACAAACACCATTCTCCTACGAGACTTTAACTACCCCTCCATTAACTATGAGATTTATACATACTCTAACATGTATACCTAGAGATTTTTGAACTTCATCAGTACAAAACTCTCTAGAGCAGTCAGTCCATACCCCATCCTGGGGTGATAAAATACTGTACTTGGTCCTCACAAGTATCAGACAGCTCTGCTCCCAACCAGTTGCAAATCCCTCCCAGGTCAAATTGGATGACAAATCAGTCCCATTTATCTTAAGACTGGAGCCATACACATCTACCAGTACCCCAGTATTCAAAGATTATGTAAATGCTAATCTACTGAAATGGAGTGGTGGCCTGGATAAAGTCAACATTCTTTCTAACTTACCGAGTCCACTGCTTATGTGAAATCCTTTACTGCCAAATACCATGCACGTGTGAATAGTTGCATAGATTCATTTGCCCCTCTCAGAAGTAAATACAACAGTGAATTCAAAAATAAGCACCTATGCTGGGACTCAAATTAAACATGACTCTAATAAAAGAAAAAAAAAATCATTGCACATAAAAATAAATGTAACTCTCAAGAAGCAAAAAAAGCCCTTAAACTTAAAAAGTAATTTGGGCCTTGAATAAAGCAAACAAAGCCAGATATGAAGTAAAAATGGCCAACTAGGCAAAGAACAACCTCAAAGGCTTTTTTAACTATGCCATAAGCCTTAGAAACAATGCTCAGTACTGTACAGAGATAATAGTAAATGATATCACATACTCAGATCAAGAGGAAATAGACATTCTACTAGCAGATAAATTTCATTCTTACTTTCCTACCCTCTGCTCTTACATTCCCAGATGTCATTCCTGCATTTATGCCCCCCCCCCAAATCTCCTATGAACAAGTTCTCAAGGCAATATCCAATGTCAGGAACACTACTTCTATGGGAATGGATAACATAGCAGACTGCCTACTGGCTTGCCTGAAACATAACCTATCATATCACCTACTGAGGCTATTGAATGTCAGCCTCCAAACAGGTTGGAGAACAGCAACTGTAACTCCTTTCACAAAGGTGAAGCATCAATAAACCTGGGAAATTATAGACCCATATGGCTGACCTGTGTAATCTGTAAGCCTAAGAAAAGGATCATTATGGAATTAAGGCAATATGCAACGTACAAACCCTCAACCCTAGCCAGTTCAGAAGTTCAGATCTATTAATGTCAGATCCTTTCTACTTAACCTGTTTGATTTTCTGAGATTACTGAAGCAATGGATAAGGGCAAATTACAACACAACACAAATCTAGACCTCACAAAAGTATTATCTTCCATTCCACATGCAGTTATCATAGATAAACTCTCCCAGCTAAATTGTAATCTCTATGTAACTCATTGGGTAGCAAATTGATTTACAAAAAAAGCCTAGGAAATTAGTGTGGGTTTCCTTAGCTCCTCCATTTAATTCTCAGAGGTCACAGCTAAGGTTAAGGGTTCATGGCTGACCAAGGTTAAGATGACTGCAAACTAGGTGCCATTACAAATTCTCCAGAGAACACTGATATTCTCCAAGATGACCTTCCCAAACCAATAGGTTCATAGGTTCATAGGTATATAGTAGGCTAACGATCATCAGTGTGTTTACAAGCCTAGCTGTGCAACCCAATACAATGAAGTCCCCTTGAAGCATGAACATATAAATTGGAGTGATATATTAGTTAGAAGAGGTATATTAGTTTTGGGGCTGCTTGCAAGTTATGTGGGGGGGCATGTTACTTGGGGAATGTAAATTGTTGTCCTCTGTCTGTAGGAAACATGAAGGAGCCCACGGGTGACCTTATGATTCCCCATACAGTGTTAATTAGGAAATGTTTACTGTTGGCCTCTGTCTATAAGACACATGAGGACAGCTCCAGGATGAACTTATGATTTCTAAACCAATGGTCAAGGTTACATTTGAATAGGGGTAGGAATGGATGCTGCTTCATATGGATGGGGAGTCTATTCCAGAACATGGAAATCCTTTGAAACACATACCTGTCTTGTCAGCATGTTTTATTTATGTCATAAACAAACTTTAAATCCCTGGATCTAGTATTTCTGGTGATATTTGTTTCACAAATGTGCAAAAGCTTCATCAGGGAAAAATCTAAGGATGCCTTATATGTTAAATGCAGATTGCCTATCAGCAACCTATAGGAGACCAAATACATCATTAGGGCTCTAAGTCTATCTGTATAGGGGAATGTGTTAATACCCTGGATTCTCTTGGTGAAGAACCTCTGTGGGCATTCCAACTGTTGCAAATTCCTAGGCAGGTAGATGGCTAAGGGGGCATTATGCTCAATGATGGGTCTGATAAGGGCATAGTAGAGAGGTACTATATCTTCTTTGAACCTAGATGCCATACCCTTACTTATAAATGGGCAACATAAAATTATTTTTCTGCTACCATGAATATGTGTAGATCAAAGGCCAGAGTAATGTTGACATATGTTTCCAGATGTCGTTTTACCAGGCCAGCTCTTAGGGGTGTCTTATGAGTAGCTGGTGTCAAGACCATGGAATAAATCTGAATGCCACGAAATGTATAATAGTACCCTTCAGCAAGCAAGAGATCACTTGTAGCTATCACACTGACAATACAACCTTGAAAATTGATGCATTAGTTAACAAACTGGGAACCTCTGCAGACAATAAACTGTCCTTTGATTTCCATGTATCCACTATTGCAAGAATGTGATTTTTCATTGCACATTGATCATTTCACTGTATTCCATAATCATCAGTCTAA
Organism: Protopterus annectens; assembly: GCF_019279795.1. NCBI lineage: Eukaryota > Metazoa > Chordata > Ceratodontiformes > Protopteridae > Protopterus > Protopterus annectens. The sequence goes on along the minus strand of NC_056739.1, from coordinate 1,639,152,616 downwards.
TCACTGAGTATAATGCCTCCTCTGGTATGTAGCTCTCCAAACATTTCACACAACTGAAGTGAGATCCAATAACTCAGACCATGATCTATGAGAAAGCTAAGTTCATCTTTGAAGACCTACAAAAAAATACTCAAGGAAGTAGCTCACAGAAAACACGGGAATTTAATGCAAGTAGGGGATGGTTCCACAGATTTAAATAAATAAGTGGCATCCACAGTACTCTGCAACAATAATAAGCAGCTAGTGCTGACAAAGAAGGTGCACAGAAATTTGTTAAGGAATTTGAAGAATTGATAGAGAGAGAAGGTTATCTACCAGTCAGAACAGATTTTTTAACTGCAATGAAACAGGGCTTTTCTGGAAGAGATTGCCAAGTAGCACTAATATAATATTAGAATAAGCTAGAATTCCATGCCATGAGCCCATTAAAGATAGGCTCACACTTCTCCTTGCAGTAAACATCAGTTGAGACTTCAAGCTGAAGCATCTGCTAGTGTATCATTTAAAAAACCCAAGATGCTTTGAAAAAAAGATTATAAAATCAAAACTACATATAATGTGGAAATCAAACACCAAAGCTTGGGTAGACCATCAGTTTTCAAGAACTGGATTTTCAAGGAGTTTGTTCCAAGTGCCAAAATGTACCTAACTGAGAACAGTTTGCCAATGAAAGCTCTTCTGCTTCTGGACAATGCCTCTGCCCACCCATGAGAGTTAGAGGAAATTCTTCAGATAGACTATGATTTCATCAAGGTTCAGTTTCTGCCTCCCAAAACAACTTCTGGCATTCAACCTATAGATCAACAAATCAATGCCTGCTTCAAGCAGCTCTACACAAAAGCACTCTTTCCAATGCTCTTTGATGTGACCCATTCTTCAGGTAAAACACTGAAGGAACTCTGGAAGACTGAGTTCAACATTCTTCATGCCATATCATTCATCAAAAGTGCCTGGGATGGAGTATTGCAGAAAGCCCTTCATGTAGCATGGAGGAAACTGTTTCCTTCCTTTTCCCAGGGCAAAATTGTGGATAAAGCAGCTGAAGCAGCGGAAGTGCTGCAGGACATAGTTTCCACAGCAGGGCACTTGGACATAGGGAAGGTGGATTAGGTGGATGTAGAGGAACCATTATAAGATCATGATGATGAGCTCACAATGGAGGAACTTACAGCACTTTGCAATGAGCAGTTCAAAGAAAAAGAAAATGAAATATCTTCGGAAGATGAGGATGCCAAGGGAAAAGGACCTATTCCAACAGCTTGTATTAAAGAACTTTTATCCAACTGAGAGAAGGTGCAGGCTACAGTCTTGGAGTATCACCCCAACACAGGTGACATCAACAGGATGACAGACTTCTTTAACAACACAACCATGCACCACTTCAAGACCATTGTGAAGAAGAAGGACAGACAAGTCACCCTGGACAAATATTTTTCACCTACACATGCTAAACAACAGAGGGAACAGATAGGACAAGGTGAAGAAGAATCCCCTTCCAACAACTAACGACTACATGGACTCTGTAAATAATGTAAACATGGTGACTCACGTTCTGTTTTTGGCATGGAAATTGGTGTGGTTGGGCAGCGAGAATGGGCACAAATGTATGATGCTGACTCACCTGAATGAATGAGCCAAGTAGGGGAGCCACTGAGCAAAGTCCTGGAGAGGGATTAAAAAAAACAGACACACCAGTATACACTGTATTTTGCGTTATTATTTCTTTTGGGGATGTGGATAGGAAACTGTTGTAAGATGTTTTAAGTTATAATTTATATCACATTAAAGTGAACTAAATAAAACATTAATCATAATCAAAGACAGATATTCATTTCATAACTGCTATTGCACAGTGATGTAATGAACATGCATTTTAGTTGCACAGGAAACATGTTAACTTGCATACTTTGATGGATTTAACATTAAATAAATGTGTATGTGACATGTGAGCCATAGTTTTAGGACTGTGCAGTAGTCTTCCATTCCTCCTCAATCCCTCCTCCACATCCACTCCTCCATTTAAAAGATGTTCTACACTTCAAATCATGTTCAGCTACATTTTTTTAATTTTTTTTTGTGTATTTTTTTAATTTTGTTTGGGCCAGGAACAAATTAAACCATTTTCCATACATTTGCATGGGAAATGGTGTCTCACAATTCAAACATTTCACAACTCAGTTGCCATTCTGGAACAGATTGTGGTTGAATTGTAAGGTACCACTTGTATTACATATTTTGGTAGGACTATTAGAAAGAATAGTAGCATTATTTGCATCTTTAGGCAGGCTGAGGGGGCACAGTGTACTCTGGCAGTGTATGGTAATCTTTGATTTGTCTTCCTTCATATGGATGTGCATCTTTCCACTGTGTTGCATAATAAAAGGATAGCAAAAGCACTATGTGCGATAGCATGTGTCTCATATTTGTAGAGGAAACTGGTATTGAGCCAAAAATTATCCACAATATCAGGGAAATCTGTCCCTATATATGCTTGTAACTGTTATATACGTATTCTTTCAGCCTATATAATATATATATATATATTTGCATATGGCCATGATTACAGCATTCATAACACTGCATTGTGTTCTCCCACAATATATTACAGTATGGCCATACCAATGGCAACAGGAATGCCTGCCTTACTCTCTCTATGCATGCTGACATGTACACCAGCTGTAGTTGTTCTCACAGCTTTCACTATAGCTGTTATAGGCATACTACAGCTGTCCCCATTATTGTTATGTGGTCTACAGAGGTTAACCCTTTCTCTGTAGCTATCAGTATACCAATACCAGTAGTATACAGTCTATAGCTCTATGTTCAAAGGTGTCTCCATGTCTGCTGGATGTGATGAACTGCAGAGGGTGGACAATTTCAGCATTGCTGAAAATGATGTCCTGCTACAAACATTTAAGGCACATCAATAACAACTATAAGGCAAACAGGGTGCTGGGGCCAGCCTTTGAGCAAGGGTCTCAAATAGTGGTCCATGACCTGAATGCCACATTGCAGCAGTATTGTATGCATACTACTGGCATACTTTGCTATGCCAAGTAACATCAAGCTCCATATCAGATAAGAGATCCATCAAGGGTGGGTGGGGGGGGGTCAATCTGAAGCAACACCCTGACAGAGCCAGAGGAGTTTCTGATGGCCCTACACTGGGTCACTGGCTGCGGTATTATTCATCCAGGAGCAGATACAGACATCAGTATAGAACAACCAACATATCTCAGTGTATTATGCATCATATTAGAACCTCTTACATCAGATTTTGATAGAGTTACACTGCACATATGCACTAGATGATGACCACAACAACTGTTATCCCCTATATATATATTACTTTAGATACAGCAGGCATGCAACCATGTCAGGACTGCAGTACAGGTAGGTTGGGATTATATGGCATATCTTACATGGACCCCTAAGTATGCATGTCACAGGGGAGCAGTTTTTGCACAGGCCCCTATGTTGTCTCTGATGTGTCTATTGTTGTGGATTTACAGGGAATTACACCACTGTGATTTACTGTGATAACACCTGTAGACATTAGGGTGCAATGACAGTCTGATGTGGCACCTGTGATTAAGCTAATGATGGTCATTATAATGGCATGATGCAGATACCTGACTCGAGGTCTACTGACACAGTGGCACTGTCTGTCTCCAACCTGAAAGTGCATCCACTCTCAGTATAAGCTAAAGATATAGCTTCAACCACACAAGAACACAAAACTGTACAGCATGAGTGATCACCATCCCCCATGGGAGCTGGATACCTCATGGATCCTTTCACTAGTGAGGCTGCCTCTGTCACAGCAGTTGTATACACTGTGCCTGAAGTAAGTATAACAATAGTTTTCCAGCATCACAGGGATATGTGATGCTGTCACATGTTATAGTTGGCCCACATCATGTGGGAGGAGATCAACATCAATCAGCAGATGTGCCCCAGTATCATCCAGGTATTGCAAACCATTTTAGCATTGGCATTACTGCTGTATTGCATAGCATGTGTGATGGCATGAAGGCCAGGGTATCATCAATGTTAGTCTGACGAGGTGCATTGTGGTACAAATCTGCCACTTCCACTTCCATGTGAAGGATTGTCTATGCCACCATCATCCTCTCACTGACACTGGCTTTCAAGTTCAGAGGAGGGTATACAGCATGGGTTGCCATGCAGAGGGGCTTTTTTCATGGAACTCCTATATTAATAACGGTATAGCAAAAGAATGGAAGTAATGGAAAGTTATACAAATTCCCTGTTTCCCTACCTCAGGACCACATTGAATCAAGCATGCAATATACTTAAATGTACTATTACAAAATGTTAGTCCAATTATGAGCCTAAGTTTGCTACAGGTATCAAAGGAGACTACAACTCTTCCTTCAATTATTTCAGACAAGTAAGAAATAATTCCAACAGTACCCTGAGCTCATCCTTAGTAATGTCATACTTTCTGATCATAATATATATTTCCAATATATTATCAAATACATTTAGTCCTAACTTTACCCAACCTACCAACATTGTTTCACCCACTATCACTGAAAATTTAGACTCCCTTATATCACTGTAGAAAAAGTCTTACAATTCATGTTAAATACTAAAACTATTACTTCCGTGGGATGAGACAGCTTACTAGGTTGTCTTCTCATCAGCATCCCGTATGCGCCATCTGAGCTTCTACTTAAAATGCTCAGTGTTAGTCCATCAACTAGGCTTGAGCCCAATATCTGAGGAGCAGCCACTATGGCTCCACTCCTCTAGTGTGGCACCTTTGTGGTTCTTGGCAATTATAGCCTATTAACATCAGCCTCAGCAGCCTTATATGCAAAGACATGGAATGTGTCATAGCAACACTCATTTATGAGGATAAAAACACCTTAATTGATTTAGACACCAATCAAGTCAGTTTTCAGAAGAAGAGGTCCCGTCTATTGAACTTAATAAGTTTCTTTGAAAAGTTTACAGATGTTGTATTTAACTGGTCAATCTGCATGCTGCTTATGTAGATCTGGCCAAGGCTTTTGGAACTATCCTCCATGCTAGTATTATTGAAAGATTACACAAACTTAATGTAAATCATTTTCAGTTTCATATACAAGGGGTAGCCGTACTAGAGATGTTATAGTTCATGGGAGGTTCCATCTACTGGATATAAGGAGAAGCATGGAACCTGTAGTACAAGGTAGTTTCCCTTGTGGAAAGTGTAAGTGTTACAAGTGTATAGTAGAAAGTTTTCATGAGATAAATAGAAAGAGGTTTCAAAAGAAAGGAGTTTTTGGGTGCGGCAGTGAGAGAATAATTTATGGATTAAAATGTCCTTGCAACAAGGTATATATAGGGGAAAGTAAGAGAAGTTTTGCAACCAGGTTGATAGAACACTTAATAGACATTAGTAAGGGCATGGAGGAAAGCCGAGTAGCTTTACATTTTCTGAAATACCATAATGGTACCCCACATGGGTTACAAGCTACTATTTTAGAACAAATTGAAGATAAATATATAAATAATAGTAATATTAAAAGAAAACTTTGGAGAAATGAATCTATTTTTATTTTGAAATTTAAAACTAACCCCAGTTGGACTTAATAAAGAATGTCATTGGAAATGTTTCCTGTAAGTGCTTCTCATCAGGTTTTAATTGTTTAATTAGATAATTAGTTTTACAGATGTATTTAAGGGAAACCTGGGACGGAATCGATATACTATGTAAAGGCTTAACTGCCGAGGTGCTAGAGAAGTGTATTTTGCTGACTTTTCACATCGGTTTGTTATTTTAATAAACCGTGTTAAGGTTTGGACACTGATCAGTTTTCCTTTTGCGGTGGATAATTTATATTTGCTACATGTTGTGGAATTACTTTCTACATGGGCAATGAATCCTTTCCATCGTTACCTAAGATTTTTAGGGAGACACTGCAAGAATCCACTCAAAGAACCATAGAGAGCTTCTTAGCTCAAATGGGTGAGAATGTGATACCAGTGGCTCAGATGCATGGTTTAGAACGTAACCAAAACAATCGTAATGAAGCAGCACCTTTATAATACATGGGAAGAGGACAGAAGACAACAGTGCGGTATTCCGTTTTCAGCAATTAAAAATAAATGGGAAACAGCTACAACCCCAGAAGTACATGTATTGTATGCGAAAACAGAAATTAATCTTTAAAGAAACCGCTGTTTTCTTAAATTCTCAGAGTTTACATCGATATATTAAATTAATTATCACAGCAAGGGGTTTGCGAGCAGTGAAAAGCCCTTCAGCTCCTTTTGGCCTAGAAGACGAGGAAGATAAAAAGTTTTATGCCCGTTGAACTGCTGCTGCACACAAATGCAGTCTAGAATGGGTTAACAATACATACTGATATAGATAATGTAAAGAAACAGGTTAACAGAGGAGATTAAAATTTTGTGTCATAGTGTTATTCAAAAAAAAAAAAACGAGTAGTGAAGCTCTTGAATGTTTTTTGACTGGGGTGAACGATAAATTGCTTATGTATGAAAAATAATTCATCGAACGAAAAAAAAGTTACGTCGATATGAGACTTACGGGACTATGAACAGAATCAGGCATTCATATCAACAACCAAACAATGCAAAAAAAAAATGTAATCAGGTCAGAAACAGGAAGTGAATGGAATACAGAAGATGCTGTCTACATCACCGGACAGCCTTGCATACTAGGTGGAATATGATAGTGAGGGTGAGGGTGATTTCCCACAGTTGCCCAATGCAGAAAATTCTGGTTACATGAATAAAACGTTTCGTGACAAGAGGAACGATAGTCGAAAAAGAACGAGAAAACAGGACATTGGACTGGACACTTACGGGAAGTCATTTTATAACTCCCGGGCATTAAAACGAGGCAAGTGGCATTAATATGGAGATAATATCAAACACTGAATGTACTTATAGTGTTAATTTATCAAGTAGTGTTTTAACAGATGATGAAATTTCAGTCTTAAATAAGGGCTTAAAAGTCACTCCTACAGTCATACCTAGAGGGTATGAACTGAGATGTGAATTTTTTTAATTTATTAGAAAATTACATCTGATGGATTATTTTAAATGTGATGGTAAAAGTATACAGAAAAGATGTGAAAATGAAGGGAATGACTCTGAATTAAATGATGTAGGTTTTTACTTGTGTAGGTCTGATTGTGAATTGGATCCATATTGTAAATTTGATAAAGAGGAAATGCTGTATAAAAGTGATTTTATACCTCTTTTTAAGAACGAAACAATACAGCAATTTTCAAATCTATTGCAATATTATGTGGAAAAGGAGCTTGAATCTTTATACAAGAACGAGTCACTTATAATATTTAATTTAAGTAAAAAGGAATGGTTAAGCTTACAACAGTTAAGTAAAAACAGAGAGCTGGTTTCCAAACCAAATAAAGGGGGTAAATTAGTTACACTTCACTTTCCACAGTATTTGAAAATGTGTTATTCACAGTTATATGATGAACTAGTATATGCAAAAGTGGGGTTGGAGTGTTATAATGAAACATTTAATCAATATAAGAATTTATAAAACAAAGGTTTAACACTAAAATATTTTGCTTATGAAGATGTATAGTATAGATTTAATGCTAAAAATAGAACTATGGCATACTTCTTTTGTCTAAGCAAAATACATAAAAGTATGAAGGATCCACCCAGATGTCCAATTGTGTCAGCATGTGGGTATTTCCCCCACAACCTTTTCTGCTTTTTGCATGAATATTTGTTGGCTGAATTTTTAAAATTGCCTTTCTATATTAAAGATGCTTTTGAATTTATAGATAAAATAAAGGACATAAAATTAACTAGAAATATGTATTTTGTTGTAATAGATGTAATGAGCCTATACACCAGTACCAACATGTTTCTGGCATGGACGCTTTACTATATTTCTTAAAAGACACTCCTAAAACACATTACATTTTAGAATTGATATAGTTTTGTCTTAATAATAACATCTTTGACTATAATGGAGAACTGTTGAGACAACTGCAAGGTACTGCTATGGGGGAGGCTTTTGCCCCCATGTATAGCAAGCAGCTTATTTATGGGATTGTATGAGATTTTATATATTTATAACACAGCCTTTTTAGAAGAAATGTAGTCAAATACCATAAATTTATAGATGATTTGATTTTTTATTTGTAAAGAGGGATGGGAAAAAATGGAAGACTTTGTAGGAGATTTACATAAAAGTTGATTTGGCATTAGATTTGATGGGGTACAGAAAGGGATAGAGGTCAATTTTTTGGATATTACCCTAATAGGTAGAAATGATGGAGTTATACAAACTGGAATTCATAGAAAATTTGAACAGTATGATCATATTTTACATGGAAAGAGTTGCCATCCTCCTCATACTTTAAAATCTATCCCATATGGAGAGTTCTTGAAAACAAAAAGATTATGTAATGATAAAAAGACGTGTCAGAGAAAGCAGTAAAAATGTTTATGAATAGAGGTTATGATAAGGAAATAATAGAGGAAGGTATTAGTAAATTATATAGTGAACCTATAGTGAACTAGTAAATGTAAGCCAGCATGTAGAAAAGAGAGGTGAAAGTATAAAGGCTGAAACAGGTCAACAATGTTTTTTGTTTCTAAATATACAATATTTTCTGAAAGGTTTAAAAAATAAGTTAAATATTATTGGGGGATTTTGGAAAAATCTAAACAATGGAATTTTATAGTTGAGTCCACCTCAAATTTCATATACAAGAGGCAGAAGTATTAGAGGTTTGATAGCTCATGGAACCTGAAGTGCAAGGTACTTTCCCTTGTAGAAAGTGCAAGTGTTGCAAGTATATAGTGCTAAGTTTTGATGAGATAAATGGAAAGAGGTTTCAAAAGAAAGGAGTTTTTAGGTGTGACAGTGAGAGAGTAATTTATGGGTTAAAACATCCTTGCAATAAGGTATATATAGGGGAAAGCAAGAGAAGTTTTGCAACCAGGTTGAAAGAACACTTGAGACATTAGTAAGGGCAGGGAGGAAAGCCCAGTAGCTTTACATTTTCTGGAATACCATAATGGTACACCACATGGGTTACAAGCTACTATTTTAGAACAAATTGAAGATCAAGATATAAATAGTAATAATATCAAAAGAAAACTTTGGAGAAATGAATCTATTTTTATTTTGAAATTTAACACTCTAACCGCAGTTGAACTTAACCTGTAAGTGCTTCCCATCAGGTTTTAATTGTTTAACTAGATAATTAGTTTTATAGATGTGTGTATTTAAGGGAAACCTGGGAAGGGAAAGGTATACTCTGTAAAGGCTTAGCTAGGGTGCTAGAGAAGTGTATTTTGCTGACTTTTCACATCTGTTTGTTATTTTAATAAATTGAAATCCACACGGTACCAGTGCAAAAAGAACAACACTCCAACACAAATTTTACACCACTGAATGGGACTGAAGAGGAAACCACAACAAACCACCAATTAGGGGAAAAACACAGATTTATTAAATGCAGAAATGCAATATAAAAACAAACACTTAACTGCCTCACTGCGTTTTCATTCATACTAAATATATGTAAACATACATACACAGATGCACACATACACACACACTCAGACACATATATTATAAATACATACATATATATGGCATAACACTTAATAAGTGTTCTCAACTAGATACTCTTATTGTACCTAGTTGAAATATGGAATAGATTGAATCATTCTCTGTATGTCTTGTACCTTGTCTCTTTGGAGCTTTTCTCCCCGGGCCTCCACTGAAAATGGACATGTATCCAGTTGGACTATCCCGGTTAACAAATGTACATAAATAAATAAATAAAATAAATAAACATAGAACTCAATCAGATATGCATCACCCGAATTATCACAACCACATTTATATACATACATAATTGAGTCATTATCCAATGGTAATTCTCCACTCTACCTAAACTTCCTACCAAAGCAAAATAACTTTAAAAAAAAATTATAACAATCAGACCTAAACTTAATCACAATACATATTCAAGAAAATATAAATATAACATAAAAATGTAGCATATAATCTACTTTCATAAAATAATATGCAATTGCCACTGCAGGAAAACAGAAAAAATGATCTTTGCTACCCTCTAATGATCATGCATAGTTCAAACAATATTTACAGCTCTGTATCCCCCACCAGGATTATAAACCATGAGGAAAAAATATATAAAAACAATAACATCAAATGGACAAAATAAATTAAATATTAAAAATCTTTTAACATTGTAACGTGCTATGATTAATAATTTTTTCTGTTTCCTGAGTGTTTCCCCAATTGGTATTTAATTGTGGTTTCCTCTTTAGTGCCATTCAGTGGTGTATATTTTAATAAACTGTGTTAAAGTTTGGACACTGATCGGTTTGCCTTTTGTGGTGGACAATTTATATTTGCTATGTGTTGTGGAATTATTAATGTAAATCCCCTACATTGTCTGTTGGATTGCAGATTGGCTATCTAATAGACATTGGCATGATGCAGTTGCGGAAGAAGTGGGTACCTCTTCTAAACATAAAATCATAACAAGTGGGATACCACAGGGATCAGTGATGAGTCTTATCCTGTTTTTTTTTTCTGCAGATGTCCAAGCTAATATTGCAGAAGTGTGGTTGACTAAGTTTGCAGATGACTGAAAACTATGCACTATTATCTGCTCATCAACTGGCACTAAGCAGCTCCATTGATGGCTGGAATATACATATACCTGAAGTGCCAAAAATGGTCTCATGGAAAATGCAAAAAAGTACAGCATACTGGCATTTGGCAAATGGTACTCTTCTTCAGATTGAGATGTTAATATGAGACCTTGGTACCAATGTGAAGATTCCCTCTCACTAAATCATCATGTTTTCACCACAGTGAAGAAATCCTTCTATCTGACTTTCAAAATGAATATCATCTGTATCCAGAGAAGTCATCCTGTCACTGTACCATACCTCTCAACCTCTTAGAGCAAGAAGTCTGGACAAAGCCATAAGTAAAAGTGGGACAAAGGCCCCAAAATAGGGACTGTTTTTAAATATTGCTCTAACAAACTTTAGTAAGTTGATAGAATAACAGGTTTTACATTATAATGAAATTTTTGAAGGGCATGAGGTCAGAAGCTCAAATGCCTGTCTTTATTTTCTTTAATGAGTTACTACTAATTTGCCAGAAAACCACAATTTTATGAAAAATAGACCAAAAATATGAGGCAAAAATCTGGACATTTTGCAAAAAACTGTATAGTTGAGAGGTATGCCTGTACTTATCTGACCTATCACTGAATACAATTCCCCATTTGTTATGTACAAATCTTAGCATACTGCTCAGCTAGAGAGGCCCCAAAACTTTCTAACAAAGACAGTTAAAGGCTTTAAATCTAACCCTATGTTCATACATTTGTCAGTCTGCAGACCATTACAAGCACAGCCAAAACACCCTATTTAAAAGTTCCCTTCAGGCTCAAGGAGGTCAAGACAAGATAGACTTGGGGTGAGAATTTGCAGATTTTCATCCACTTATTTGGGTGTATCTTGAAGGTAGAAAAAATGTAACTGTGCTTTATATTTAATGAAAATTTGTTCACGAAGTGAGGCATACATTAGGATTGAATCTATCATGCCAACAAATCTTCTGATGAACATTTAGTTCCTTTAACCAGGTATTTGAGGTACCATTGCTCTGTGAAGGAATAAGGGTGTCAAGGAGGGTTGGATTTTTCATGCTCAAAATGCTAGACAGAGATCTCTTTGGAGGAGTCTGGATGGGACTGGGTACAGAAAGAGGGATGCCAGTCTGTCCTGATTACAAAGATTTTTGAGACCACTGATCTTTTTAGCAATGAATCTCAGACGTCTCTCAGTCTGAGTTAATTTGAATTTAGTTACATTTAAACAAATATATACCAAAAGTTGCATTATATTATAAGTAAAGGGAAATTAAGACTTCTTTGGATCTAGTGGAGATGCCTTTGGAAATTAGATGATGGAAGACTTTCTGAACTGCTGTGAAAACATGTGAGTCAAACAATAAGGAATTATCAACAAGAGAGCCTTGATTCAATACAACAGTGCTTGACTGGAGGGGTGTATAACCTATATGGTATTCTTTGCTAAAATGAATTATGCTACATTTTTTTGCATTTAATTTGAGACCACTGTCATTGCACCACTTATTAACATGTTGTAATCCATGCTGCAGCAATTGTGAATCAGTGGAACATCGGATAACAACACTCTATTTGGAGTTATATGCAAACTTAGACAGTCATAGGTCAGGAGTGTTGGTCTGAATGTATGGATAATAGATGCCAAAGAGCAAAAGACCAAAATCCTAGCCCTATAGTACAACAGTGGTGACGTTTCTCACTTTCAAAGGTGACGAATGCAATTCTAACCACACAAGTTCTGTCAGACATCTGGTAAGCTATACACCGCACAACATAAGGATTTACATAGAATCCGTTAATAATGCCTGCTTGGGGAACAGTGTCAAACTCTTGGCTGCTTCCAAATATGTCACTATCCACTACTTTGATTACTTTTTCTAAGAAAGTAATAAGGTTAAAGATGCCAGGCCTTATTTTTACAAAGCCAAATTAATGAGAATTCAGGATCAAGATATTTTCAATGTCCAAATTAATAAGGTCTGAGATAATGCACTGCACAGCTTTACATATGAGGTTAGTGAGACTTATGGATGCATATAGTTACCAGGATCTATTGTTGGGCCACCCTTGTGTAATGGCATTATTATGTCTGTTTTCTAGGCTTCAGGAATGTAACCAGTGGATTAAAAGGGTCTATATTAATTAATCAAAAAACATATTCCACAAATACATCCTCATCACTCACCATCCACCAAAATTCACTTCAGCAAACCACAGAATTTTTCCCATGGTTCGGAAAAACTTGGTCATCACCTCAACTTTGCCATTTTCCTCACTGTAGTGCAATCTCAGAGTTGGTATATATAGTTACAGGGTATGTGGGGGGCACAACCCCCCCCCCACATTGGATGGATGTGGGATGAAACCCACCACTTGGGTGGATTTGATTTAGTGTGTTGTGTGTTCCAGATGGTTGGTGGTCGAGTGTTTCTGAGCCATGAAAAAAATGTTGTCCTTCGCCAAAGTGAATTTCAGCAGCTGTTGACAGTATATGTCTTTCGATGAATTAATATAGACCTGATTAAAAAGCCTAGGTAGGGGTTCAGGTAAGCCATATTGGCACTGATAATCAGACAACCTGGTTTACATTATCAGGGCCCATGGATGAGATATTCTTAGCCTTTTCAGAGGGCTGAGAGAATTTCTTCAATAGTAATTAAAAGGGTGGCTGCCACTGGCTGGGTCTTTGCAATCTGTGGAATAGCTATAACTGCAGGCAGGGTAAAATTTGCTCCACATTTCTCAACTATTTTAAATTTTTGTTTACAACTTTTATTAGCTATTTCCTTTGAGTCTAATTGTACAGTATTATTGTGGAGTAGTTCAACATTGTTGACTATTAGTTCAAAACTTTATGACAATGTTAAAGAAAGATCTGCGCTTATTTTCATTTAATTAGCTAATTTAATTTCATACTGAGCTGGCTTCATAATGGTTTTCTTCAGCTCTTTCTGTTTTTAAATTTGTCATTATATTTGGTGCAGATCAGGATTTCCTTTTAATACAAATATTTAAGTGGGAGTAGAAGTCAGAGGCATATGCAGCTTTAGCAATGGGATCTATCTGGGGAGGATTACACCAGACTTTGCCTAGGCAATCAAGTGACTGAAGAATATTTCCATGAGGGAAGTCTTAAACACGCAAGTATGTAGTGAGAAAGTGCTACCACTTTTAAGGAAATCATTTATGGTTTGATTTAACAAGGCAGAATGTTTCATATGGAGTTGTGCAAAAAGTAGCCACATTTGCAAAGGCCAGATCAAGGCTATCGGTGCACCTTGTAAGATAGTTAATGACTGGTAAAAGAGAGTAACCATTTATAATGTCAATGAGGTGCTAGAAATTCAAATATAATGACAGATTAGCATGGTCCTACTTATAACTGGTAGCCCATCAGCTACTCCTGACTTATGGGTCACTTTTCAAACCATGAAAGACTCAATACTATTTGACTTCCTTTTGCTTCACAAAACTAGTAGTTCTGCAAACACCCATACTAAACACCTAAATCTACACCAGAAAATGAACAAGACTTACTGGAGGGATAGGTTTCGTACTCAACATATTTCCACCCTATAAAATAAGTTACTGAGACAGATAAAAAAGTACAACTTTAGCTATATCAGTCTAGTTACATTAGCCACATTAAGCTAGTCTTAATAATTGGATGGATAGACACAAATTTACATGAGCATTATCAAGTATGGCCCTTACTTATATGGAAAGCGAGCATTATGCAATGTTAGAAAATGGTGGCAAGACATATGCGTATACACTTAAAGATGGTCTGTATATGTCTAGGCATCTTTTCATCCCCCTGTTTGGTTGCCTAGTATTGTTCTTATGCTTCTAGGTTTTTATGTTCCTATGCACAATGTTCTCATTTCCATTTGGACACCTACCATACTCCACAATGACTCATCTTGGGGGGTGAGGGGCAGGATTCTCATCATACATTGCCAGGGCACATTATGAGCAGACCTCTCCAGGTGACACATCATCCCTTTCAGAGGAGCCCACAAGTCCTACTGCAACAATGCAGTGTAGTATCTGTGAATCAGGATCAGGTAATGGCACCCCAAACACATAGCAGAAAGAAGTTAACAACACAGAATACCCTCTGCATCAGGCCACAGTCACACTGTGGAACAACAGATGTGTATTCTGCATCTTACTATATGTATTCTATTGTACTATCTAATTATTGTATATTGCTTATATTTCTGTTGAGCAGTTTTCCACAGACCTCCTCTGAAAATGGGTTTCTGGCCAAGTCAAACTTTCCTGGTAACAAATCTAACTAACTAACTAACTAAATTATAAACCATCAAATCAAATGAGGAAATAGTAAATGACTCAGAATGCATGTCATTTTGAGAGGCCCACCTAATTGCCTTGATATGCCCCCCAACCACTGTTTATGGACAGACATGTGTCTGTTTCCCTAATCTCCTGTGCACAAGATGAGAGCTGTGACTCACTCCAATATCTCTGCATTGTAGATCAACCATGCATTGACCAGCAAAGCCTGGTATTTATGCTGCTAGCATAATGTTTGTTCTGTGTGACACCTCATTTTCATTGTGTTTTCTTCAGTATTGATAGAGCTGGACTAGACTTGACAGATTTATCTGCACAACTGCTTCCTGTAGCCATCCCTGTTTGAAGGGTGGCTGTGTAATTGCAGGTTGTTGCTGAAACACCACACTCTTATTGAATGATGATCTTGATACTATTCCCCCACTTGCTGGATTTGTCTGTAGTCAAAGCATACTAGTATCATTGAAATGCCCAACCTTTATCATCACTACCATATTAATGAGCATAAAACATGCCAGAAGTACCCTTTAGGCTGTAACAAGGTCATTGTGATGTGCTCAACCAAGACTTATTACAATAACAGTAGCTGATTATGTGTTGTCCAAACAGATAATCTATAATGTTGCAGGCTTGTGCATAAAGCATTACACTGGCATTCTTCTGAATGGATGGCATAAGCCAGAGCTCTAACAGGTATCCTGTGGTACCTACAACAGAGTATGGACATGTGGAATGACACAGTAGAAATGTATCAACATACTCAGTGGTTATCTGGAATGTTCATATGCAGAATGCAACAATATCATCAACATGTATACCAAATATGTTATTCCGGCGAAGTGCCTGGGTGCTATATAGGGAGTTCACAGAATTTTAGCCCTTTCTGTTCGCAAACCTTTGTGACTGTAGGCCAGGTTGGAGATTTAAGGTTATGTGTACAATCCGTTACAGTACTTCATAGAGCAGGGCAGTATCAAAGAAAACATGTATGGTGGTAGCTCTCTACTATGTTGTACAAACAATGAAGTTATGCATGAGCTTATATTGGTAAGGAACGTCTTTATTTATTTACATATTGCAGTTTGTTTACTGGGTATGTGAATAGATCTACTGACATTTTTGAGGTCTGAGCTGTGTACTTTTCACAGCCTCAGTACTATATACAGTAACTAGACTGAATATGATGAGCAGCAAGTCATACATAGCATGTATGTATGTACAAAGTATGAAACATTTGTAGAATGTATGTATGTACAAAGTGTGAAACATTTGTAGCATGTATGTATGTGAAAAGTATGAAACATTTGTAGCATGTATGTATGTACAAAGTGTGAAACATTTGTAGCATGTATGTATGTAAAAAGTATGAAACATTTGTAGCATGTATGTATGTACAAAGTATGAAACATTTGTAGAATGTATGTATGTAAAAAGTAGGAAACATTTGTAGCATTTATGTATGTACAAAGTATGAAACATTTGTAGCATGTATGTATGTACAAAGTGTGAAACATTTGTAGCATGTATGTATGTAAAAAGTATGAAACATTTGTAGCATGTATGTATGTACAAAGTGTGAAACATTTGTGGCATGTATGTATGTACAAAGTATGAAACATTTGTAGAATGTATGTATGTAAAAAGTAGGAAACATTTGTAGCATTTATGTATGTACAAAGTATGAAACATTTGTAGCATGTATATATGTACAAAGTCCAAAACATTTGTATCATGTATGTATGTACAAAGTATGAAATATTTGTATCATGTATGTATGCACAAAGTACAAAACATTTGTATCATAGGTTCATAGTTATGTACTAGGCTAATGGCTCTGGAGCCTTTACAAGCCTAGCCCATAGGATTATCCTGGCATTGTGCCACCCAATCTTAGTTCCCAGTGCCTCTATCGACTAAAGCCACTGGAGTGATCCCTGGGGTGAATTTTCTATTTCCCATCCACTCATCGAGATTTCTTTTGAAGAGGGCCAGTGCGGTGCTCTGCTTGACATGTATGGGAAGTCTATTCCATAGCATGGGCAGTCTCTGGGTTATGAATTTGTCCCTCCAGCATGTTCTGTTGATTGTGGTAATGAGGTTGAGGTCTGTGGAGTGTGTGGTGCAGAGGGATTGGGATTTCTTCAGATGTAGCATTTCTAACAGAGCTGGGTCAGACATGGCTTTGTAAGTCAAGCAGAGATCGCCTCTAAGTAGGCGATACGAGACAGAGAACAGGTGGAGTTTTTTTAGTCTGTCCATATAGGACAAATGTTTAAGGCCTAGGATCCTCTATGTGAGGTACTTTTGTGGCCTCTCCAGTTGTTGCAGATGTTTAATGAGGTGCATGCCAAATGGGGCATTGTACTCTATGACTGGCCTAATGAGGGAAGAGTAGAGGGAGACAATGGCCTCTTTCTTGTTGGATGCAAAATTCTTAGTAATGAGATGTGCCACATAGAAGGACTTTCTGACCACAGTGGCAATGTGGTGGTCAAAAGAGAGGATGCTGTCAATGTGTGTTCCTTGATCTCTTATAATGCCTTCTGTGTTCAGTGGACTACCATCAATGTGGTAATTCATGGGAACTGGGTTTTTCTCAAAGGGGATGATGATACATTTTTTAGCATTGAGCTTAATGCCATGGTTCTGACACCAGTCATTGGTCTCAGTGAGGCCTTTCTGTAGGATGTCAACATCACTTGGGGAGTTAATAATAGCTCCCAACTTGCAATTGTCTGTGAACTTTGTCAGCTAGAGTCCCTTCATGTTGGCCTGGACTTCATAGAAGTAGATACCAAACAGGAGAGGACCCAGGACTGAACCCTGTGGGACTCCACTCATGACTGGTCAGCAGTCTGACTTGGAGTCAGCTACTTTCACACTGTGGGTTCTACCTGTGAGCTAGTTTGCAACCCACCTAGTGATATAGGGGTTGATGCCTAGTTTAGTGAGTTTTTCTATGATTCCTGAGTGGGGAATGGTATCAAAGGCCTTGGCCAGATAAAGGTAGGCTGTATGAACCACTTTGCCTTCATCCACAGCTCTGGTGACTGACTCAAAGAAGTTGATCAAGTTGAGCAGGCATCATCTACCCTTCACAAAACCAAACTGTGTGGGATCCAGAGTTTGGAGATTCTCTATATCCTTGTTTATCAGGTCCATGATAATGTGTTTCATAGCTTTGTATATCAGACTCGTCAGGCTAATGGGGCGATAGTTCCATGTGCAAATATGCACTATTTAGATTATAGGGTATAAAATACATCATATTATTCAGTAATACAGACATTTAGAAATAATGTGTAAAGATATTTACAAACACTTTTTACAACAGTTTATAGAAAACAAAAGACTGTGAACTTTGCATAGTACTGTAATAGCAGCTACATTTAGCTTATGTAGGTGTTCATTCAAGGCTGATTTAATTTGTTCCAGTGTTTTTTCTTTTACCACACTGGGGAGGTGGTCTTGGATTAGCCAAGGCTTTTTCACCTGTTGTGGTTTTGAATTCTGGGAAATTATAATAGGGGTAGTCCATATAAAGATCTAAGTATATTTAGTGTCCACATAACACAGCAAAAAAAAAGATACCTGGATGACTACTGGGCTCTGTGTAATGGAGGCTTTTATTTATTATTTATTTTATTTTATTTTTATTTTACATTTGTTGTCTGGGCTAGTCTAACTGGATATATGTCCATTTTCAGTAGAGGCCTGGGGAGAAAAGCTCCATTTACATAGTTATACAATATGTGAATGCTAAAATGGATCTATGTAATACCAAAACAACGAAAACAAAAATCAGACACAAAACTGGAGAACAGCTCCAATAGAAAGGAATACATTGTAACAAGGATATAATGCATATACATGGATACAATTCAGACAATTGATTAGCCTATAGAACTTTTACATAAGAACTTTGCTACAAGATATCAAAGTGAGACAGGCAGGGATTACATAAAGACTGTGTGTGTTAACAAGGTGTTAACAGAATGCCCTCAGAGAAGAGCATACCAGATATCACAGTAGTGGTTAGAAAATAGTGTGAAGTAGTAATTTAGAGAAACAAAAAAAAAAGAGATATTTATTTAAAATAAGCTAACATGCTTCCGAACTAACGGAAGATATATTGATAAAAAAGGGAATGGAAATAGATGAATGTAGTCATGAAAGGTGGCAAGGCTACATTAGAGCTTATCAGCCAGGATTAGTGCATGGGCATAGCCATTGGGATAAAAGGAAAGTTCTTAGTTTCTTGAAAAGAGGTGTAGATGTAAGGGATGTAAGTTCATTAGGAAGTTTGTTCCAGGTGGTTCCAAAAAAGTTAGTAAACAGGCAGTCACCTGATTTATTGTTGGATTTAAGGGAGGCTACTAGTAACTTATTAGCTGAGCGTAGGGTTGTAAGATTTTTATAAGGTCTAATAAGGTTACAGAGTATAGGAGTGTTTTTGGGTTGATATAAGATCTTATCGGTGATTGTAAGTTGTTGATGAAGAAACTGTTTTTTTAATTCCAGCCATCCTAGCTGTTTAAGGTTTTGGCAGTGGTGGGTTCGAAATGGAGAGCCAGTGGCAAATCTAGCAATGTTATTATATGAGGTTGCTAGTTTATTTAGATTGCTTTTGGATAGGTTAGAATAAATGGGAGAGGCATAGAGAAGGGTGAACATAAGGTGTGTTTGGGCAATAGTAGTCCTAGCTGAGAGTGTAAGAGAGGGTTTAAGCCTCTAAAGGAAATCAAGTTTTCTATTTACTGATTTAATGGTTAAGTTAATGTGTAAATCAAAATTAAGATTATGATCAATTGTTACACCTAAAGGTTTGGTGGTTGTAACAGGTGCTAGTTATAGTACCATTGTGTGAAGTAATTGTAAAATTGATAGGGGAGGACTTCTGTGTAGGAGTGAAGAATAATAATTTAGTTTTTTTGGGGTTAAGGAGGAGACTGAGCTGATGGAACCAGTTTTCAACTAAGTTAAATACTTTCTGGGTATTGGACTGCAGTTCAGCAGAAGAGACAGCGACACAGATTAGTGTCGAGTCTTTAGCATATTGTATGCAGGTGGTTTGAGGAAGGGAAGTTTTGAGATCATTAATGAAAATAGAAAACAAGAGTGGTCCCAAAATAGAGCCTTGTGGGACTCCCAGGGTGATGGGGAGCTGAGTGGATAAGCTGTTGTCCCAGATAACTGCTTGTTGTCTATTTCCTAGGTAGGACTTAAACCATTTGAGAGTTCATTTGAGTAACCTCCCTTATGCAGTGGGATAATATGTGAGACCTTCCAAAGAGCTGGGATAGAACCTTCAGTAATGGTTCTGTTTATTAAGATGGAAATAGGGTAGGCAAGTGCTCCTGCTGCAATTTGTAAATATTCGGCAGGAAGGAGGTCAGCAGATGGTGTACAAGGTTTAAGTTTAAGAAGTAGGGAATGGATGAGAGATGTTGAGACTGGTTGGAGCTGTAATACAGGGAATTTACTGATTAGAGAGAGTGGCTCAATGGTGTTAGTATGTGATAGGTTTTTGCTAAAGATTGGATTGTTTCAGAAAATAATTTGTTAAAAGTGTCAGCAATTTGGTTGGGAGAATTCTGAGTCAAATTAGAAAGGGAGGGAGTTTTAGTATGTCCTGGGTGGAGTAGTTTATTTATACCTGACCAGAATTTTTGAGGGTTTTGATGTTAGGTTTGTTGGAATTTAAAGAAATATTTTTTTTTTGTCAAGGAGTATTAATTTTTATGTTGCATTTGGGTTTTTGGTAGTTCTCCATTTGGACCAAATTTTATTTTTCTGTAGTATTTTGTTCCTCTTCTCTTTTGTGAGCCAAGGAGCAGGTTTGTTCCTACTTCTAACCTTGCGAGAAGGGGCATGGTGATCTAGGATTTGCAAGAATGTTTTATTAAAGTAAGAGACAGTTTCTTCAAGAGGCAGGTATTTTAGGGGTGACCATTTACAAGCTTTAAGCTCAGCTTGGTAGTTAATTGGGTCTAGATTTTTCTTGTTCTGGGTCATTCTAAATATTATTTGGTTGGGAATAAAGATCGTTTTGTCTAGTAATGAAGGTAAGAGAGTGGTCGCTAATATCAGCTGGAATAATGTCTGTTTTGTAAGTGAAGGGATTACTGATCACTAATATCCAGTCTAAGGTGCTTTGTTTGTTGCTAGGTTTATGGATTCTGGTGGGGGAGGAGGTGGTTTGATAGAAGCCATAAAGCTTTATGTGAGCAGTTGGTTTAGGAGAAGTACAACAATTCCAATCAATATTAAAATCACCTAGTAATATGGTTTCTGGTGGGAGGGATGTGGAGAACCAGTTAAGGGTATTTTCAAGAGTGTTAATGTTATTGCCTGGAGGAATATAGGAGCAAATAATGTATAAGGATTTATTAGCATTTACCTGGAGCTTAGAGATTAAGATTTCGGCATTACTGGGTGAGGGAGGTTGTATATCTAGTGGGGTAACCTGTAAGTCAGATTTGTATAGTATTGCCACCCCACCTCCCTTTTTGTTCAGGTGGTCTAGTCTTAGGATGTTGTAACCTGGTGGGAGTATATCATTGTCCTTGGTTACTGGTTTGTGCCAGGTTTCTGTTAGACATAGAATGTCAAAAGAATGTGTGTCTAGCAGGGCATGAAGTTGGGTAATTTTATTGTTTATGCTGTGTATATTGAGATGGGCTTTGGGAAGTGAGTTTGGTGTACTAGTGGGGGTAAGAGAAGTAGTTGTATGGAATGGTTGGGGATCTAGGATTATATTGTTTCGACCTGGGTTTGGATGAATGTCACCATGTAGTAGTAGGTGCAGAGTAGGATTGTGTACATTTAGAGAGTTTGTAAAACATAGGGTCAGGTTTTCTGGTTTGATGTTTAATATGGGTTAGTCTATGAAACTGTGGTAGAAGGTAGGATGATGTAGAGGTGATACTATTGTGGGGTAGTAAGGCTAAAACAGATAGAGGAATTGTTTGTTTTAAAGGGTGTTGAAATTTGGTAAAGCTTAGATGATCGTAGGAAGTGAGGATGTGGGATACAAGTAAAGTATTAAGAATTATAAAAAAAGAGTAATAAGTTAGAGTTCCTTGGCATGCTGAAGATACACATAGTAAGGGGATAGGTGAAATTGAAGCAGGGAGAAATAGGGGTATAAAGAAAGGAAAGTTAAAGGTGTGGCTATTTATAGAATAGTGAGTGGTGGGGAGTAATAAGTACTTAGGGGATAAACTAATAAGTGTGTAATGAGATGGAGTGAGCTATTGGTTTAAGATGGATGAAGGTGTGGTTATGGAAGTATAAGGTTAAGAGCACTGGGGGTGGGTGAGTTTGGGGGTAGGGTAGGGGAGTGGAGTGCACCCATAGGGTGAACGGAGTGGGTAGAAACATGAGAGGTAAGGAGCAGAAAAGAACAATCAGCTAAAGCAGGTTACAGTAGGTAAGTAACCATGAATAATGAAGTGAAGTTAAAGACGGATAATTAGCCTTCTAGGTGGGAGTCTAAGGTTCACCCCAATTAAAGGAGATGTTATGGGATATAGTTTAAGAGCAAGCCCAAGGACTTAAAAACAGAAAATAGTAAGGATGTATTTCAGGCTAGTAAAGGCTTTTAAGTCCTGAATAGGGCAAGACTGCCACCTAGTGGGCAGAGTTATTATTGCAACTTGGGGAATAATGGGAGTTTGTGTTTAGATTCAGAGGAAGGAGTAGTAGTTCAGGTGATTGTTACGTGAAGGGGAAAGAAAAGAGATATACAGGTTACAGAGTAGGCTGCTGGCTTTCCTGGGTAGTGCTCTTAGAGCTACCAAAATAGAATACTAAATTAAAGGCTATACTGGCAGTGATATTGTAGACACATACTTTCTTGCTCCCTTTACTTGAGATAGCACAGGGAAAAGGTGGCTCAAGGACAAGACTGGAGGGAGTTTAGACAGGGTCCTTGTTCTTCAGGTACTTAAACTCAGCTTCTTAGTACAAGTGTAACCAGGTTGGAGAGCTGGGTTTGTTATAGGAGAGAGAGAAAGAGAAAGAAAGTAGGAGAAACACATAGTTTAGTACAGTAACATAGGCTGTATAATTAAACAGTATTTAGCAAAGCAGAAAACCATTTATACTTGAACCAACATGAATTCTTGGCTAAGCAGATACACAAGTTAATTAGAGAGATGAAGAACACCTTATACGTCTACCTTGTCACTATCCTGATAGGCTAAAACAAAATATATCAGTCTACCTAGTCACTATTCTGATAGGCTAAAACAAAATATATCAACAAATGAAAGAGTCAGCTTATAATATGTGCTAGGCTAGGAATAACACTATACTTAGCATTCGGGTAAAAATTCCATTGGGTAATATTAAATTGCTGTGACAGAATTCATTAGCAAGTTACAGAAAAGTACAGTTTACATGTCATAGAAACATCTTATTTGGGTTCTCATAGAACTAGCACGGCATGATTAAAGGCCTATTTTCAATGTGTGAGCATAAGCTATGTTAACACATGAGACAGGTAAGACAAGATATGCAACTGACCGCAAAGAGTGCAGTCTTTCAAACCTTTACAAATTATACAGCAGCCAATGTACTTAACTATACACTTTAAGCACTAATCTTAGGAAAGGTTAAATAACTTTACGGACTTAAAATATCTTATGGCCTTCACTCAATTTTTGAATAACAACACATGGGATATTAAACTTGAAGCAACAAATGATTTATGCTTTATTGAATTCCTGGATGCAGAGTACTAAGCCCCATGATGAGTGTCCATTAAATGTAGTAGTTCATAAGCTATTCAGTAGAAATTCCTTTTTCACATGGAGGAAGTCGTCACCCGAGACATATGAAACAGAATTTACCTAAATCATAATACCCGAAAGCTCAGACATATGCATAACAGACAATGGATTTATGTCTCTGAAACACTGAGGATATTCTGGACACTTTTAAATCTTTGCTTAGAAATATCTCTAGGTATAGTACAGAGGACTTCTGAAGAGTTTGCCTTATGAGTTTTTGAATTCACTTAATGTAACACTTAGATATATGTTTAATGATGTTTTTTCATGAAATCATTCACATTTTTGGGTATATTTTAGAGGATGATAATTTCTTTGGGGTCTATGTATTTGAATCTTATAAATATGATTTTTCTCCATTAAAACAATTGGCAATAATCTAACTTGAAATAGATAACACCTAATTAATGTACTAGGAGCCAACCAAGAGGACACAACGGGTATTTCCCTGCCTGAGCTGTACATATTGCACTATGGTGTGCTTAACAAAATATTTTACATCTGTGAGCACCTCTAAATATTTGAAATTAAACAAATTAAACAAATTAATACTGCTTGAGTAAACTAACACTCCAGTAAATCAACTACAAACCTCCGGGGTGTTACCCCCCCCTTTTTTAATTCACATTAGTAAGCTTCTGGAATTCTGGATTTGTGATTCCAATCAGTCTCTGCAGCAAGTTTGGTTGAAATAGGCATTCTGAGACAATGTAACCAATTGCCTAAGGTTTCCCACAACCACCTACTACTTAAGCAAACTGACACAGTGTGTGAGAGATATAGTTATATACATTTATTGACAGCAAAGCTCTCACATGCAGCCATTACAAATAAAAAGCACACTGTATGTACTACAAAGCATCTCTCACCAGGCAGTGCAGGAGAGGGTCATGGCCAATTGCCGATCAATGTGTCACATCATCCATGCTCTCAAGTCCTTGCACCACAAGCATGCATATGATAGATTCATTGCATAGATCTTGAGATGCCATTCAGGAATCTGAGGTAGACATTAAGCTATCTTTGAGCAGTATTCTACAGTTACCAAGAATGAAGCAACAGTGTGAACAAAAGATGATTGACTTCCACAATTAGCTTACCTTGTGGTGTCATTCAAAGGGATTACAAAATATATCATCCTGGAAAGAGATGGTAGACTGTCCTTATAACTTTGCCAGAGATGACCTGCACCTCCCCCCTAAAAGCTTCTGTATTTTGACAAAAATCTCTCATATTGCCTTTTTTTAACTAATGTCAGTCTTCTAAGGAATCCTGGAGAACTAAACAGAATCAAGATGGCATTAAGGTATTGCCACTCAATGCAAGCAACCTAATTTAAAAACTCCACACCCTCCATGTCCTACTTGCCCCTGAAAAATATTGCTATATGCATCGTCACATAGACCTGGGTCAAGATAAATCAAAGCACTCCAGCAGTGCAGAATTATCTGTTACTCATACAGGCCCGCCACATTATAAAATGCACTAAAGGCAGAGGCATTTCTATATTTTTAAAAAGTATTACAGCTTCAGACTTGTTAGACAATCTAATGACATGGAACTCCTCTACATCCAACTTACTATGGACAAAACCCTTATTAAATTGTGGGTAACTACTGGATGCCTTAATGTACCACTCACTCCACACCTCCTACCTAACTAGTAGACAGTTTCTATGTATTAAACTAAGCACCATTCTCCTAGGAAACTTCAATTGCCCCTTCATTAACTGGGGCACATATATCCTCAAAGATGTATAGACAGAGATTTCTGGTCTTCATCAATGCAAACTCTCTGGACCATTTAATATACATCCTGACCAGAGGCAATACAATACTGGACTTGGTCCTTATCAATATGAAACAGCTATGCTCCTCTCCAAATGTCACCTCCTTAGTGGTCAGATCGGACCACATGACTGTTGCATTCATGGTGCCTGATGCATCCTCTAATACCTCAGCATTTTAACAAAGCAAAGGTCAATTTACTAACACTGAGTTTTGACCTAGCTAAATTCTTAAACCGCTACTTACTTAATTGATATCCCCATTGCTTATGCTGCATTCTTTACTGTCAGATTTCTGCACATGAAAATAACTGCAGAGATGCACCTATCCCCCTCAGAAATAAATTCAATGCCAAATTCAATAATAAACTCCTATGGTGAACCCTAATATATGCAAGCCCTATAATAAAAGAAAATAAATAATTGAAACAAAAGTAAGTATAATTCTCAAAAATCCAAAAACACTTTTGCTAAACTAAACAAGGAACTCTTGATCCTGATCAAATCAACCAAAGCCAGATATTAGATGAGAATAGCTACACAGTGGAAATATAACCACAAAGCCCTTTTTTAATGACAACCAACTCAGATACAGAGGACATAGCCTACTAGTATATTAATTTAGCTCAAATTTCCCCTCTCTCCCCCTGACATCCTCACATCACATACCTGCATTAACTCCATCCCTCAAATATTCAAAGAAGTCCTCAAGACACTATCCAAGGACAAGAACATTGCTTTGATGGGGCCATATGATATTAAAATATGCTTTTTGTATATATTATATAAGGATTCAATTCATATTTACCTTTTTAAAATAATCTACCAATTTACTTATTTATTTTTCTGAACTTTTTCTTTTAGTGTGCTATCCCATTAAAGTATTTAATTGCTCATCTATTCAAGAATATTTTTGGAAAAAAAATGTTTCTGAATAAAATCATGTCATTGCATATAATGTGTATAGTATTAAATGGGCATCTTGAAAATTAAATAATTATTTGGTTTATATATTTATTTATATTCCACTTCATGATTTTTGCAGAGAGTATTTCTTTTTCATAGTTTTTTGTTTGCTTGTTTGCTTTCAATGATAGTGTGCTTTTCAATTTTCTTTTGTCTTAATTCTGTTAAATTGTTCCTTTAAATTAGATCACATGATTTTGTTTTTCTCTTTTTACTGAAGAACTGATATGCCACAACTTTTGCACCAAGGACAAAATGGTCTGACTTCCAGTAAACTGTCACATTGCTTTGTCATTTATTCTTTTATGCATCTATGGTGCTGGTTATTTTGTATTATAGGTATGCATGTATCTAAATGTGTATATATATATACATATATATATATCTATATATCTATATATATATATATATATATATATATATATATATATATATATATATATATATATATATATATATATATATATACATATATAATAGTGTAGTGGTAGCATTGTCCCCTCACAGCAAGAGGTGCTCCGGTTTGATTCTTGGCTGTGGTGCTCTCTGCGCAGAGTCTGCATGTCCTCCCTATGTTTGTGTGGGTTTCCTCCGGGTGCTCCAGTTTCCTCCCACTTTCAAAGACATGCATATGGAGCATTTCTCCCCGAGCCTTCATTGAAAATTGGCTTCGTTCCAAGTCGGTCTTTCTCGGTTAACAAATAAATATATATATATATATATATATATATATATATATATGTACACACATATGTATATATAGATACATATAAATATATTTACATATATATATATATATATATATATATATATATGTATGGGTTCACTACATATGACCGAAAGTTCATATCACCGAAACACATTTGACTGAGAACACATGACCATAAGTTAATTTGACCGAAAACCCATATGACCGAAAACGCATTTGACCAAAAAACAGCACTGGCAGGTAAATGCTCAGATCCCCATGGTAGTGCGACCCTGGAGTGATAATATAAAGTTAAGGGGGTGTGGGAGGCACAGCCCCCCACATTGTGCAACCAGTTTTTACTGATGTTATATGTTTTAATGTATTTTTAATGGATACACAAGTATATAATAGTGCATAAACTGCAATTATGTGGGTGGCTATGCCCCCCACACCCCCCTAACTTTATATTCTCACTCCAGGGTTGCACTACCATGGGGAACAGGGCATATACCTGCCAGTGCTGTTTTTCATTCAGATGAGTTTTCGGTCATTTGGTCTCAGTCAAATGGGCTTCGGTCATATGAACTTTTGGCCATACGTAGTGAAATCATCGATATATATATATATCTATATATAGATATATATATATATATATATATATATATATATATATATATATATATATATATATGCATTTAAGTGTAGGAAATGGAAACAATCCTAACAGCATGGATCCAGGGCGGCCTTAGCTGAAATGGCGCCCTAGACGAAGTAGTACTCCAACGCCCCTTAAGCCCCACCCACACCAATGCCCCTTAGTTCCCACCCACACCATACTCCTGAAACACCCCTATAAGCCACACCCACATGTTGGTCACTCCCCACAAAAGCCACTCCAGTCATTTCCTTCAAGTATTTAAATGCACGGGAAGAAAATATACCTTGTAATAAAGTTAAACTGCAAGTGAAGGAAAGTGGAATTTTTTTTTTTTTTAATAAGCCTGCTTTATCTTTTGCTCCTTCACACATTTTGCTGTAAAAAGTCATGTCCTCAGAAAATACAATCCCATGTGCCTTCTTTCAAATGGATGCTTAAGTTAATCTAAACAATTGAATTTACTTTGGGTAGGCAAGCAGGCTTTACAGCTCAGTGAAAGTAGAATACAACCTCTCTCCTCCCTGTGTACAGTAGCTTAAACTAGAACAGCACAAACACAGATAGACTTAGCATAAGTAGTAAAAACTTCTCTGCCATTGAAACGGCATGAAAACCAGCATTCATAGAAAATGCATCTGGCCAGTGGAGGATTAGGTTTACTTTTGGGTTGTTTTCAAAATAGACTCCTTGCACACATTTTAGGGCAATGCATACATGAATTTGTTCTTTTATTCTCTTTCCTGATTGTATTAAATTATATTCCTTGTATAATACAGCACCGTTTGTTAGAATGTGCTTTCAAATTTGTAGTTTTAAACATTTTAATTAGCAATGAAACAAAGTATAAACCAATGACAAAACTACCCATTTCAGAACATTTCAACCATAAAAGGCAACCCAGACTTCTGTCATTACAATCCACCAATATCACTTGATACACAATCTCTTGAGAGGTTGCTACTGGCAAACAACTTTACACCTTCATCTACAAATTCAGTGCATGTTGCCCTTGCATTAATCTATATTACATTAAAAAATTTGGCAAACTGGTAATATTGCAATAGGAAATGACTAAAACTGACAAGTTTATAGTTACTAGGCATCTCATACAAAAGGAGGAAACTTAGTAGTGTAGAACCCCTATTCCTCCTTGTGATACACCAAATAATCTGCAATCATATGAGTACTGTGATATCAGCACTTCATCTACATGGTGTGGGAGTAGAATCCGCAGCCTTCTGCACCAAAGCCAATTATGCCACTAACACTGCTTCAAATGCCATTTGATAAAACAGTTGCACATTGAAAACGGACTTAGCATGAGCAGCAGTAAACTTTCCTTTGAAACTTAATACCTTGAAAATACACCGAAACTCAATCCCTTGAAAATGCACTGAAAACTCCATTCCCTGAAAATGCACTGAAACACAAACTCCTTTCTGTCAGCAGTCTGGTAGGTGGTGTAAAGCAGTGGTTCCCAAACTTTTATGGACCAAGACCCACTGTTAAAAATGGTAATTTTCATGACCCATGACTCACATCAGTATGTGTAGCACTCCTGGTCCTCCTTAAAAGAGAGGGCCGCACCATGGCATGTTTTTCCAGGATTTAAAGAGGCCATGTAAACTACTCTCATACTTTATTAGCAGAGAAAATCATGGTCAAATGGGACCCTAGGCAGGGTAATAGATTGGGGCCTCCCGAGCATCCCCTCTTGCAGCAACCCCCTCCCCAGCCATACCAGGGTTTCGGTACTTGGCTATTTCTCCCCAGTTACTATGAACAATGTTCAAATCTCAGTGTGTATACAATTAGGTATTTCTACTATGATTAGATTTTAAAATAAAATGCACAAACACCAATAGCCACTTGCTAAACAGTACAGCCTCACAATGAAACCAGGCTTAGTATGAGCAGTAAAAGTATCTGCCATTGAAACAGCATTAAAATCTACATTCAAATGAAATGCATCTGGAAAGTGGAGAATTAAGTTTACCTTTGGGCCATTTTCGAATTACAGGCTCCTTGAACACATTTCTATGGCCATGCATTCATGTATGTGTTCTTTGATTCACCTTCCTGATTGTAATAAATTATATTCCTTGTATAATACAGTACCAGTTGTTAGTTTGTTTTAAATTTGTAATTTTGAACATTTTTCCAGCAAACAATGAAAAAATGCATAACCCAATAATGACGAAAACTGCCCATTTCAGAATATTTTAACCATAAAAGGCCACTCAAAATTGTCATTAAAATCCACCAGTATCAATCAATAAGCAAGGACAACTGCAATGGTGCAGTGGTTAGCATTGTCACTTCACAGCAAGAGGTTCTCTGGTTCTATCCTTGGCTCGGCTGGGGTGCCTTCTGTGTGGAGTCTGCATGTCCTCCCTGTGGTCATGTGGGCTTCCTTCGGGTGCTCTGTTTTCATCCCTAAGACATGCTGTAAGTGGATTGGACATGCTAAATTGGCCCTAGGCGTGTGTGCATGCCTTCTGTGGAAGGTCGGGTGCCATGCTGGCCACTTGACACCGTAAAACTTCACTGCCAATCATGAGCAGACTGGTGATTCGCTGTGGTGACCCCTAACCGGGAAAAGCCAAGAGAGTATCAATCAATAAGCACAATTTCAGCAGAAGTAAAATTCATCCGAATACTTCTACATTAAAGGGATTTGTAAATAATGAAAAGGCTATTACTGGCAAACAGCTTTACATTTTAGTGCTTCATCTACAAATTCAGTGCCTGCTGCCCTTGACAAAGTAATTGCCTACTTTACATTAAAAAAACTGGTAAGCTGGTAATACTGCAGTAGAGAATGACTGAGAAACTGACAACTAGGCATCCTATACAAAAGAAGACACTCAGGAATGTGGAACCCCTATCCCCCCTTAATATGCAACAAATAATCGGAAACTAAGGCATTACATGCCATACCATCATACCTCTCAACCTCTTAGCACAAGAAAGCTGGACAAAGCCTAAAATAGTGGGGAGGTGGGGATGGGACAAAGGCCCCAAAAAGAGGGACAGATTAAAATATTGCTCTTACAGACTTAGAAGCATTTGTCTTAGCATGCATTTTCTGAAGGAAATGAGGACCGAAACTCAAATGTTTGACATTTAGCTATTTCAATCCTCAGTGATTTGCCAGAAAACCATAAATTCTATGAGGAATAGGCCAAAACTAGGAGGCAACAATCTGGAGAAATATGGACAGTTGAGAGGTATGCATACCTCTCAATCCCTTAGTGCAAAAAATCTGGACAAAGCCTAAAATAAATGTGGATGCAATGGCCAAAAAAAAATAGGGGCAGTTTAAGTATTGTTCTTTTTAACTTAGAAAGTTGCTAGAACACTTATTAAAAAAAAAAAATGTGTTGTAAACTCTTCACTGCCCATTAAAAGCACAACACATGTGGCAAATTTTATAGGCACAATAACACATTGTGAGCTGTATACTGACTAGATATTGAAACATTTATGGAGCTGAAATTAATACAACACATGCCTTCATGGTTTTCAGTGCTATTTAGTGAGTTCAGTTCTCCCTGATTTGCCAGAAAACCACAAATTAAGAGAAAGACAAAAACAATAATGCTAAATCGGGACATTTGAGAGGGACCTCATTTTTTGGTCCATTTTCCATAGTTATGGTTTTCTGCAAAATCACTGGTAAATCTTTCAAGACTGAATTTAGAAAATAATGACAGAGATTTGAGTTTCAGACTTCATACCATTCAGAAAATTCAGCACCAATGCAATTCAGCACCAATGCAAAACCTATCAGCTTTCTATCAACTTTCTAAGTTTGTAAGAGCAATATTTAAAAAGTGTCCCTATTTTAGGGCCTTTATCCCACTTATTTATGGCATGGCACACACACTACTCTTTCATACAGCAACTAATGACTAGTTTAAATTCCACACATTCAATCCCTTGAAAATGCACTGAAAACTCCATTCCCTGAAAATGCACTGAAACACAAACTCCTTTCTGTCAGCAGTCTGGTAGGTGGTGTAAAGCAGTGGTTCCCAAACTTTTATGGACCAAGACCCACTGTTAAAAATGGTAATTTTCATGACCCATGACTCACATCAGTATGTGTAGCACTCCTGGTCCTCCTTAAAAGAGAGGACGCCCGCACCATGGCATGTTTTTCCAGGATTTAAAGAGGCCATGTAAACTACTCTCATACTTTATTAGCAGAGAAAATCATGGTCAAATGGGACCCTAGGCAGGGTAATAGATTGGGGCCTCCCGAGCATCCCCTCTTGCAGCAACCCCCTCCCCAGCCATACCAGGGTTTCGGTACTTGGCTATTTCTCCCCAGTTACTATGAACAATGTTCAAATCTCAGTGTGTATACAATTAGGTATTTCTACTATGATTAGATTTTAAAATAAAATGCACAAACACCAATAGCCACTTGCTAAACAGTACAGCCTCACAATGAAACCAGGCTTAGTATGAGCAGTAAAAGTATCTGCCATTGAAACAGCATTAAAATCTACATTCAAATGAAATGCATCTGGAAAGTGGAGAATTAAGTTTACCTTTGGGCCATTTTCGAATTACAGGCTCCTTGAACACATTTCTATGGCCATGCATTCATGTATGTGTTCTTTGATTCACCTTCCTGATTGTAATAAATTATATTCCTTGTATAATACAGTACCAGTTGTTAGTTTGTTTTAAATTTGTAATTTTGAACATTTTTCCAGCAAACAATGAAAAAATGCATAACCCAATAATGACGAAAACTGCCCATTTCAGAATATTTTAACCATAAAAGGCCACTCAAAATTGTCATTAAAATCCACCAGTATCAATCAATAAGCAAGGACAACTGCAATGGTGCAGTGGTTAGCATTGTCACTTCACAGCAAGAGGTTCTCTGGTTCTATCCTTGGCTCGGCTGGGGTGCCTTCTGTGTGGAGTCTGCATGTCCTCCCTGTGGTCATGTGGGCTTCCTTCGGGTGCTCTGTTTTCATCCCTAAGACATGCTGTAAGTGGATTGGACATGCTAAATTGGCCCTAGGCGTGTGTGTGCATGCCTTCTGTGGAAGGTCGGGTGCCATGCTGGCCACTTGACACCGTAAAACTTCACTGCCAATCATGAGCAGACTGGTGATTCGCTGTGGTGACCCCTAACCGGGAAAAGCCAAGAGAGTATCAATCAATAAGCACAATTTCAGCAGAAGTAAAATTCATCCGAATACTTCTACATTAAAGGGATTTGTAAATAATGAAAAGGCTATTACTGGCAAACAGCTTTACATTTTAGTGCTTCATCTACAAATTCAGTGCCTGCTGCCCTTGACAAAGTAATTGCCTACTTTACATTAAAAAAACTGGTAAGCTGGTAATACTGCAGTAGAGAATGACTGAGAAACTGACAACTAGGCATCCTATACAAAAGAAGACACTCAGGAATGTGGAACCCCTATCCCCTTAATATGCAACAAATAATCGGAAACTAAGGCATTACATGCCATACCATCATACCTCTCAACCTCTTAGCACAAGAAAGCTGGACAAAGCCTAAAATAGTGGGGAGGTGGGGATGGGACAAAGGCCCCAAAAAGAGGGACAGATTAAAATATTGCTCTTACAGACTTAGAAGCATTTGTCTTAGCATGCATTTTCTGAAGGAAATGAGGACCGAAACTCAAATGTTTGACATTTAGCTATTTCAATCCTCAGTGATTTGCCAGAAAACCATAAATTCTATGAGGAATAGGCCAAAACTAGGAGGCAACAATCTGGAGAAATATGGACAGTTGAGAGGTATGCATACCTCTCAATCCCTTAGTGCAAAAAATCTGGACAAAGCCAAAAATAAATGTGGATGCAATGGCCAAAAAAATAGGGGCAGTTTAAGTATTGTTCTTTTTAACTTAGAAAGTTGCTAGAACACTTATTAAAAAAAAAAAATGTGTTGTAAACTCTTCACTGCCCATTAAAAGCACAACACATGTGGCAAATTTTATAGGCACAATAACACATTGTGAGCTGTATACTGACTAGATATTGAAACATTTATGGAGCTGAAATTAATACAACACATGCCTTCATGGTTTTCAGTGCTATTTAGTGAGTTCAGTTCTCCCTGATTTGCCAGAAAACCACAAATTAAGAGAAAGACAAAAACAATAATGCTAAATCGGGACATTTGAGAGGGACCTCATTTTTGGTCCATTTTCCATAGTTATGGTTTTCTGCAAAATCACTGGTAAATCTTTCAAGACTGAATTTAGAAAATAATGACAGAGATTTGAGTTTCAGACTTCATACCATTCAGAAAATTCAGCACCAATGCAATTCAGCACCAATGCAAAACCTATCAGCTTTCTATCAACTTTCTAAGTTTGTAAGAGCAATATTTAAAAAGTGTCCCTATTTTAGGGCCTTTATCCCACTTATTTATGGCATGGCACACACACTACTCTTTCATACAGCAACTAATGACTAGTTTAAATTCCACACATTCATACTCTGCTCTCATACAACACACATGCACTTTTCTCTCTCATTCGGAAGTGAGCAAAACCACTAGTTTAAGTTATGCACACACACATCTACCACAGCAGCACACGCATACAATGACTCTCTCACAAAGCAACACACACAGACGTACACACACCTGCTCTCTAGCACAGCAACAAAGACTTTCTTCCAAAGGAATGAACGGCTAGTTTACATTCCATACACACACACCTACTCTCACACAGTAACACACACACTTCATATCTAATACAAACAGAACAGCGAGTTTAAATTCCATACACATACATACATACCCACACACATTCTCTCTCATACAGAAATGAACAGTTTAAATTACACATAGAGGCACACACATACATTTACCATCTTTATAACTCAAATGAAAACACGAGGAGACACAGACGTAACTCTTCTCTTGGATGGCTGGCCTAGCTTAAATTCCACGTGGAACTGCAGAATGCATTTGGATGACATTGGCGTCGTGACGCATGCAAGTTTCTCCTTAAAGAAGACTCTTGCACCACAAACTAAAGATGCTTTTAAGCCTCCTGGCTAACCTGCAGCTGTAAGTGGGAGGGTGCTTGCTTCGCCTCCCCTCCCCCACCCTCCGCCCTCTGGCTCCACTGCCAAGAAGACCACGAACTTTATATTAATTAAAATAAATACATTCACACATAATGCATCTTTTAGAAGACTGGCCTCTATAGCGCCCGAGGTGGTCGCCTAGTTAGCCTATGCCTAAGGCCGGCCATGTCTGGATCAACAAAAAAGAGTCAAATTAACAAATATTGAAAATGCATGCTGTAGGAATCCTGGAGCAGAATAAACCAACTGTAAGTGCTTTTGCAAGGGGTGCAAGCCCCTGCACCCCCCCCACACCATGCCAATTATATATATTAAATCCAAGATTGCACCACGCCAGGGAAAGGTACACCTATTGACCATATGTTTGCGTTCACCACAATGTGTTAATCGAGCAGGTGTCAGCTTTACGTCCATTCAATCAGTTGTCCTACATCTATATATATATATATATATATATATATATATATATATATATGCACACACGCATATATATATATATATATATATATATATATATACATATATATATACATATATATATACATATACATATCTCAAAGCTTCTAAACCAGTTGAATAAATGGAAATGTGTGAATCTGTTTTTATTTCATGTTTTCTTTTTCATTAGGTTTATATGTGATCTTTTAATTATAACTGAATTCAATATAATGAAAATACAATTAAAACTCACTAAGTCAAAGAAGAAAGAAAGCACATTGGATGACTGGTGTGTGTGTGTGTGTGTGTGTGTGTGTGTGTGTGTGTGTGTGTGTGTGTGTGTGTGTGTGAGAGAGAGAGAAGGTGTGTGTGTGTGTGTGTGTGTGTGTGTGTGTGTGTGTGTGTGTGTGTGTGTGTCTCTCTAACTGGATACTGGTGGCTGTAACTGCCTGTTCTTAATTTGCTATGAATCTGATAAAGCAATTTGATAGACTAAGACTTGGAATGTTGCTAAACTACTTTGAGGGTAGTTTGTGGAATTTGTGTCTTAGACAGAGATGATTCAGTTGCAGCTATTAGTAACTTTCTGGATGAATCTATTTTTCTGTAAGGCTGTTCAGAGGCAAAAATAGTGCTGTCTTCCAAGCAGTCAGCCTAGTAATATATGCGTTTGGGTTCTCAAGCATTAAATATGGAATCCTGTTTTAAAGTCAAGTGTATATTTGATATGATACATGACAATCACCTATGTTTTATTTTACTGACTTGGTAAGCCAAGTGGATATGTTTCACTTTTCAGGGTTGATACAGGAGTTCTGTCAGGCTGACTTGCTCAGAGTCTTGCAGTAGGCAAATGGAAGTTTAGGAAATCAACCCCCAGCGCACAAGGTGTAGTTTATGGATATTTCAATCCTCTGCTCTATCTGCCTGGTGAGTTATGACTATTTCTTGGATACACCATCCATATTTACTGTGAAGTAACACAGCATGTGTGTCCCTATTTGTCAATAATGCAAACTTCTTCCCGTATTCCAAGGTAGTGTAACCTTAGAATTAGCAAATTTAGGGGATGGGGTGTAGGAACACAGAACATAAAAATTCTTACTGCAGATAAAAAAAAATAACTAAAAATGATTTTGTTTTTGTATTTTACTCTCTGAACTATTTGTGGTACATCTTGATTAATAAAATGTATTTATTCATTGTTAAAGAAGCTGAAATTGTTTTTACAGCTGGTGTTTGCAGCATATAATTTTAGCTAATGGCTAATGTAATTCTGTTGTATAAACTGGTTTCTTTCACTGAAATTTGCAGTTGTTTTTTATGCAAATAGCCACAAGAACAATATTGGTAGTTTCAATATATTTTCCTGTTCTGCAACATCAAACATGTTTAAATAAATGTTCTGTAAGAAGAT
This sequence comes from Protopterus annectens, assembly GCF_019279795.1. Classification (NCBI taxonomy): domain Eukaryota; kingdom Metazoa; phylum Chordata; order Ceratodontiformes; family Protopteridae; genus Protopterus; species Protopterus annectens. Next base: position 1,639,115,771 of record NC_056739.1, on the reverse strand, counting down.
TGCTCTTTGCTCATTGATGATAGACACATATTTTTGGTAGCAGAGTTACTTTCGATACTTTTAACTTCATTGAAACTCCATTAAAATAAACTTAGTTTAAGAGAGCAGCACATTCAACAAAATGAAATAATCAGTCCAAATTATAACACTTGCAGTCAATATTAAAGGGATTACTCTTTGTAAAGTTCATCAGTTATAAATAAATCCATTTAAATAATGTATATTAGATTACCAACTACTTCTGAACAGTCAGACAATAAACTGCAGCTAATTATAATTACTTATCTAATGGTATTTTAGAGGTTGTATAGTCCATATATTATTTTTTCTTGGAATTTCTTTTATTTGAATTTGACAAAACAAGATTCTACTTTCTCATAATCATGTTTGTCTTACGTACTTATATATAGATACATTGATGTGTTCATAATGATTGTCTGCAGTGTTTTTAAGCCCGCTGACAGAGATTGTTGGGTACCTAGTAGTCACAGCCATTAGTCCATATCCCTTTCCTACATAAGAACAAACAGAAATAGCTGAGAAGCTTGCAAGTGCCTCTTAGCTGACTTTAAACTATAACTTTAAGGTCACTGACAGTTTAGCAAAAGAAAAACTGTAAATTGCATTGTACATCAGATTATTTTAGTACCAACGGAATTGCCTGTTGATGATGAAGTGAAGAAAGTGACAGTAATTCAATTTCTACATCCTAGTCTTCTTTTAACGTGCATAGACATGGTGATCTTTAAGTGTACTTTACCTTTAAATAGAAAGCTTTCGAAATATGTTGAGAAAGCAGGAATGCATCACACACAGCATCCTAATCTAGAAACACAGTCATTGTGATGATGAATTTTGCCATAAAGCACTCATTACCCATAACAGTAGACATGTGACATCACCTCTGTCACTACATTGTTAGATTTTTCCCTTATTCATCTTTTGACCTTGTTTATTCTTGTGTTTTATTTTTCTTGGTTAGTAGTTTATCTCAGAGGTTATACTCTGTCTTATTATATTGTGATGCTCTATTGTAGTAAGTGACAGAATTAATTGTGATTACTTTGATGCCTATGATATGATACAGCACAATTTAGCTCTCTGGTTAATGACAGCCTTGAGGTAGAAATAGGAGTGCCAGCAATTTAGATAGTTGCAAAACAGAACATATATGACATGGACAACTTCTAGCTTTTTGTATGATTTTCTTAGGATGCATTTGTTCACAATAAATAAGGTTGCATACCATCCTAAACTGTTATTGAAGCAATATATATACATGGTTGCACTACATTTGCTCCAGTGATTCTTTTGTCGACAAACTGTTGACTAGGGTCATTTCCATGAAAGGTAGATTGAGCAATCTATGGTTAAGTCAATTGTGTTTTTTGTTGATAAAGGTAAGTGACTGTGTTTTATGGGTGAGAGTGTATGTGTGAATGTGTTTTAGGGCTAGTGTATGAGTAAAGTAAAGGGATAGGTTTAGTATATGTGCAAATGTGTGTGTGTGTGTGTGTGTGTGTGTGTGTGTGTGTGTGTGTGTGTGTGTGTGTGTGTGTGTGTGTGTGTGTGTGTGTGTGCGTGTGTGTGTGTGTGTGTGTGTGTGTGTGTGTATGTGTGAGAGAGAGAGAGAGAGAGAGTTAAGGTTAGAAGAGGGATTAAATAAAAGTGTATGTTTAATGCCTGTACACGTGTGGCTGTTAGGGTTACAGGAAGGGTCTGGTCAGGAGATAGTTTTTGTGTATGTGGGAGTGTCTGTGGGTTATGGTTAGAGTAAGGGTTAAGTAAAGGATTACATGTAATATTGTAAATGTATGTGCTCACTTTGAGAGCCTGAAATGTCTTATGCAGTGGTTGTGTTGCAGAAAAGATTTTTCTAAGCTAAAGTGTATGGATAGTGTTAAGGGCAGGGGTAGAAACAGGGTAATATTACCATTCAATACTAAGGTAGTACAGGATTATATAACACTTAGGCAACATGCATTTAGTCTAGAAAAGTGTAAACATTACCAAAACTAGGATTCAGTCTTCATTTGTATAATTGAAAAGTGTAAAATTAATATTGTGCTATTACATTATTATTATTAGTAGTAGTAGTAATAATGTTATTATTATTATTATTGTTATTATTATTATTATTATTATTATTATTATTATTATTATTATAGTTTTTTCTTACTGGTCAGTTAAACAAGGGAGAAAACTGGTCCAAGGATCCTTTTCAGCCACAACCCAAGTCTGAGACAACGATATACACTGAATTAATTGCAGTACAAGAGCTCCAAATATAGTGTTAGAAAACTGACAGCACTACTCATCTTCAGTTATCATAGTACTAAAAATACAAAGAGAGACAGCTATGCAAATATACATAAAAGGAGCAAAAATCATATGTCACAAAGCTATACTTCATTTTTAACATTTAAAGAATATATCAATAAAAGTGAAGAGTTTAGGTACTAGGTATGTCCTTCTTTGTTCTTTGGGGTGCAGAAAAGCTACAAATAGTTCTAAAAATGAAACTGACAATAATGTATAAAATATAGCAAACAAGCAGGATACTAGTTGCTTTGAAAAAATACTAATATAGATAAAATAAACTTAATAAAATAACTTAATAAGTTGATGCGACGATTCCAATTAAACCGTCCAGTAACTAAGGAGCCTCAATCCTTACTACTGTTTCTAGTAAGGAAGCGTCACTGAAAGCAGGGATAGAAATACACAGTATTCCCTAACAGTATACCAGGAACAGGCTCTAATCCTGGGATTGGACTATATGCTTCACTCCAGGTCCCTAAATGAATCTTCACACTAATCACAGCAGAGCATGGTGTCCCAGTTCTAGGTATTTGGCATATTCACTCTTAAATATTTGATATTCACACATACAAAGACTCTTGTGAAAGACTGGCACAGATTTACCTGCTTTGTCTTCTTTCCCAAATTACAAGGTAATGGCTGCCACCAGTCAAATACCACAGTATTCCTTCAAAAAGGGTGTTCAATTATATAAATTTGGAAGGTCTAGATGGATGCCAAGCTCTCACCATTTCTCAACAGAATACATGTTACACATTTATGTTTGATTAGATTTTCTCTCCTATAATAAATGTTCCTATCTATGCCTTCTGGCCTACATGGTAAACACCTAGAATGGAAATTTTAAGTCATTAGGTTGGTATTCAATTTGTAACAGAAGGCATACATCCACTATTGCATGTGAACAATAGAGCTACTGTGTAATACACAGCAATCAAACATTTTCTAGTTATATTGCAATGTTTGAATGGATGCAGCCTCCACATTCTCCCCAATGTGTCTTTTCTGCTCTGGCTTCAATGTTATACGAGTTATAATCTAAGCAAGAAGAAAGAGAAAGAAAGAAAGAAAGAAAGAAAGAGAAAGAAAGAAAGAAAGAAAGAAAGAAAGAAAGAAAGAAAACCCTCTATCCCTCTATGGTATTTCTCATTATTCAGTAAAGTACTTTATAATTATGTATCCCCTATGAGAATTTGATGCAGAGGCCACCAGCTGTCAACTTGACAATTCAGACATGTCAAAACATACATCCATAGAACCTTAAGGTGAGTATGCCAAAACACAGTTTTGTTCAGATTACAAACCTCCCAGCAACCCCATGTGGGTTTTTACCCCAGCTCCTTCCTACTAAAATATGCTTTACATCTATGAAGAAAAGAGACATATCCTGCGGGGGTAAAAAAGGAAGCTATTGGTACAGCAATACTGCAACACAGCAAACAAATGTAAAAATAATTTAGGGGTTGTTTGTTTCAGGCAACTGTGTGGGGGGATTATAGTTAATAGTTTAGTTTTGTTGAATGTTAACTATTTCAGTAATTATTGTTTAAATGTATGAATGCCTACGTCATTAGTGATAATTTAATACAGATGTTTCTTGCTTAAAAAATTATTATTGGTTTCCATGGATAGGATATGATCTGGTTCATATGAGAAACTAAGGAACGTGTTCATCGGAGTGCTGGAATGCTATACCTGGCTACCCTTTTCTTGCCTTTTTGAGCCTTTTACACTGGATGAGGTGTAGAAAGCTTTATTGTTCTTTTCATTTAAGAAAAAATACATTTTCATAGATGATCTCTAAAAAACATTCAAAGTAGTATGAACAATAACATATACATTGACGCTTTCCTTTTCTTTTATGGGTTTACGCTATTCACACTTTAAATAAAGCATATAGGTCACTACTATCAATTATATAGTGGACATAAAGATAGTCATAGCCAGATACTTTAGCAGTCTTTTACTTCCTTAATTTTAAAAGCTCATTTTGGCTATTAAGGCTACCTTTTATAAGACCGTGGATGGCACAGTGGTGCAGCGATAGCATTGTCACCTTGCAGCAAGAGGTTCTCTGGTTCGATTCTTGGCTGGGTTGCCTTCTGTGTGGAGTCTGCATGTCCCCCCTGTGTTTGTGTGGGTTTCATCCTGGTACTCCGGTTTCTTCTCACATTACAAAGACATGCATCAGGAGTCTTTCTCCCCAGGCCTATGCTGAAAATTGGCTTCGTTCCAACTCGGACTTTCCCAGTTAACAAATGTTAAATAGATAAATAAGACCATGTTTTCTACTTAAATGATTGCATATTTGTTAGATGTCTGGGAACTCTTGAGGATTTCTTTTCCAGAATTTTGTGATTCAAGTCAAGAAATGGTCAAACATAGTTCATTCCTGAAATGCTACTTTAAATATACATAAGCAAGTTTTAAGAAGTTAGATGCTGCACATAGTTCAGCGAAGAAATAAATGCCTTAGTGAATGATAATATTTGTAAAGACATATAGAGCAATGTACTACTTAACTGGCCAATAGCTGCAACTCTTGTCTATTCAATTCTACTCAATCACAACATAGCTGTCATTCAGGCAGCCATTGGGAGATTTTTTGTTATTCACTCTAACATGCTCTCTTATGTGCTCTGTAAGTGTTACTGGAATTGAATATAAGTTTAGTGTAGGGACATCCCTCAGTCTCTTATATACGATAGCATTTCCCTCTTTTGGCATATGGCTACATACTAGAGGTATTATTCATAAGCATGGTACACAACTGTATTGTATTGGGATGCTTTGAAATGTAGGTACTATGCACTGTGCAGTTCATGGAAGTCTCCTGAACTTCCCTGAACATAGTAGAGTATGGTCATACACAGTTGTATACCTGGTCTTCTCCATGTACATAGGTATTGAAATGAGAATCTATAGTAAAATCTCTAAAGGCATGGCAGACTGTGGCCTACACTGTAAAGTAGAGGATGGAAGCTAGAGGAATGTAATGGAAGATGGTGTGCTGCAAAACAGCAACTCAACACCTAGTTGCTAAGGAATGTTGACGCACTGTTAAACCTAAAATTATCTGAACATCACTATCACAATTCTGTGGGATAGCTTTCTCCGGGAGATAGAAAACCTCCATTTGAGGTATTGCAGAACCTTGGTCGACCTGTGGTACATACAAGTATGCTGCCACATCCAAAACTTGTCCATTCTCGACACAGTTGTACAGCTGAATTATCACAAATTGGAACCCCTGTCCACATATTGTTCTAACTCCTGTTCCACTACAGCATGGTTACTGGAAAGAAACATTTATTAATCAACCCATAATAACAATGCGCAGGTCTGCAGATGTAGGCTGCATCACCCCAGTGGCAACAAGTAAGAAGAGTAGCCATTGACTAGGGATTTGGTGCATGTGTGTCTATGCACCTGTGTTTGCATGAGACAATTGAGTCAGTGTCTGTGTGGCTATGCATGACAGACAGTGTGTTAGTATGTTTGAGTGTAAGTATGCATTATGTGTGAAACTGTGTGCATGTGTATGCCTGTCTATATGTATATTCTGCAAGTGTATGCTTCTGGGGGAGGAACAGTAACTGAGGGAGAATATGAGGGGCACCACCATGTGCCAACCACTGTCTTTGATCCCCTTGTGCCTCTGCATGACAGGCAATGTATTTAGTTTTATGAATCTCATTTCTCTCAATCAAAGAGACCACACATATGGCATATAGCCCTTATGAAGGACTAAAGATTATGAGGTGTCTATCAGGAATCCATTAGCAGGAAACATAACCCATAAAATGCCTTCAAACTCCTTCCCATGAGAGGAGAAAATGTATCACCTCTTCAGTCCTCTCCTTCTCTGTTTCACTATTCTAATGGCTGTGCTATTGATCAAGCTGTTTAGATGAGCAATACTCAGTTTCATCTGTGTTTGTCAAGTAGCATTTTTTTCTGAAATCTTAATGTTATAAAGGAAAATCTCCAGATTATTTCCTTTCTTTATGTCAAATTTGTATTGCTGGTTCATATAAATAAAAATGTCATGATAACCTACTAGTTAATATTTGCTATGACTAGATATCTACTTCCAACCCTTTATAGAAAAATATATTCTCTTTAATGATGTCAAAAACTAGTTATTGTATTTCTTTTATAATATTCAGTACTTCAGATACAGTTGGTTTAGATTTTGATTTCCATACTCTGTCAAAAATGTTGGGGGAGCAAATGGCTATAATGAAATAAAAGATCCCATTCATTTCTTGTTCACAGGGAGACTTAAAGTGATATTTAAAAATAAAACCTGACCCATCTGAATTTTGTATTTTATTTATAAGGATATTTGTTGTCTTTAAATAGCAAAACAGAATAATTTGAAAATGGATGACTGAAAATGTAGATAATTAGGGTAGAGTGAAAATGGTTGATTGGAGAGTGAGTTCTCAGTGTTGAAGAAGATTAAAAAAGGATGTTTAGAGAAAAAATTAGAACAATTAACTCAAGGAAACTGATATTTAAAGATGATATTGCATCTCAAAAATGGGCAAATAGATAGTCCAATAGTTGCAAAAATGTTGAGAAATGATAACAAACTAACTTCAGATAGTGATATCTCATTATGGATGAAACTATTGCTGAGGACTGATAGGAAATGTAGTTATTCTGATAGAATTATATGGCCATCAGTGGAACCAGTCACAAGGACAGAGAAATTTTAGTTCTCTGAACTAAACCCTTTGATCAGTCTCACTGAGGTGTGGATAGATGAGTTATATATGGGAAAAAGAAGAGGAAGTGAATGTTGTATAACAATTCTATAACACCATTCCGACTTAATGATAACAGAAGTGCAATCCATATTGAGGTAAGTTGTATAGTCAAGGAAATGTAAGCACCACATATGGCACTGGTAACAATGCTGTTACATTTCTCATTAAATGTCTGCTTAGAACAGGAGGAATTTGCTATGGTGAACATAAAATGATTTTTTTTGGCATTTTAAATTGACAAGGATCATAGCTTTGAGTTGACTGTGATGTATAATGGCAGCAAAGCAATGATTGTTGATGGATAAAGATCAACAAATGAGGCCCTAACTGCACTACAGATTTAGATGTCTACTTAGCCGTCTAGCACAATACCTGAGTATTTGCATTTTGAATCATTGGTGCCATCAGCCGTATATAAAGGGTTAAACAGTGTTCTGTTAACATCTGTAACAAGTTACAGATAATAGAATCTGCCATTGTAGTATTATTTTTCCCAATGTAGTACATGAGAAACAGAGAGAGAGAGAGAGAGAGTTTTACTGTACATAAGAACCTGGACTGCAGTGATACGACATTATTGATTTCATGTAATTTTACAATGAACTCATAACACACATTTGTTTGTATTACAACACAGTACAGCAATAATCTTCCAAACTGAATCTTATTATACAATATATCAGAAAATATTAAGATGAGGTCTTGCATAAATGTAAGGGTCTCAGCCAGTTAAAACAATAACCAGTACATGATTGAGGCTGCAAGATAACTGGAAGCTAACAAAAAGATCAAATCAGCTGAAACTGCATTAGAGAAAAGGCAGTTATTAAGAAGAACTGAACATGTACCAAACACTTTTTTCATTAACCTAAACTGAAGAAATAGTTCACTGCTAGCAAAGAAAATTCTACAATATCTATTGAATTTCTTTAGATTTATTAGTATGTGAAAAGAAAATGTCCAATAATTTGCAAAGTGGATGCTATAGCAACCGAACGAACATCAGTGTTTTGTCTTACATTAATGAAGAACACAAAATATTATCAGGAAGGGTAAGGCAGCAGCAGCTGTGGTACTGATTGCTTTGGTTTCCTTTTGCAATGTGCTGGTATGTACTCCTTTAGCAGCATTAAAAAACACAAACATTTTCAGGAGTTAAGGGGAAGCCTTGCAAAGACAGAAACATTTGGATTTTTAGGATTTCCCAGAAGCTGCATGTAAAATACCCATATGAGAGAAACATAGGCAGTAAAGGAGGTTTCATTCCAGGTCACTTTAGTAAAGGAATTGAGTCAGTGCTGCAACATAATAAGGTGATAGCATTCTTTCATCTTTTCATCTCATTAATACTGAAGCCAACTACCTTTTTAGTAGCCAGGCATCATTCCAGATGAGGGATGGATTCCACTCATAACCAGTGTTTCACCTGTATTTGTACCATGTAATGAAAGTACTCGTGTTTCTCCGCATGCCTATCAGGGTTTTACATCTCAAGTTGTTCACTCCACCATGTGCCACTACCATGTTATTGCCATATGTTTCAGAGTCATTATGGCTACTGTAATGTCAGATATCCTGGCACCAGAAAGACAACTCATGGTAACTCTGTTCTTGTCCAGCCTTATGAGTGGCAAGTCAGTGTGCACCTGAAAATACAGTCATCAATCACTGAAACATCTCTATTGCTGTTGTTGTTTAGAGTAATAGATTTGGACTGGCTTTGTTCAGATTGACTGTTACTGGAAGGATTTCATGAGATGAATTTGTTGTTGCATTTTTGCAGAGACCAAGCATTCAGTCTCTAGGAGACTTCTGGAGTGATTTGTTTGACAGCATTAGCATAAGACATTCAGTGTGATTGCTGAAGGATTGAGTGTCTGTGTATGAATCTCACAGGACAAGTGTTTAATTGAGATTTGAGTCTCCACATAAATTAGATATTTACAACTCTCATGATTGCAATTATTAGAGATGACCTTAAAGCAGTTTCAGTACTGTCTTAGGAGACCCTATTGCTAAAGCCTGGCAACAGAGGTGAAACTAGCAACCTGACCTTCTATCTTGTCCAGTGATTAGAAATACAGACAAGTAAAGTAAATTTAACAGAGGATGTAAGCAATTATGGTAGACTACACAAAATATACAGAAGGTTCTCGAATGATTGGTACTCCTATCCCAGATTTTGCATATTTTTAAACTAAGATGTGAAATAATAAGGTTTAATATTTTTAAAGTACTGTACTGTACAATAAGCAGGTAGGATATGTAAGAGAGGGTAACTCAAGCTTTAGCAGTCTGAGAGAAGAAACTTCCTATTTGATCTTCTAGTGCTCACTAACATGAGCACAAGAGATAGATAGGAAGGAGCTTCCAAGGACTAATTTATGGTAAAGGCAGGCATGCCAAGAGCATTAAAGTTGAAAAGAGCAACCCAAATTGGATGAGTGAGCACTCAAGTATTCAGAGTCTATGGAATTCATTGGGTGGGTGAATGTATTTAAAGAGTTTGATGATAGTGACTTCACAAAATGATACTTTTGTGCTTACTGACAGCAGCCAATGAAGAGAGGGATGGAATGTTGTATTCAGATCAGCATAAGGATTAGACAACAAGAAAGAAATGGGATTTATGAACACAACTAGAACAAGGTGGAAAGGTGGGAAATGTTTCTGCTGTAGTTTGAAAAAAAAAATCTCCTGGAATACAACATTAAAAAGCAAATAAACATCTGACCTGAACTAGCCTGTCTCTCACCATTCATAAGAAATCTAAGAACCAGGGGTGTACTTTCAAAAGTTCAACTACTTAAATGACAAAGCAATTGCAGTGGTTTACTGGAAATACTGTATATACACTTAAAAACATTTAAACAAAATTACCAGATATTGCAGGATCCAAGAATGTAGCTTTAACTTTCCAAATATCTCAGAACAGGCAGCTGCAGGCATTGCTCACGAATTGGCATTGAACTAATACAGTTTTGTGGTAAATGATTAATGGAACTTCCTTTATCACACTTCCAAAGACCACCACGGCTATTTCCAACGATATTTACTTTTTATTCCATTAATATAAAAAAAAGAACAATATAAAAGCTTTTCATGAGTGCTTTCGGGTAGTGACATACCCTTCTTCAGACAAATGGCTATAGATATCTTAACAGTCATTTAAATAATCAAAAAGACACCAAAGATTCGCCTTAAAGATACATAACCTTTTTTCACCAAATGATGTCCATATATGCATTTCCTAATACTTTTTATTCTATCCCCGGGATTCATGAAGCTTGCGCCAGGCGCACGCATAGCGTAGGCATTATAATGCCAAATATGGCCGCCGAGCGATTCAGGTATGATCTAATTCCACGTGCACTACCGGCGTATGCCAGATCTGCACAGCCCCCGGCGTAGGTATGCAAATCACCCCATGTGCAGTGTTGCACCATGCAAATGAAGGCATATATTGATTCATGAAGTGGTGCAAGCGTAGCGTAAGCCCACGGAAATGTGAACCAAAAAACACGGTTTACATTTTCCCAAACATAACATCGGAGCTATGGAAGAGGGCCAGACCCAGGTATCACAACGTGAACATATGCCAATGGCGAAATGCACAGCCAATGGCATAAGAAAAGATGCACAACACGTAAATAACAACATTTAATGTCATGTCCAGAATAACGCACAGCAGAACCGCAGGGCATGTGTGCGGAAGCTGTAACATAAATAAATAATATAAAAATGTCATAAAATCGCAACGTAATAGAAATCAGGTTTACAGCATAACACACAATGGTTGGCATGGAACACCACAACCAAGGTGCAAGGGTTGCTAAGGGCTTGCGATAGTGTTCGGCGAGGTAACTATGAATTAGTAGTCAATGCCATGCAAATGAGGCAGATAATACTGAATCGCAAATGTCCCGCTGGAGGAAGGTTGTACCACACGGCGCAGCGGTATAACACCGAGGAGTGGCTCAGAGGAGATACATGACATCAGCAGAGGGGTGTGCCACTGTAGCACTAAGCACATTGGAGCATTGCAAATCTGGCCTGTCCGTTGCTAAGCAAATCTGCTGGATAGGGGTGGGGAGGAATCGTTTAGCTGAGAGCACACATGGTGGACAAAAGCGCATGTGTGCGAGGATGAAAACATGCCCGAAACCCAGTAATCGGACGCACGCGCCGCAAACAATAGCAGAAACAGGAAGGTCAGGGGAAGGAAAGGAAATGCGGAAGTAAGATAATTGGGAGTACTAATGAGCAATCAACACCAATCAACCCACGAAGGCCTATCAACGGCAGCTGACAAGTCCACTTGCCGAAACCTGCAAAACAGGATAGGGGAGGCATGTGAACGCAAAGAAAGGAGGGGAGGTATTGGATTGCAAAGATAGGAGACCTGACACAGCAGAGCAAAGCAAACTGACAGCAGACCAGCAGTAGCACACATAACGCAAGATACGCCAGGTCCAGGAAAGCACAAATGAAAGTAGGCTGCAGGATGCACACCAGAAAATGGTAGGTGCAATGCGCAGAAATGTAAAGAGAAGGTCAAGAGGTAATCCACAGCAGGCAAATGTAATTCAACACCAAAGGCACCACAATAGTAGTTCCGGCACTAAAACACATAACATAACCTGTAGCTACGAACGTATATACACACCCCATGACATCATCGGTGTTCACAGCACAATAGTATAAAGTGTGTAAGCACCCAACACACACCTGTGTATTCCCAAACACCGCACCATAGGTGTAAACACACGGGGAACTTTTAAAATGTACATGTTGGGAGCTGCCATAGCTGTGATTCATCAGCATGTGTTAGAGATGACGGTGTTGTGGAGGATGATGCCGACAACCACCGCAGGCCTCGGAGGAGAAGGAGAGTGTTCAGACCAAGGGTAACTTACCAGGGGCTACATGACCTGGAGATAGTAGAACTTTACTGGGTGGACAGGGACATCTTACAGCAAATAGTGGAGCTGTGCCAGCCACGCCTGAGAACCAGAAACAACAGAGGGGAACTCATACCAGTGGACACGAAGGTATGTGTAAGCCTGCGAATACTGGCCACAGGTACCTTTCAAAGGCCAACTGGAGATAAAATGGGTATCTCACAGGCATCAGCATCCAGGGTACTACACCAGTTCCTGGATGCCATGTTACCACATGCCAATGAGCAGATATACTTCCCCAGAACTCAGGAGGAGTTGGCCAGCAATATGCGTCACTTCCACTGTGTGGCACAATACCCGGAGGTACTGGGTGCGATAGACTGCACACACATACAAATCAAGTCACCACCCGGTGAGCAGGGTATGCGCTACATAAACCGCAAGGGATTCCACTCCATCATCTGCAAGGTCGTGAGCAATGCCCAGGGCATTATCATGGATGTGTGTGCTGGCAGCTCTGGAAGCTACAATGACTCCCTTATCTGGCATGCCTCACAGCTGTATCAGGTATTTGTCAGGGGGGACATCCCACATGGCCATCTCGTGGGGGATGCTGGCTATGCACTGGAGCCGTGGATGATGACTCCCATCAGAAATGCACACACACCCATGCAAGAACGCCATAATGAGGCACATGCACAAACCAGAATCATCATAGAGCGTGTGTTCGGAATGCTGAAATCACGGTTCCAGTGCTTGGATACATCTGGTGGAGCCTTGCAGTACTCTCCAGGCACGTGTGCCCACATCGTCATAGTATGTGCCATGCTACATAATATGATCCTGCAGAAGCAGCTGCAGCAGGGACAAAATGGTGAAGGCCCTCATAGCCCACCGCAATTGCCAAGGCCAGTACAGGCACAGAGGGATTCAGACCATGAACACACTGTGCCAGCCCCAGTAGGCAGATGGAGGCATGCCCAATATGCCTACACCTTGGCAAAGAGGGAACGTATAGCGCATACACTGACCATGTAGGCCCCTATGGACTGACACCTCTCCACCTGCACACACAGTAAAATGGATGGCACACAAACATGACCACCTGTAAATTGTAATGTATAGGTGGCCCAATGTGTGACTCCTACATAGGCAGCCCTCAAACATTGTAAACACAACAGCCAGTGCAACACGGAATGCCAACACCTGAACAGTACATGAGTCTTACAGCATATGGTGGTGCTGTGTGCCTGTCATGTTCCCCGCCAGATATAGATATATATATATATATATATATATATAGATATATATATAGATATATATATATAGATATATATATATATATATATATATATATATATATATATATATATATATATATATATATATATGTACACATATTCATATATATAATACAGATAGAAAGGGCAATAGAGGGATATATGGTGATATAGATGGATTCAGCGATATCTGCAAATATGATAGATAGTTCAACGACATTCATAACATCTTGGAGGTACAAATAAATAGGATACCGCCAACCATGGAATGTGTAACATACCGACATGCGTAACCACGAGGCTGAAAGACCGATAGAACACAGTACCGGAACAGTACATCCGCGAGTAATAGTATGATGATATGAAGGGACGGTTAGTCACCGCTGACAGTGTCGCGGTCCACGTAGGTACAGTGTTCAACTGTGTCTGTGAGTGCCGTAGTCTGTGTAAGTGTGCGTTGAGGGTGCCGTGTGCATTTCTGTGTGACTAATGTGTGTGTGTCTGCAACATGTGTATGTTGGTGCCAAGTCAGAGGCAGACCAGTATGGTAGGTGTGGGTATAGCTAGCCGTAGGCATACGGTTACTACCTGTACCACAGTAGAAGGGACATCCCCACCCTGGGCAGGCATGTCCTGACATAAAACAGTACAAAGGGCAAATGTCCAAGATGGTAGGACATAAATATGTCCCATATATAATGTAACAGTCGTATTTAATAGTTATGCCTGTATGTAAGAAACTTAAATGTTACATGCAATATGATAAGTATCCAAAGTCACAACAATAGGTATGTAGTGAGGATAAAAGTATGTGCTACCTGTGTACTGACCATGGCTACATGTTGGCCTGTAAATATTGCTTTGTGTCCCGCAATTGTCCAACAATGACCGTATGATAAGGTGGCAACCCATGGCAAACAGGCTCTTTTAACAACACAGCCACAATGACTGCAAATATCTGGGACAGAAATACAAGGAATAGCTGTCACCTACAGATATCCCCTGATATATCGCTGCAATTACGGAGGTATACAAGTAGCAAGCTCACCTGCAGACGATATAGAAACCAATTAACAACGGCCCAACGTACAATCCCGTAACATAAGTCTACTAACTGTTAGCTCTCTAATCAGGGACGGAGCCCACACACATATATACGGATTATGTAGAAATGCAAGGCCCACAAACCGTATATGTTACGTACAACCACCGACATCCCCCACACTAGAAACTGAAGCAATACAAACTGTAATAGCAGCACAAACATCCAGTCAGTCAATTACATCTGCAGAACCCTCAACATACCATGTGAGAGACACAATTAAAGGCGACATGCAAAATTGCAGGCGTTGTATAATGGAACAAACAGCCATGTTACAGGTATTGATTGCAATACTCCATTAACAGACGTCGGGATGACAGTTACACCCACATGTTGAACCAAATACTCTACCTGTCACACACAATCCACGGGGGACATGAATCCAAACTATACTTGTCTCCATCCATAGCAGTTGCAGTTACTCATAACAAAACACAACACAGACCGTCTCCCCGAAGGTAGGGCAAATAGGCAACACCCAAGTGGAGAATACAATTATACCCCACTGTCGCAGCGTAATTGGCAAATGGAGTAGCTGCACAGCTGATATGCAAGTAATTAGTCACTCAGGAACACCAATTTGCGGGAAGAATCCACATGTTTCAGGTATCAACGTATATAAGGATGACTTGCCAGACATTCAAACCGTATGCTCATACCGAAAAACAGTTGAAACAATGTGAGAGAGATATAAACAAAACACCGTAACGACAACAAGGTATGTAGAACGCCCGATATGTAAGGTTATGTATAGCATGATCTGTATTAATTAGTTTTACTGTATGTATAGCCTGGTTTGCATTAATTAAACGTGTCCGCAATGCATAAAGTGGGGAAAGGTATTGATGTAGTGATGTCTTGCTGAGCATACTAACACTTGTAGAATCTGTGAGTCCAGCAGTGGGACACAAGGTACACAGCACAGACACCAGAAGGGATGCTACATGAGGCCATTAAACAGAACAATGCCATACAACCCACCGTCAGTGGTAGGGTATGTCCAACAAGGATGTGCCATAGCAGGGGATAGTATATGTTGATATACTGTCACAGCACGCATGTGTATGGGTAAATAACATTAATGACATACGTAAGGTGGTCCCGCTGAGCAAGTATGCTTTGCATTATGGGATACTATGTGAAATATGTGTAATGTATAGTATTATAGGTAGATATGACAGATATTCTCCACAGCATAACAGGCAATTCATGCATACCACAGGTATCGTCTATTGGTATGTACAATAACAGGATACATATGGCCTGTAGGTATGGGACATAGTAATAGCATGATAGCTAATCTAAATGGAAGGGCTACCAAGTAACCATGCACAAAGGACATGTAATAGCTGCACAGGTGCATAGTGGGGTACTATGCAGTCTGTCAAGTCCATGTGTAAGCACAACTACAGAGTTCACACTAGTGGCACCTCTCCAGGGTAGTGTCCTGTGAAGAGCAGAGCCAGGTGTCACCTGCACCACTGCACAGTACAGCCACTGCAGTGATCCCAGGCCTACATATGTCTCCCAAGCACCAAGGGAGGTATCACATGAACAGTGCTACTGAGTGTCCCATGTACAGAGGACTTATGTTCCACAGCATGGTGAGTGTCCTGTTTGAGAATGTAACCCAGAAGCACATCCCACTCATTGTGGAGTGTGTGCACATATCCATGAGCATGTTGCTCACAGTGGCCCCTGCTTATCTTGCGTATGAGGAGTATATCCATCAATAATGTTGTGGACATGGGCCCTGTCTGATCAGCAGAGGTCACCCCTGAGTATTTAGTATGCAAATGTGTACAGATGTGGTGTCCGTAGTGTAGCCGCATATTTAAACTGTCGGAGCTCAGTAAACGTCATGGCGTGTTAATGTTGTGGCATGTAAAGCTGTAGCTGCTGTGTAAGGTACACCCTAAATGGGGTGGTGTACCCTTGAATGTGTGTAGATGTCTTGAGTTCAGAGGTACAATGGGTGCCTATGTACCAGTTACACACCCAGTACAGATAGGTGTGGCCACGTAGGAGGATATCCATGTGACAGTGGCAATACGGTAACCACAGGAGTGGGTGCGACATATGTGTGTACTGCAAACATGTACAATGTGATATGTATGTAGGGGACTACCATCCATGTGAGAGTCAGTGGGTGAATGGTGTAATGCAAAGGTGATGTGCATGCACCTTGTGTCATGCAGCTTGATGCCATGATAGTCATATTATGTATCTGTCACAGCGACACCCATATGGTTGGAGTCAGTATCAGCTGGTAGAGCAATCATGGTGCTTGGTGTGTATGGGGTTCTAAAGCTAGGCAGGGAAAGTCCCCTGTGCCAGCCTGTTCCGCAGGGAAGCATATTAACATGAGGGGCCCTATGACTGAGGACTGTGGTATGCCAAAGTACCTGACATGTAGTAGGTACTATGGTATGCTGGCCTCACTGTGTGTCCTGTCCATGAGCCACATAGCATAACATCCTGAGACACAGGGTACGATGTGCAGGTGGATGTGTATGTTGTCAATACCAGAAAGGGGAATGGTGCTGAAAGGCAATGAGAGGACAATGTAGGATGTGTGGACTCCAGTACCATCAGCAACTGCCCTGATAACTGTATGAAAGGAGTCCACCATGTGTAGGGGCCATGCTCTGGCCTTAACAATCCCAACCCGGGTGGCAGCAGAGGACGGGAGACCAACAATGTCTCTGAGAATGACGTCCTTTACGATGTGCCCCATAGCCACGCAGAACAGTCCAGTCAGGTGTGTAGGACTATAGTCCCACTCGTGCAATGCGGTGCCACCTGTGTGTAGTGTGATAAATGCTGCTGTGTGCCATTCAGGGTCTACAATGTCTGATACAAGGCTATTACTGAATATGGTGGCCTAGTGGGGAGACAATTAATTCAGAGGTTGGTGGACATCACAGCCTGGGACGTTGGAAGGTGACATGGGGCCAGTGTCCCAGGACACATAGTGTGTAGGTCAGTACTGTGTAGGTGTGACCACAGGGACAACACAATGTTCATGTATGGATTGTGGCCCTGTAGTGAGTGAGAGGGTGTAATGTCAGCATTGAATCCATCCTCTAGCATGTTGCCAACAATACCTGGGTCTGCAATGTTCCTGAGTTACTGTTGTATGTGACAGCAGATGTGGGTGTTGCCATCGAATACTGACATACCACCATAATGCCTGGTGGTACACCCCGGAATGTGTGGTGGTCATGTTTACGTAGCTAGTCTTGGAGTATGTGATGAGGGACCCTGTGGCCCCACCACAGCTGACCAGTGAGCCACCCCACACACAGGAATGTACACCACTGTGCAACAGCCTACACCTGTTGTTGTACATCATATGTCCATGGAACATGACCACCAGAGTGGCGTCTGTTATCTGGTGTGTACCATCATGGCTCTGTGTAGAATAGCATGATCCATGCAGTTGTGTACATGCTAATTAAGTGCACTGGGGTATGTGTCAGCATTTGTATGTGCATTGTCCATCTGCACGGGTGTCATGATGTTAACAACCGCTGTCAGCAGACGTCTGTAGTAGGTGTAGTAGTACACATGTACTGTGTATGCTGTGATGGGTGTGTTTCTGGGATGTGGCTAACAAGGTAGATTAGCATATGTTTGGAATCCACCAATGAGGGGATAACCCCAGGTGTGTAACACCAGTCACATGGTGGTAGTGTTCATGCCAAGGGTAATGTAGGTCTTGGAGGTGGTGTGTATGTGTTGATCCAGCAGAGTGGCGGGTATAACTCATGGATGTGTTGGTACATGAGTGGCTATCCCAGTGAAGTGTGGGGTAGTGTCAGTCACACATCAGTAGTAGCTGAGGCCCACTGTCCACTATACCACCATAGAAGGTATGTTACCCGTGGGGTATGATGTTGACTCTGTCACTTGTTACAATGTGTATAGCAGTCCCGGACACAGTTAGTTGTGCGTGGAGCACCTCTGATGCATTGTGCTAAGCAACTTGCCAGGATGTGTGCAAAACATAGTGGGATATGGGAACCCCTCAGCTGTGGTTGTGCCGTCCAGGTATGTGCCTGGAAGGTATGGTCCATCTATAACCTGTCATTGCAGGTGTGCTCTGCATAGCCTACAGGCAGGTCCCAGTCACTGCAGAGATGTGGGAGTGGTGCATTATAAGGTGTGCCTTGCCTGCGTGTGTCACAGGGGAAGATGCAAGCAATGTGTCACATGACCCCATGTCGCGCATGCCAGTTACCACCCTGCCGGTGACAGTTATTGGAAACTGTGCAGGACAGGCAGTATAGCAGCAGCAAGAGCCTAGCATGTGAGCTGTACTCCCAGGGCTGACAGGTGCAAGTCATTTGTGCCACAGCATTGTGTTTGACCAGGACAGTCATAGCGGACAGATACCACATGCCTGAGGAATGACAATAGGAGCATAAACAACTGTTGAAGTGACACAGTCGGTCATTGTACAGTGGTATTGTGTCTGGACGAATGCAAAATGCTCCCCAGGGCTAGGCCCACACCCTCAGGGCTATAAGACTGGTGAGCTATTGCATGTCCCTGCACACGTAGTCTGTGAAGTGGCATCACAGGGCAGTCACACTAACATGGTGAATGACAGACATATCGTACCTGGTGAGGTGTGGCATGGGTGCATAGGTTATGTTGCAGAAGCAGTTACCCGACAGCAAGATGTAAGCGACTAATGCCTTGTGTAGCCTGCTGTGTGGAATTGCAGTGTGACACCCTACAGAGTCAGCTATGACTGGTGTGTTGTGAATGTTATAACACACTATTGGCTGTATGTGGTGGGCACACATGAGTCTGTGGGCTATAAGCTGGTGATGTTGTCTTCCATGATGGGGGCTACCTCTGGTGCCTACAGTGAGTATGGAGATGTACTGCACAGGTTGTCCTCGTAGGTGTGGCCAGTGGTGTAGATTGTGAGACTATGTGATGGGTGGGGTATGTTGCAAATGTTACACATCCCCAAATGACTGTCAGGTGCAGTCAGGGTTGGCAACAGCATTACCCCCAGCCATAGCTGTCAGCCTCCTGTCCCCAAAATGAGGAACATTAGCCCTCATACAGTGTGACAAATGGGCGAAACGTGGAACACTTACAACTGGCTTACTAACAGCGTCAACTAGGAAGGGCATATGATGGCTAAAATAGGCTGGTCTTACGTATAAAACAGATATTCCAATGAATTACTATGATTCTCATCTATCTACCCATGGCTAGCAGGTAAATTATGTACAACAATGAATGTGTGACAGACCCATCCAATGTGGAACCTTGAGGAACATGCACCTTTTAGAACCCCAAATGAGGTACGTTCCCTGTAATGAGGTACACCTGAGAGCTATGGGCCCAGCACGGCTGCAGACGTGCATCCCCCACAGGCTGTAGTGCCGTATGTTGGGAAGTGAGCATTGAATGTGTACATGAGACAATTGCTCTATTGCCACATGTACGACATATCCCTCATATAGACAGGCAGTAGCACTGGTACGTGACAGTTGGACATGCCTGCATATACAACCATGTCCCACAGGATATGTGCGTTACGTGTGTACAACAGCTGTCGTACCTTAAGCAAGCTGGGAAGTGTAGGACAGCCAGTGTACCTGTGGGAAATGGTGTGGAATGGGCGCTATAGTAATCATTAGCTCATGACATGCTCACATGTTCAGAACAAGTGCCTAGCATGACCATACAATACAGATAGGGTGTTGGATAATATCAACCCACAAGTGGTGATGACAGTCATTTAGGGTGGCACCACACTATAACCCTGCTGAGTATGGTGTGCATGTCCATGAACCATTAGCACTGTAGATGTTAGCAGTACAGATGTACAAGATAGCACGGATATTTGATTACAAATACCTTTGCATGTCACAGGTGTGTTCCACCAGTGGCCTGTTGACAGACCCACAACTACAAAAGGTGCAAGAGTGACATGTGCACAGCACATCTGTGCCAGATACAGTAGAACGGGGTTAATGTGTTGTACCCCACCCTCATTGTAGCCCGTACCACACACACAAATGTTAGGCATCTGTGTATGTAAGGCTGTGAATGGCCATGACCTATCAGTTTAGCTGTGTCAGTGTTGTGAACATACAGAATGGGCTGTGTGTATGAGGTGTGTGACATATGTGCACAGTCTGATGGATGATACCAGCAGTGTCACCACTAGGTAAACATCTCTGTGCCCATAAACTGCTACCTAGGCTGTGGTCAACATTATGGAAACTGTGTAAGGGATGGTGCTGTGTAGTGCACACCCGATATGGTGACGTCTCCAGGCCCCTTAGGTAGTCATCTGAGGTACCCATGTCATGTCAGGGTGCCATCCATGAGCACAGAGATCAGTGGCCAGGCATATACAGCACTGTGGTGACCAATATTGGATCACATACCACCTGTAAGGGGTAATGGCTATGCATGGATGTGCGATAACAGCCTTCACAATCCACACCTCCACTATGCAGCATGCCATCTACCTTGCAGAAGGACATTTGCTACACCATGATGATGGACATGCTACATGTCCATATCCTGATATATGACATATGTCATGGACAGCCACCGTCCTAATACTAGGATCGCCACAGGCTCGACAGATTCCTGTGCCAGATATGTGACATACTCCCACCATGCCATGCAACCCTGTCCATCAAAGCTGCAGATGTCATTCCAGTCATACATGGTATGATGGCCGCATGGTAGATGTACTATCAACTGACTGGATCAGTAATGTGGCACTGATGCAGCTTGCGGTGGCACAATGGCCATCTGTAACAGCGTGGAAACCGTGCCCGCACATGCTATGGTTGATGACCATCCCTGCGAATGTCGTCTGACTATCCATTGTCCCATGTCTATCACATGTGTAATACAGACGATCAGTTCAGGATGTTGAACAGTTGTACAGTGCTGTGTAGATGTATATGGCAAAACACATGCATGTACAGGTGTCCATGCGTATGTGTGCATTGTCACTGCTCAAGTCCATTCCGGCTGTGTCTGTATTGATATGTGACATATACACAGCATCCAGGTCAACAGTAGTACTGTGGACACATCGAGGCATGTGCAGATAGGTAAGAACACAAGTGCAGGCAAATAGACATGCCCACAGCAAGACAGCATTTACATGGAGTATGAACACTGTAATGAGGTGACACACATATATGGTGATGATATCCAATGCATAATGGGTGTAACGTGTGACACAAACACATCAGTCGTGTTAGTGTCATGGTGCTTTGCAAAGATAACTGTGCAGATGCAGTAAATGTCATAGAAATGTATGTGCAGCAGTATCTCTGTACATCTCTGAAACTGTGACCTGTCACCATCATTATGTTTTACAGATAATGCCCCGTACACGCCTCCCAGCATACACCCGCCAGGAGGATGATGTCCTCATCCCACAGCTCCATGACAACTATGGCTTGTTGTTCAGCTATGTGCCACGGCATGCCCAGCAGCGGGATGACCTGTGGCAGGATCTATGCAGGAGGGTGAACGATGTGGGTGGCCATAACCACACCTACCAGCAGGTGCGCAGACACTGCATGGACCTGATACGACATGCAAAACAGCATGCCACTGCAATCGCCAGGGAACAAGGTGGAACAGGTGGTGGGCCAACAACCCAGCCCCCACTCACACACACCGAGGAGCTACTGGCCAGTCTGGGGAAACCCAGGGATTAGCATCCAGGAAATACTAGCTGTCATCGTGGAGGTGGGTGTCTCCCAACCAATGAGCCTGGAGTTGCCTGGTAAGTCAGTAAAGCACATATGGCTATTATATCCCATGTAGTTGCATGTGTCACTGTACATAATGTAAAGTAACAACATATGCCAGGTATGTGGACACATATGCTGCATACTACAGTATGCTACATTGTGTATGCACACATGTGCATACTATATGCTATTACACAGGTGAATGTGTGCACATGCACAGTGCAACCTGTGGCTGTCATACAGTCATGGATAATTTTCATACTGGTGTGTCACCCCTATACAGGTACCTCTGGCATGCTACACAGACATGGGTCCATTGCAGGTGAGAATGTCATCAGTATCAGGCATGTTACAGTGTAGATCTATTTGCCATGTGGCCAGTTAACACTTGCACACCTGAAGTTTGTTCCAGTCACAATATGCAGGTCGCACCACCGTGCATTCACACACGCCACCCATGTGCAATATATTCACACGTAATGATACACAGACTTGAAACCACAGTACTTGTCATTGCGACATGTGTGGTCAGCTGTGCATACAACAGTGGAGGTGTTCTACAATGGAGGCATATGTAGTATGCATTGGAACAACATGTGTAGTACGCACACAGTACCACACAGTGAGCTGTGATATGGGCAGCCCACAAGTGTCACCATTGTGTCATATGCCCCTGCATCGGGTGCACACATTGTGATGTGCCACCTGACATGTCCCAGACATGTAGTGTTCTGTCTGCAATATTGTTACACTGTCACATGACCTATACCCCACATACCAAACATACAACCCGTTGTCTGCATAGACCTGTGGAATGTGACATATCTGACATGTATGGGTGTATGTCATATGGGACCTCACAGACATGTGGAGAAGATGCCCATCACACACAATTGGCCACCACATGTGCACACATGGCCATGGGGGATGGCCAGAGACATGTAGCCACACAGTACATGGGATGTGTATACACCCTGTTGCACATTGTCCAGACATGGTCCAATTATAGCCTTAGTTGACCAATTATACAGTTGATGTGGTACAGTGGACAACCTAAACGCCTGTGCACAGCTACTGGAGGTGTCACTGAAGTCTACCATATATGATCTGTCAAACATCACGACTGTGTTGCAGTTATGGCTATGCAATGTGTACATATTATGCATTCTACAGCAACATACATGCCTCATGTTGCCATGCAATGGCACAGTGTCTGTATTTCACACTGTATAGCAATGTAGACGGCTCACACTACCCTCCCGTGCTCATGCACATTTGCTAAACATGCATTCTATCTGTAGGGCATACAAACAACACTGCAATGTGAAGCCCATTATGATGCTGTACATGTGTCAGGACACCATTGTGTCAAACATGTATGCATGTTAATGCACATGTCAGCAAATTACATGTCAAGGTCACGTCAGCCATGTGTACTGTTATCCTGTTCTGGGCCACATGGTGTATCACGGGGATGCATGCATACTACCATGATTGTGTGAACTGCATGCCTACTGATATGATACCTGCTTGCTGGAGTGTGCACCCCAGGGAGGTATGCTTACTAACACTATTAATGTCTGAGCTGCATGCCCTCTTCTCTATCGCAGGCATGCTGCATGCCATCTGACAAATCACATGCATGGTGTGTCTGTGTGTATGTCTGTGTGTGTGTCTCTGTGTGTATCTGTGTGTGTGTGTGTGTGTGTGTGTGTGTGTGTGTGTGTGTGTGTGTGTGTGTGTGTGTGTGTGTGTCTGTGTCTATTGTACTTTACAGTATTTCTTTGCATTCACAGGTGATGTAGGTGTGTTACCCTCCTGCATCTAACATCTGATGTTAGTGTCCCCACAGATACCAGCGGTGATGAACATATGCATGAGGTACAAACAGGGTTGTCAGGGGCTGAATCTGTGCCAATGGTTACCATCCCAGCTATGTCCCCCTCTTCCCCGCACACAGTTCTGCTGCCAACACATACCGCATCACCGGTGGCCATAGTGGAAGGTCAGTCAGCTTCTGTTGGCATGGAACAGGAATGTGTGGTGGCTACAGAAGGTGTGTCTACACACCATAGTGTCAGTGTAATGACTGCAGATGTGCCACACAGGCATGTGGCCAGTGCTGCTCGTAGGAGGACCTCTGGCAGACATGCACCTGCAGGACAGAGCGCAGCAGCTAGTATCACCAGACGCATGTTCCAGACTGTAATGGCGGCACAGGCACGTGCTGAACGGCAGAACAGAGAAGGGCAGAGGCTGCAGAGGGCTGCTATCCATACCCTAAATGACAACATCTAGGCATTGGCAAATGCTCAACAGCAGATTGCTAATGTTCTGGATAGGCAACTAGGTGAAATGGCTGGAATCCTTGACCGAGGCATGGCAATCCGTGAGCGGGAGCTGTCTGTGCTGGAACACCTGGTAGGAGTGAGGTATAGGCCACATGGACGTAGGCCAGCAACACCACCTAGTGTAGGTCGACGTGAGCGTGCCACCTCACATGCCCTCTCCCATAGTGCTGGTGGCAGTAGCAGTGCAGCTGCTGCTGCACTGTCAACACCAGGACACAGCATGCCACGTGGACGTGGCCCTGGACGGTCTCAGTGAGGACACGTTTCAAGCGAACATGTGTCGTCGGACAGCAGCCACTCTGTACCTCCACCTGGTAGTGCCCATGCAACCCCAGGCAGGCACAGGTCACGTGGCCATGGACGGACACAGTGAGCTATACAACCTGCACTGTACAATCTGGGGCTGTCAATTATACCCCGTGTAGGCATCACAAATGGCAGAACTGTGTACACACATACACGCACACAGTAAACACAACTGTAGGACTCCACAACATCCACATGCATTCTGCACAGACATGTCCAGTCAACTCACTGGCCCTTACACACACACATGATGTTATCCATTGGTGCAGCCTATGCCCCTGGCAAACATATCACCCTGTGCATATGATGAAGCCTGTGCTGCATCCCTGTCATCCATACCATCGATGCAGGATTATGCACAAATATTCTGATGCACAGGGTGAATAGCATAGTGAGAGGTGTATGTAATACCTGTGTATGCATAGTGAGGGATGTGTATGTTGCAGTGGTTGTTTGTGAATACTGAGTTGTGTATGTGGCATAGGTTGTGTACTATCGACATGCACCAGTCACACCATGTAGTGCAGGTGCAGCATGCATTGTGATGTGTTCACGGTATGTGTCTCGGTTACATCTGTAGCACCATGTTGGTTGTGATACCCTGGTTCCCTCCTGTGGTGTACTTGCATGTGCCTACAGGTAGCAGTGTTTGCAGTCCCCCACATATAACTGTGGAGCACACACAGGCATGTCTGGCAATATCAGCATGCTACATGTACCTTCATCCTGACTGTTGGACACACAAACATGACACAGATGTCTGCACATATACTGCACCTGATGCATGTGGTTGGTGCCACAGGCTACACTGGACAGAGACGTGACATACATAGCAGGACACATTACAGGTATGGTGACATGGTGCAGGGGTTGTACACAGCGGCCTGGCCAATGATGATGTGAGGTGTTACTTGGTAGCTGGAGGCCACACTGTGCAGCAGTAGGACCCTGTAACAGTACGTGAACATGGCCGCAGTCACGGGGTGTACACCACTATAATGCACACCCCATAGTGTGCAGCTGGGGACCCTTGCCTTTGTGGTCATCACCCTCATAGTACTATGCGCCCACATGACGTGCCACAGAGAAGGGACATGCACAGGTAGCCAGTATGGCTGGGACCTATGGCATCAACAGGGTTGTGCAATGCATCACCATTACGGGTTAGTCAACACATGGGGCCAGTGATAATTTCCCACCGTATATTAGCATACACACTCACACCAAGCACCAGACATACATACAGACACACACACACACACACACACACACACACTGTGGTGACCACACATGTGTATATGGACAGCCGATGTGTGTGATGCACCTCACCAGAGAAAGTCATGCTTCCCACACTGACGTCTTTACACTTCTCTACAGTGGTGTACAGGGATGTGTAGCAACTGGGACATATTCCCCATGATATGTGGCATCCCTGGTCACACATTCGGACACACATGGCAGTGCTGGGAATGATACACCAGCCATATGATGACACGTTTGATGGACATGCAGCGGTATTGATTGCATTATGTGTACCAATGCTATATCTGGCAAATGTGCTGCTATATACACACGAGAGGTTGTAGGTGTTACAGGTGCCATATGACATATAGTTGTTAAGACCTGACCACTGTGTATGCATTATATCAGCACCGTCACGTAACAGCGACATAGCGTACAGTTAGCACATGGCATGATAGGATGGTGTGTGACACAACTGTGAGCCACCCCCTGCACACATACATCTAGACAGGTGGTTTGCCACGTTATGTACACACATCTCTCCATACGTGTTGTTTGTATGTCACCTTATACAGATGTCAATGATGGGTCTGCATTGCGTCTGCATGTCGTAGGTAGGTGCAACTATGTTACGGACATCGGCCACTGCACATGCATGTTTGCTGCATGCACAGTACAGATGTCACATGTGTCTCCTGTTGCCATGTTTGTATGCATTGCTATTGTTGGACATGTGTGTTGACATACATAATACATGGACTGCGGTATGATATCACGGGTGTCACAGGCGACCAGTACAAGGGTATGTGTCCCAGTCAACACTGCTACCCCCTGTAGTGTGAGCATTCAACAGACATGGGCCCACATTCAATTTGCGTGTGTAGCATTGATTAGGCCAGTGTTATGCACGAGGTACATCAAAGGCCATGTATGTATGTGTTGTGTGTGCAGTCCATGCACACATCCACACAATCACATGTATGACATACCCAGACGTGTGTTCATTGGTGTACAGCAACAGTCAGGTGTCACAGCTGTGTAAGGGTCATGGTATGTCTTGAGCTGACCTGTTCATGTATACTGGTATCATTGCAATGCATAACACCTGTTGGATCCCTGTTGGTACATGTGTACTCTGCACAGCTGGTGTACACCACTGTACAGCCCAGTGATCATGTGTCATATGGTGTTGGACTGTATGGCTGTGTAGTGCTGCACCAACGACATGGTGCTGACTTGTCAGTTACAGTGTACACTGCAGTGTGTACGTGTG
Source organism: Protopterus annectens (assembly GCF_019279795.1). NCBI lineage: Eukaryota > Metazoa > Chordata > Ceratodontiformes > Protopteridae > Protopterus > Protopterus annectens. The sequence continues at coordinate 1,639,088,459 of NC_056739.1, read as the reverse complement.
TGACCTGCACCTGTGACAGCTGTGATGGCAGCTGTGTGTGTACAGGTCACTGCATGTTTGACCGCCCTGTGCGTGAGGGCAGTTATACCTTACTGTGCCCTTCTGTGTGTACACTCCATCTGCATGCAAGATTGCCCTTTGCAACAGCTAAGTGTGTGAGCATGCCCAGTACGCCGTTGTGTAGATGGACACACAGTACATTCCACACTGTGCCCTTCCATGATTAGACTCCGTGTGCATGCAAGATGGCCCTTTGCAACTGCTAAGTGTGTGAGCATGCCCAGTACACCGTTGTGTAGATGGACACACAGTACATTCCACACTGTGCCCTTCCGTGATTAGACTCCGTGTGCATGCAAGATGGCCTTTTGCAACTGCTAAGTGTGTGAGCATGCCCAGTACGCTGTTGTGTAGATGGACACACAGTACATTCCACACTGCGGCCTTCCGTGATTAGACTCCGTGTGCATGCAAGTTGGCCCTTTGCAACAGCTAAGTGTGTGAGCATGCCCAGTACACCATTGTGTAGATGGACACACAGTACATTCCAAACAGACGTGTGATACTAAGCGTGTGGGCATGGCCATTGACATCCTGTGTAGCCACGGTGGTCATCCAGGCACCAGATGTCCAATTTCAATGTCACGATGGATGTATACATTGAACACACTTGTTGCTCTCTTGAAGGGTGTACTCTCTGTGGTGCATCCCGTATCTATTCAGTGTTGTTGTGCTCCATAGATATTTGGTTGGCCCATTGACAGCACTGGCATGTTTGTGTATGTCTACCTTGGGACGGTAATAAGCTTTCAGACCGCTCACTCTCTAAACATTGCCTAACGGCATCTTTGCCTTTGCGGATGATGTCACCCACCTAGAAGTATGCCTCTTGGAGTGCTGTGTTCAGTAATCTCGGTAGCGCGTTCTGTAAATGCGTAATGCTGTAGTGTATTAGAGTAGGTAGGTGTGTGTTCAACTCCTGGCCCTTCCAAGTGTGTGTGTGTGTGTGTGTGTGTGTGTGTGTGTGTGTGCGTGTCTGTTTGTGTGTGTTTCCAGCTCCCTGGGGACACAGTAATGCTTTTAGATGCCTCACAACACATACATTCCCTATCGGCGTCTTTGCCTTTGCGGATGATGTCACCCACCTAGAAGTATGCCTCTCCGTGTGCTGTGTTCAGTAATCTCAGTAGCGCGTTCTGTAAATGCGTAATGCTGTAGTGTGTTAGAGTAGGTAGGTGTGTGTTCAACTCCCGGCCCTTCCAAGTGTGTGTGTGTGTGTGTTTCCAGCTACCTGGGGACACAGTAATGCTTTTAGATGCCTCACAACACATACATTCCCTATCGGCGTCTTTGCCTTTGCGGATGATGTCACCCACCTAGAAGTATGCCTCTCCATGTGCTGTTTTCAGTAATCTCGGTAGGGCATTCTGTAAATGCGTAATGCTGTAGTGTGTTAGAGTAGGTAGGTGTGTGTTCAACTCCCGGCCCTTCCAAGTGTGTGTGTGTGTGTGTGTGTGTGTGTGTGTGTGTGTGTGTGTGTGTGTGTGTTTCCAGCTGCCTGGGGACACAGTAATGCTTTTAGATGCCTCACAACACATACATTCCCTATCGGCATCTTTGCCTTTGCGGATGATGTCACCCACCTAGAAGTATGCCTCTGGGAGTGCTGTGTTCACTAATCTCGGTAGCGCGTTATGTAAATGCGTAATGCTGTAGTGTGATAGGGTAGTTAGGTGTAAGTTCAATTCCCAGGCCTGCCAGATGTGTGTGTGTGTGTGTGTGTGTGTGTGTGTGTGTGTGTGTGTGTGTGTGTGTGTGCTCCCGTCCACCTGGGGACTCAGGTTATGCTTTTAAACGCTTCGCAACACAGATGTATCCTGCTGACGTCTTTGTCTTTGCGGATGTTGACACGCACCTAGTAGAATGCCTGTGTGTCTACTGTGTTTAGTAATCTCGGTAGCGTGTTGTGTAAATACGTCATGCTTTTGTGTGATAGATTTGTCATGTGTAGGTTTGATTACCAGCCCTGCCACATGTGTGTGTGTGTGTGTGTGTGTGTGTGTGTGTGTGTGTGTGTGTATGTCTGTATCTCTCTCTCTCTCTATATATATATATATATATATTTCTATATAAATAAAATCTATTTTCTGCCCATACCTCTGCTCTTGCATGGACAGCTGACTGTTTCATGTATCGCATATTTGCATAGCTTTCACATACCAATGAGGTATGTTGCAACTTCCAACATTGTCCATGCAACGTCCGTGTTACGGGCGGTGTTACACACCCTTACAGGCGTTTGCTGTATATCTTGGCAGACATCTATCCTTGCTGTACTCTCACTGTACTCGTACACGCCAGAGGTTTCATGTATCATGGCCTAGTTTTGATGTGTGTATAACTATTTGTGCTGTGTGCATGGCTCTGGGTATGTCCCACTATCATCATTTGTAAAGGTGACAGCAGTATAGGTTCTTCATGTAGACTGCTGTTTCATTTGACATGTCAGCACATACCTGCGGACAGTACTGCATGTCCTACTGCAGCGCATTTCATACCTTCTGCATTATCTTGCAGTCGATATTGCTGTTTCCTCACACATGGATCTGTTTCTGTTCATACCACTCCACCTCCTAGAGCACGTTGCTGGACAAGGCCTTATCTGATAGTGGGACACATAGGGGCAGTATTGACATGTTGCTCTTACAAACGTAGATAGTTGACACAATAATAGGTTTTGCATTAGTATGGCTTTTCTGTCAGATTTGGTGTGTTACTCACATGTTTGTCATTATTTCATGTCTTCAGTTATCATGAAAGTGCCAGAATGTTTCTGTTGTTACGTGGAACACACCAAACATATGAGGCAGAACTCTGCACATTCTGCGTAAATCTGTACAGTTGCGGAGTATGTGTCTGTAACAAAATATCAACTTTCTGACACCAATACACACACTGTATGGTGGCATCACAGGCCACATGCCATTACATTTATATTGCAGGACACACCCACTCAGACAGTTGTATTCCTCACACAGGCCAACAGCTGCTTATCCACACTAATTGGTCTATCATGTACCGTATGTGTGCGCCAGTATTTGCGCTTTCCGTCAGTGGCAGAGCTCACGTACGTGTCTGGGGGACTGGACATTGTTACGGTGACACTGCATGACACCCTGAGGGACACATTACTTTTGTGTCTATTAACCTTCCACATTGACATTCACAGGGCATGCGTTGTCATTCACATTTGTCGGAGTACATGTGTGTGTCTTGTACATGTGTCTATTAACCTTCCACATTGACATTCACAGGGCATATGGTGTCATTCACATTTGTCGGAGTACATGCGTGTGTCTTGTACATGTTTTCATATTTGTCCTGATGTCTTTCTTCTCACCTGTCCACCTAGTATCACTAGTTCTGTACATGTATTTTGGACAGGTTACCTTCATACCCCTAACCTGTACACATTATGGGTAAACGCCTTGATGTTTGACCTTGTTACATTTGTCATAGTGATGTGCCTTTCTGGTAAATTGCTGGCAAGGCATTACGGACTGTGCGGTAGATAATAGTGACTGACATATCCATTACATGATTAGTAACACTCATAACATCCGTATTCATGGGTACGCCAGTATTCTCACGACGTTCTGACTTTGTCTGGGGTATATCTAATATAGTCCCTATTTGTATTTCATGTACTATGCCTTAGTGCAGCTGTGTTATTCTGACAGTTTGCCAGTTATGGGGACAGTCTTGGTCGTACGCATGTCCATCCATGATAATTGCCTACATGACACTGATATAGGGCCCTACATATTGCCAAAATGGTTTCCGCAATATCCAGTGGATGGTTTGCCCCATTATTGAGAATATAGGCGTGTGCTATACCCACATCACTCCCATTGGTCGGGCCTATGAAATCCCTGCCAAACAACACCTAGGCCCATTTCTGCATACCCATGATTCCCATACCTGACAACCCTCTACAGTACCCATTACACATGTTTAATGTGTGTGGTACTGAAGTGTGGAGACACTTATATGCACTCCCCACTCTCCGGATATCAGTTTGTACGTCATACATTCTATTGACACATGTGTCGTCACCCTTGCACCTGATACTGTTGCATGTACAGCTATTTCATATTTGCTGCGGTCACTTCTTTTGCGTCAATGTCAGTTGACACTACATAAGATTCAATTTTTGGAGTCCTGCAATGGACACCTATCTGCATGTTTAAAGTGTAGAACTTGCTGGACTGTCACTTTCTGGCCATTGGTTTGGAATGCTGCAGTTTATTCACCTTTCCTGCATGTCTGTTTGTCTACCCATATTAGATATAACGTCGCCTATTTATGTACATATGTCATATCTATGGGACATAAGTCTGTTGTGTATGCATATATACATGTACAATACTCATTTCATAACTTGCTTTGGTTTACGTCTGTGGATTATGTGTATACACATATATCTATATCCATACCATATCTTTCCACTATACAGATTGTCGCAGAGTGTACAGCTGCTTGCCCCTTTATCTTCGCTGTGTTTTAAATAAACCTGTGTCTGTCTGGCAATGTCGTGGCATTTCATTTGAGACTTACAGTGGGGATTTCTGGCAAGCAGTTCAGGTTACGACTGCATACCCTTCAGAGAATCCATGCTACTGACACACCCGTTATTCTATCCACTTTCCATGTTTGTTCTGACACATATCTGGTGTTTGTCCCTATTTGTACTGGTAGTTTGCATGGCTTTGTCCGGTTTCATACTTTACGAGGTTAACAGGTTTGAGCCATGTATAACTAACATAGGGGAAACAGCATTCATTTACTATGCTGTGAGCGGATCACACACGCACAGGCGCACTTGCATTTCCTTATTGCGGGTTACGCGCAGGCGCGCATGCATATCTTTATTGTGGGTTACATATGTTTACTAAGTCTTTATGCTTACGTGGGCTTTATTACTTGTGACAGTACCAGTAATTATCTGTAATACGGTTAACGGACGTTTGCGAAACACACGTTCACCTTTACATATTTAACTGTCTGTACATCACAGACGCATTCATTACACTTTCACATTATATGTGCTGTAGTTGTTGTTCAACCGGGACTGCATTCACATTGGCCGGATGCTGTAACCACTATACATTTGGTGTTCTGACTCATTTATATGCATACCCATAGTACATAGCTACATTAACATATGCCTCACCGCTTCACTTACGTCACAAGCATCCATTCTCCTGCTGGGAAAAATGCGGTACTACATGTTACACATTTCCTATTCCCTACTGCTCTGGACCCACGCTGCATATTTCATCACTGCAGGGATATTCAGAACCCAAAGGCTTATAGTCCTGACACATACAGGTCTTTAATTGTCAGGGTGTTCATGTGGTGATCTGGGTTTAGGCTTGTCCGCCTGGTGAACGGAACTGCCCTGACCGTGTTCAAATGTCAGACAAAGCACATGGACAGGGTTTGTCCATTTTAAACATTTAATCTGTGTTTACAGACACAGGTGTTTGGGCACCTGTCAGCAGCTTATGATGTTGGCAATACATAATATGTGTGGGGGCAGTTACGATACATAATCCACCGTGAGTGGTGTTCCCATTCACATTTGACTATTTCCTGTATTCATTCTTATGAGGGTTATTATTTTGCACATGACTTAACTATGAATTAACTATGGGTATGCAGTAGTACAGTCAACATATGTGACGGCTTGTTACAGTATATATGTATGGACCTCTGTAATACTGGGGACTACCCCACATCCTTCAAAGCATTTCCTGCTTATGTACATACTATTATTCCTTGAACTTTCGAAGCTTGTGAGAGCAGTAATTACATCTGTCCCTATTTGTCCACCCATCCTTTTAGGATTTGTCCAGGTTTTGTTGCTGTAATAGGTTGAGAGGTGGTGTCGGTATGTGATTGAGTTGAATATATATACTGTCGATAATTCAGTGGGGAGTAGGGTTACCACTTGTTCCTCTTTGCGAGGGGAGGTCCCACTTTGGACAGTTGTGTCCTGCGACGACACCTAGGACATGGCAAATGTCCTGTGATTTTAAGACAATAATATATTTCTTCATTTCTGTACTAGTTGCATGATACAGGTATTTTGTATCTGGTACACATAACTATTATTTGGGATAGCATAAGCTATTCAAATGCTATGGCATTAGCTTTTATCTTGGCATACACGTGTAATTATGTACTTTGCACAGGCCGGGGGTATGTTTTATCCTGCAAATTCTCACATTTCTACAAGGGATGTCCCACCTTGGCCATCTGAACAGGTGGCAACCCTAGTGGGGTGACCTGCATGGTGGACAGCTGTTCCATCCTGTGTAGTATGAATTGCATGTCTGTGTACATACTGACCAGTACCGTGACTACACATACATGTTTTGTCCAGATGTGTACAGTAATGGACACCGTGGCATGTAAACAACTCTGAGGTTTCAACAGGTTACTTATCCCACGCGGGATGTACACACATTTTGCCGTAACATTAACGTGTGGGCATTTGGATTTATGTACCTGTGATGGGATGTTTACAAACGTGGGATACATATTTGCAATCCGGACACTGTCTAGGATGATACTTCCTACTACATATGGGGAATACCCGCTATGTGTAGGTGTACGGATGCGCAAGGCTGGTAGCTGGATTTGGTGGACATTCGGACATGGGTGCGGGTTATGTGCTATACAGGGGTTGTTGCATATTGCATTTGCATTGCATGGGTTCTACTTTTGGATATCCCGGTTCCGCATATAGCATCCTATGTGTATGTGACGGTTACGTTCCTGTTCATGTGTATAGCACATTTTAATATACATATGTTTGTGTGTGTTTGGTATACAATATGGACTGTCAGGTTTCTTTACGGTTGTTATATAGTCACAACTGCCCTGCTGTGTGCTATCACTACCACTGTGGGACTGCTGGTGACCATACCCATGGGGCTAGACGTGTGTATTGGCGGCACGCTAACATGATGTGCTTCACTTCCACTGGGTATAACTTCTGACAGTGCAGTACATTACGGACACACGATTTTAAATGTCATTTGTTCCATGGACGGAAACTTATATTATGTTGCGTGCATTTCTGTTTTGTTCTCCATTTTGTGTGGCCAGGAACTGTCTTGCATGCTTTGCATACGTTTCATTATCCACGGACACTGTTAGGTGCGATTACTATTGCAGGCAGGCTATAATATTCAGCAGTTTAGGTTGCTCATCGCCAGCCGACATTGACATGCTTCCGGGCGCAGCTTAGTAATGCCTCATTCACTCGCGCACGAGTCCTATGCACATGGATGTGGTAGCGGCGCACCTTCATTAATATGCATATGGTGCTACTACACCATTTATATGCCGCACGGCCGGCGCAGGCCTTACACTGGCCTTGCGCCGAGCTTCATGAATCCGGGGGTATGTCTATATATAGCATATCTCATTGTGATCTACATATTTTTCATAGCATATATAATCATATAAATAATGAATTTCATTAAAAGACTCATGCATTTCACTTAATCAATAGCCATTACATTGCGTACATAGCTAGTCAAAATTCATATATATAATAAAACTAAAAATAATAGTAAAATGATTTCATATGCATTTAATTCACATTTAATTAATTAATGGCGATTGCATTACACATGAATCTTATTGAAATGCATGTATATAATAAGAATAAAAAATAAAAAATGCAGTATATATATATATATATATATATATATATATATATATATATACATATATATATATATATATATATATACATATATATATATATACACATAGAAATATAAAAAAGAAAATGTATATGCATAAACATCCACTGTGATTCAAAATCATTGAGTGCCATTAAATATATCATCTACATCAGTCTATAAAAATATAATAATAATAATATATACATAATCTATTGTCTGTTTAAACTAATATTGGAATTAAGTTATAATTTATTAGTGTGTCTTAGTGGTCTATCTCTAAGAAATGGCTTGAGAGTAATTCTATCATTCAGGCCTTTCCATTTGTCAGACTGCATTGTAATAATGCATCTAATTTTCTCCTGCTCAGTGTAGTTCTTGACATTCCCTAATCTGTTGTTTTTCCCAATTATTTCTATTACCATAAACTTGAATTTAAGGTCCATTCCATTATTTAATACATGTTCTGCCGGTGCATTCGTCTCATCTTCTCAATTTATTGCATAGATATGTTCTCTCACTCTTTCTCTCAATATCCTATTTGTCTTGCCTATGTAAAAGCTATTACATTTTGAGTAACTAGCTAAATAGACTATATCCCTTGTTTTACAGTCAGCATAATGCTCAAAATAATATACCTTCTTAGTAGCTGGGTGAGTGAACTTATCAGTTGCCATCATATAGGAGCATTGGTTACATCCTCTGCATGGGAATGTCCCTTGTCTATTAGATGTAATTTTCTTTTTGTTACCATCTTCATAGCACAATAACCTTTTCAGAGATTTATTATTCCGATAACTGTAACTAGGTTTGTGTCCTGCTATACTCCTAATTTCAACATTAATATTCAATATAGCCCAATTTATATCAATTACTTTACATATGTCTTTATTATTATTGGAAAAATGGATATTTAACCTCATTTGCATACTAGATTGTCTAGTGTCTTTCTTCCCATTGTCTAATATGTAATCTTATTTCTTTCTAAAATAAGGTTTCCCTTTTCCATTTCTATCTATAATTGTAGGGTCCAATAGGACATCACTTTCTCTATTTGAATATCCCCTTTGTATAAATTCTTCTCTTAGTTTGTTCATGGTTTCATTGCATTTGGTATCTTCACTTGTTAGGTGTGATATTCTTCTCCCTTGATTTATCACTATATTTTGAAAAATGTGTCCTGGATGCATACTTGTACAATGTAGTAAGTGGTTTCTTCTACAGCTCTTCCTATATAGTGTTGTATTGAAGGCTCCATTTTCTCTAGTGATGGAGACATCTAGAAATTCAATCTCTGTTTTTGACCATTTGCCTTCAAAACTCAAGAAACTTGTAGTCTGGTTGATGTATTCTATAAATTTAATTAGATCAATTTCTGTCCCTTTCCATAGAAAAAACACATCATTTACAAATCTCTTATAGTACGCAATTCTATTGACACATTCAGGGTCTATAATGTAAGTCTTCTCCCAATGGGCCATTACCAAGTTTGCGTATGAATTAGCACATGGTGTGCACATTGCTACGCCTTGTTTCTGTAAATAATATTCATCATTATACATAAAAACATTGTTTTCCAATATTAACTCTAATAACATCATATATTTCATTAATGTATTAGAATTAACATGATTATGACATAGAAACTGTCTTAAATATTCAAGTCCTTCCTTGTTAGGAATCATTGTAAATAGTGATTTAACATCTAGGATCACTAACCATATGTCTAATAGATTCATTCCATTTTCTATTTCTATACCAAATATATTCAAAAACTCTTATGTGTCTCTAATTATACTTTTCATTTTCTATACCAGCTCTTTAAGTTGATTTTTAACATAAATGGAGAGTGGCTCCATCAGCCACCCTCTACTAGAGACTATAGGTCTCATTTTCGGTTCATATAGATTTTTATGAACCTTTGGTAGACCTCAAATTGTTGGCATGGTGGGTAACTCAACTAGAAAGTATTTATATAATTCCACATCTATAACATTTGACATAAGTAAGTCATATACATTGCTATGCATATTATTGATTATTTTATTTAGCTGAACTTTATTAATCATTTGATATGTATCATCTTCTTGTAGCATAGTCTTCATTGTTTCATTAAAATATTGCCTATCCAGAATGACAATAGCACCCCCTTTATCAGCGGGCCTTATTATAATTTTTTCGTTTTGTGTGACTATTCTCAGCTTTATTATTCCACATCTCTATTAAATCTCTTTCTACTGATTGCTCAAAAGGTTCAAGCATAAGATGTATATGAGGTATAAAAACACTAGGTTTTTTGAAAATAAATGCATCATTTACTGATTCATTCATATAAAAGATTTTCAAAGCATTGTTCCTAACAAACATCTTAACATCTAATATGAGTTCAGTTATATCAATAGTCTTAGATGGTGTAAAAGAAAAACCTTTATTAAATAATGTCCTTTCATAAGTCTGTAATGTATATTTATATATATATATATATATATATATATATATATATATATACGTAAATGATTCATAACCCACAGTCTCTGCTGTATACTGACTGTTTTGTTAAAATCCATATCTTTCATGATGCTAGAGCAAGAACCACATCTCCAGAAGTGAGAAAATATATTTAGCTTCAGTGTTGTCTCTCTCTACTCTTGCCTCATTAGGCCAATCATGGAGTACAATGCAACAACTGGAGGGGCTGCAAAAGTACCTTGCAAAGAGGATCCTAGGCCTTAAACACTTGCCTATATGGACAGACTCAAAAAAACTCCAGCTATTCTCTGTCTCATATCGCCTACTTAGAGGCAATCTCTGCTTGACTTACAAAGCCATGTCTGACCCTGCTCTGTTAGAAATGCTAAATCTAAAGACATCCCAATCCCTTCATACCACATGATCCAGAGACCTCATCCTCATTACCACAATCAACAGAATGTACTGGAGGGACAGGTTCATAACCCAGAGACTACTGATGCTATGGAATAGCCTTCCCATACATGTCAAGCAGAGCACCCCACTGACCCTCTTCAAGAGAAATCTTATTGAGTGGATGAGAATTAGAAAATTCACTCCAGGGATAACTCCAGTGACTGTACTTGACAAAGGCACTGGGAACTAAGATCAGGTGGCATGATGCCAGGGTAATCCTATGCCTAAACTTGTAAAGGCCTCAGGGCCATTAGCCTAGTACACACCTATGAACCTATGAACCTATGATTTTGTGCATTTCAACTTAACTTTTACATGTGTAAAGTGTGTATCATCTTTGGTAACAACAGAAATGCCTTGTGCAAACACTTTCTAAAAATGTTTATAGTCAGTTTCCATATGAATGAAGTATTGTTCTGAATTACAATTGCTCCTATGTTACAACTCAACTAAAAAGAAGTAAATAAGGTGTAATCTTTGTTCATTATGTTGGTAATACGAAAACACTTGCAGTTTCAAATAGACTTTATCTGACAATTGCTTAAAATAACTATATCTGATATAAAGGAAAGAAACTCATACCTGAGACAAATTAAGAAATTGTATTTGCCATTTGCATCTGTTAGTTGCTGTGTACTATTGTGATTCATTTTGTTAAATGTATATTTGTTTTCTTTATAGTAGATGACATATTTATCTGCCAAACCCTGGGATTCATTAACAGTTGTGTGTATGCTTTTCACTAAGCGTACACAATTTAAGCATGTTAGCATGATGAGCAGCAGCACTAACTGAATATGCATATTGCTCTTCGCACATACATGCTAGCAAGCTCCTTTTCATGGCCAGCAATAGTGTTCATGGCCATAGAAAGATGCTTGCAAAGTAAAAGCACAAAATGTAAACAAAACAGCAATGAGCATGTGCTGTAGCCCTGGAATATTAAGAGCAGGTACAGTGATAGAATTCTGAAGGAAGGAAAGTGAAATGGAGGAATTGTACATAACTAATAGTGATTTGTACTTCATAATGAATTAATAATGAAGGGGAAATGGGTAAAATGTACTTATATACTGCATGCATATGTGTTGATATGTCAAACAAATATTTCTAATATAAATCCACCATACTGATGTTATGATAATTAATATTAATAACAATACCAAAGTTATGGACATAAATAAAAACACATGCAAAGAAAGGATGTGATAGAAATACAAAGCAGCAGTGTAACAAAGAGGAATTAAAATGTGAAATACATGTTAATAACATGCTGAGCTGAGATAACAGTTAGTAAATAGAGAAGATACATTATGGGATGAATGCATAGACTGCAGTTATTACACATGAGATGTATATACAGGGACTTTATGCATGCAAGCTGACACCACTACTGGACTCCTCACCTCAGCATATATATGCAAGAACAATTAAACCTTATAACTTTAATGTGTTGTACATCAGAAATGGAGATGTTTTCACAAATAAATGTCAGTGGTACCCTTAGGAAAGGGGTTTATCACTTATAAACATGTAATAGACAAGCAAGTGCCGTATAGTCATATAAATGCTAAATGGTAATATAATAAAACTCAGCATACATAACTGACAGATGACAATACAGAGTGGATGACATTTCATTAGTTCAAGTTTTCTGGTGATAATTTGCAAACATCTCAGACATCATTATACTGGCATGCCCACAGAGAATTACATGAAACAATAACATAACAGCAATTCAACAGACACAATAAACTGTGTAACAGAGGACCATTCACAGTTTCTGATAGTCTGGCAGTATGCCATGCAGTAAGAAATATTTATGGAAGCCCTTATCTGCCATTAAGCTGTATAGTGTGCCAAAAACAATTGCAGCAATAAACAAATGTCTGGAGGAGGACATGCAAAACAGACCATAACAATTTGGGAAATAGGTAATGCTTGTCAGCAATGAATGACATAATAAACAATTACATCATGTCATTTTCAAACACATGCCAGTACAGATATCAGACAGATGCATACCAATCTGCCACAGAAATACACATAGTAGGTATATCGTGAAAAACACTCTTGAAGGCTTACAGCACTTTCCTATCATAAAGGGTATGGCTGCCCTACCTTGTAGAACAATAGCCTGAAAAAGGCGGACTCTGACTGTGCCATGACTATTGTCTGTGTGTAAGCCACTGTGACCCAAAACAGTGTTCAAACAGACATACAGATGATATCACCCCTGCTTATGATATTAGGCTCTATACAAACCCTTGTGTTGACTACATGTGCCACTGCAGATTGCAATGGAGGCTGTCTGAGATAACTGAAGTCAATGCATGCAGTAAGACAGGAGGTATGAATATAATATGAACAATGTGATTTAGTCAGAATGCTGAAAAGAAGCTACACATTACTGTCCACACAACAGTGAGTTACACAATATCAATGTTTCTTTGAAAAGGAAGTGGTTTCCATCATGTAGTGCACCCACTATCACACTATATCAGTAATGAACCACATTCTATCTGTGCAGGTATGTTATACAAGCCAGTACTCATTGTACATGCCACAGGAGCACTCACCACAGAACATGCCCTGAATAAATGTTTCACTGCCATGCAATCACAACCTGTTGTGATATATCACTGTCCAACAGAAAATCGGATACAGATATTTGGGTACAATGGCGTTTATGCATCATCGGTTCATTCATATAATGTTACCCTTTCATGAATCAAAGAGCAAGCTATGTGACTCTACAGGCTAATGTTATGTGGATTAACCACAAGTCTGGACGTGCGGAGTTGAATTAAAATGGAAGCACTTTATTCCAAACCAACTCACAAAGCTTTTGGATACTCCCTTCAATAGTGTGCATCACATAAACTAAAACAAGCATTTAAATACTCAGTTACTATCACATGACACAGTCCAAGCAAACCTAAAAGGAGAGCTAAAACGTAATAAACTTATATATAAATACATAGAAAAAATTGTTCATATGTGTAAAAAAACTGTTTTTGCAATATTTACTAAAAATATGTACTAAAAATATATGTAAGTTGACAGACTGATTAATTTAATAACATTTGTCTCTTTCTCAAAATGGGCTTCACACTGACCGCTGTGTTCAGACCCGGTTGGTGGCCCACTTGCAAAAGTGTTATCCAAGAATATTCACTTATTTCTTATTCATTATTTAAATCACCACCCCTTTTATTCCTATACATCACATCTGTGGCTCTAAAGGTAAATATATGGTTAGGTCCTCTTTCTCTTATATGTCTTCCTAGGGCATTACTACTCATGTCTCTACATATCTCTGACTTGTTGTTCAATAATCCTATCGTTTAGCTTTCTAGTTCATTTCCCTATATAAAATGCCATACATACAATGCAACATGCCATGTACATGATGGCAGTCATGTTGCAAGTGGCAAAGCATTTAAATATATATTTCTTATCTGTGTTTTGAGTGTATAAATTCAGTATCAGTTACAATATCATCACAGCATTTACAGTTGTAACAGGGGAATGTTCCATGTTTTTTACTTAATTCTGTTCTACGACTGTGAAGATCTTTATAGCATAGTCTCTGTTTAAGGTTCAAACAGGTTCGATAAGAGAAACTTGGGGTATAGGCCACTACTTGTAAGACTTCAGGCATCCTTCTCAAAATATCTCAGTTCTTAGTAATGATATGTTTTATACCATTAGATCTTCTATTATATGTTGTCACATATCTCATACATCTAGTGCTAGTATAATTTTGATTACTATTATTATGCAGGTTCACCAAAATGAAGTTTTGCATCACTAGTGCATTTAGATATAACCTCATGAGATATTTGTTGTAAAACTGTATTGGATTCTTTGTTTGGTTTTATCCTGTGTTTTTCCTTAACCTGGCTAACCTACAGGTTGTTCCTGTTTTGCTTTTGGTTTTTGATTAACCACAAGTGCCAAAGTGGAAGGCTTAACCTAAGTGTGACACTCCACCTATGCTAACTTATTGCATCATATGTTCATGCCGTAAACAATCTAAATGAGATAAAAGGGACAGTGGAGCCCTCTCCCACTGTAAATGTACATAGTATAACTATTTTGGGTGACATTCATACATTACAGTATATGGCAAACAATGGCAAAGGTCACCAAATGGAGATGTTGAACACCTGAGCATTTGACAACAGAAAATACATGATATTGTAGAATGAATGTGCCACAGTAGAGGTCTCACTACAGTTGTGAGATATGTCAATATGTCAAGGCCTTACATCATGTTATTGCTGCAAGGGCTATGCGTGCCTGTAATTGCTGTACTAAACAACATACAGAATGTCATCTCATTCTTTTGTGCTTGAATGTAATGCGTGCAATGCATGTTATGTAAGGAAAATGTAATCATATGTCATCATTACTCAGAATAAAAGCATTGCCATGTGAGAAATTATCATATCACATGTACACAGCAGATGTGTTTGACAACAGTGATAGCAACATGTACAGTCACAATAAGCCTGACCTGATAGTCACAATAAGACTGACAAAATGTAGTCTGAGCAGTACTGACTGGATTTGAGCTAACTACTTAAAATCAAAGTCTACAGTTTAGTGCCCAATTCCAAAGAAGCACGCAACATGTTGTGGTACAATTCAAATAGGACAGTGCACAGTTGAATGGGTAACACCACCACCCCTCTTTATTAGCTGGAAGGTTATGCTACAAACGTGGTCAAACGGCCCAATAACACTGTGCAACTACACATTATATATGTATTTGAATAGTGGTATGCACAGTATGAAGTGAAAAACACACTCACAGCTGATCTCAAACATCTTAGACATGCAGTTACACAATGTACAAAACACAATATCACAGTCATGTAGGACAAGGCAGTTTGTACAATTGTGCAATACTGCAGTTAGTATAGCATTATGTAATCACTATTTGGCCAAAAAGTTGTTTTTCCTTAGGATGTTAGGATTTGCTAGTGTAATAGTGTGCCACTGTAAAGCCATATCATATGTTGAAGCAGACATAAAGGTGGTTGTGAAGTGACCAATAATATATGACAATAATCACAGTGACACTATTTAAGCAACTGTGGCCTCATGGACTCAAACCACCTACTTATCTAGTTATGCTATCTATACAGCATATTATCATCAGCTAGTGCCACAGGAGAATACTGAGCACAAGTGAAGTATACAGCATCTATTAAGGGATGACATCAGAAGTTTATTGCCAAGGAAATTTGTGAAGTAAAATGACTTGTACAACCTTCTAGGATTGTAAACTTTGCCACTGTAAATGTGTGCAAACCAACCTTGAATTCATTTAGAGTCACATAGTTGTAGAAGCTAATTGCTGTTGCATCCAAAGCTCCTACCTACTTGTACACTGTACAGCATAGTGTTAAGAAACACAAGTGCCACAGGAGAAGTCAGATTTTTCACGTGTAAGAGAGCACTTGAAAAAGAATGACTACGTTGGTGTGTTGCACAGAAGATGGGTTGTGAAAATGTGGTATAAGGGGATGGTGGAGTCATCTAACAGTTTAAAATGTTTCGCCAGAGAAGAAGTTGACTGAGCACAGCTGTTTTGGAAGACATGTTTACTTGACTCTATACCCTTCCTACACACACACACACACACACACACACACACACACACACACACACACACACACACAATTCAAATGTTCAGCTTCAAACCACCCACTTATCTAGTTATACAGTCTATAGATTGCATTATTAGTTGCAAGCACCACAACAGAAATTTGACTCTTAAAGAGAGAGAAAGTGCACTTTTGAGGGGATGACCTCATCATTGAATTGCAGAGAGGATGTATCTGTTAAAATAAGATAAGATAGCTGTGTGTAAAGTTAAATGAATTTCCCTCAGGGTTAGTTGATAGACCACAAAGTCTTGCATTACATGCACACACACACACACACACACACACACACACACACACACACACACACACACACATATTTCTCATGTTGAGTATTGAACACCCTACCTAGCTAGTTATAAAATCTAGAGAGCACAGTATAAGTCACAAGTGCCACAAAAATGTCTGAATTTAATGACGTGAACAAGCACATTTGTATCTGTTGAAAACCACTGTGTGGAGCATATGGTACTCTGGATCACAAGTTTTGGGACAAATGCATATGGGTGTGCAGGGCAATGTAACACCACTGTAATTGTCCCACATAATTGCATACTTTTCTATTATGATTCAGATACGGTCCATCATGTGTATTGCATTACTTTGAGATATATGAACCTGTTTCATAGAATGGGATGCCAAATAAAACCCAAAACACCAACGGCCAGCAAATGCACTACAAAGATACTGAAGTCTGGAATAAACGTCAACTATTGTATTTATAAGGTATTATAAACATCTCCAAACCGGTTTCGGCTAACCAGCCTTCATCAGTGGGTAAATTTAACCTCCAATAAGAATACTCATTATTTATGCTCATCCCCAACCAATAGGAAACATGGTATAGCCCGGCATAATGGTTAAAGTACAATGTAATGTTAACAAACATAAAAGTTTAGCTTAACTATATTATTTGAATGTATAGACATTAATAAACAAAAATAGCACAAGAGCATAAGACAATATATAAAATAGTAAAAAATGAAACAAAAAGAAATTATGTAAATAACACAAATAAACAATTTTTGTAAGTGATAACATAAAATGAGTCATAACTGCCTAGTGTAACTCCACATGGGGGGCATATCCCAAAGGCTTCATACAATATATATAGTATATTGGATATTATAATATATAAGAAAACACATATATATTATAAATACAATGTAAAGAATTTGTTAATGCATATATATATATATATATATATATATATATATATAAGACATAACATGTATAAACATGAAATCTGGGAAGATATATGTCCTATTCAAAAATCCAGTTTTACATATACTGTAAAATTCCTACATACCTAATGTAGTAACCTGGTATATACAGTAATTAATCAGAAAGCATGTTCCCAAATTATAGATATACACTTGCGTTCACGTTGATTATGAGCATATTTACGCTTCAGAAGAAGATGAACCCACAACAGCTAATAGTTGGTGGATTCAACAGATACACATGTCACCTCCAGGCTTTTTACAAATGATCATTGAGACCTGGGGGAAATAATGCCCCAAGGTTAATGATCCAATATTTCTCCTTAGTTAAA
>NC_056739.1:1639059318-1639070041 GCF_019279795.1 Protopterus annectens | reverse complement strand
AGAAATAAAAAAAAAAAAAAAGGAACAAAATAAACCCCCAAAAAAAAAAAAAAAGGAAAACTTAAAGGGGTTTTAAAAAAAAAAAAAATATTTATTGTTTTCCGGGAAGTTTTTTTTAAAAAAAAAGGGGGTTTCCCTTCCCTTTTTTCCAAAAAATTGGGTTTTTAAAAAAAAAAAAGGGGAAAAAATGGAAAGAAAAAAAAAAAAAAAAAAAAAAACGAAAAAAAAATAGAGAGGGAAAAAAAAAAAAAAAAAAAAAAAAAAAAACAATCTAAAGGACAATTTATTATAGCTCAGTGCTTCCTTAAACCATTTAAAATGAAACATACAAGATTACGTAACAGAAAGTTGAAACCTGAGACAGCTTTTAAGAAAAAATCTCAAAAGAACCAATGAGGTGCTGAGTCTAAGCTGTAGTCCAGGTGACCTCAGTCAGCCAGTGACCTCAAACAATTCTCTCTCACTGAAATGCCCGATGGCTTTGGCTAAACCAAGATGTCCTTGAATATGTGCTCAGACACACAGCCTCCACAAACACTAGGCCCAAATACAAGCCTGAATATGGAAATGCTACAAATATCCCCACTACTTAGAAACAAACTGCAGAAATGTTTCTCACAGCTGAAAAGCAGCAATGAGCCTTTAAATGAAAGTTTAAACAGCTAAAGGAGTCTCTAGAAAAAAGAGTTTAACTGCAACAAGTTATCAGAAACAAATAACCCAACAGATGCTTAATAAAAGTGGACAAATTCCAGTTAATACCTCACACACAGTGAAACTAGCTAGAAAAATACACAGTATACTAAGTGCTATAAATAACAAAGAAATAAAGAACATAATAAACAAAAAACAGGATACTTAATGTTATATATTATAGCTCCGAGTTTGCTGAGTGGCCTTCCTTCGATTAGCTCAGTGTAAAATGGAAGAACACTCACAACTGAGCTTCTTAGGTAACAGAAAGTTGAAACCTGAGACAGCTTTTAAGAAAAAAATCTCAGAAGAACCAATGAGGTGCTTAGTCTAATCTGTAGTCCAGGTGACCTCAGGCAGCCAGTGACCTCAAACAATTCTCTCTCAATGAAATGCCTGATGACTTTGGCTAAACCAAGATGTCCCTGAATATGTGCTCAGACACACAGCCTCCACAAACACTAAGCCCAAATACAAGCCTGAACATGGAAAGGCTACAAATATCCCCACTACTTAGAAACAAACTGGAGAAATGTTTCTCACAGCTGAAAAGCAGCAGCGAGCCTTTAAATGAAAGTTTAAAACAGCTAAAAGAGCCTCTAGAAAAAAGAGTTTAACTGCAACAAGTTATCAGAAACAAACAACCCAACAGATGCTTAATAAAAGTGGACAATTTCCAGTTAATACCTCAAACACAGTGAAACTAGCTAGAAAAAAACACAGTACACAAAGTGCTATAAATAACAAAGAAATAAAGAACAAAATAAACAAAAAACAGGATACTTAATGTTATATATTATAGCTCTGAGTTTGCTGAGAGGCCTTCCTTCGATTAGCTCAGTGTAAAATGGCAGAACACTCCCAACTGAGCTTCTTAGATAACAGAAAGTTGAAACCTGAGACAGCTTTTAAGAAAGAAATCTCAAAAGAACCAATGAGGTGCTGAGTCTAAGCTGTAATCCAGGTGACCTCAGTCAGCCAGTGACCTCAAACAATTCTCTCTCACTGAAATGTCCGATGGCTTTGGCTAAACCAAGATGTCCCTGAATATGTCCTCAGACACACAGCCTCCACAAACACTAAGCCCAAATACAAGCTTGAATATGGAAATGCTACAAATATCCCCACTACTTTGAAACAAACTGCAGAAATGTTTCTCACAGCTGAAAAGCAGCAGTGAGCCTTTAAATGAAAGTTTTAAACAGCTAAAGGAGCCTCTAGAAAAAAGAGTTTAACTGCAACAAGTTATCAGAAACAAACAACCCAACAGATGCTTAATAAAAGTGGACAATTTCCAGTTAATACCTCACACACAGTGAAACTAGCTAGAAAAAAACACAGTACACAAAGTGCTATAAATAACAAAGAAATAAAGAACAAAATAAACAAAAAACAGGATACTTAATGTTATATATTATAGCTCCGAGTTTGCTGAGTGTCCTTCCTTCGATTAGCTCAGTGTAAAATGGAAGAACACTCACAACTGAGCTTCTTAGGTAACAGAAAGTTGAAACCTGAGACAGCTTTTAAGAAAAAAATCTCAAAAGAACCAATGAGGTGCTTAGTCTAAGCTGTAGTCCAGGTGACCTCAGTCAGCCAGTGACCTCAAACAATTCTCTCTCACTGAAATGCCCGATGGCTTTGACTAAACCAAGATGTCCTTGAATATGTGCTCAGGCACACAGCCTCCACAAACACTAGGCCCAAATACAAGCCTGAATATGGAAATGCTACAAATATCACCACTACTTAGAAACAAACTGCAGAAATGTTTCTCACAGCTGAAAAGCAGCAGTGAGCCTTTAAATGAAAGTTTTAAACAGCTAAAGGAGCCTCTAGAAAAAGAGTTTAACTGCAACAAGTTATCAGAAACAAACAACCCAACAGATGCTTAATAAAAGTGGACAATTTCCAGTTAATACCTCACACACAGTGAAATTAGCTAGAAAAATACACAGTACACAAAGTGCTATAAATAACAAAGAAATAAAGAACAAAATAAACAAAAAACAGGATACTTAATGTTATATATTATAGCTCCGAGTTTGCTGAGTGTCCTTCCTTAGATTAGCTCAGTGTAAAATGTCAGAACACTCACAACTGAGCTTCTTAGGTAACAGAAAGTTGAAACCTGAGACAGCTTTTAAGTAAAAAAATCTCAAAAGAACCAATGAGGTGCTTAGTCTAAGCTGCAGTCCAGGTGACCTCAGTCAGCCAGTGACCTCAAACAATTCTCTCTCACTGAAATGCCCGATGGCTTTGGCTAAACCAAGATGTCCTTGAATTTGTGTTCAGACACACTGCCTCCACAAACACTAAGCCCAAATACAAGCTTGAATATGGAAATGCTACAAATATCCCCACTACTTAGAAACAAACTGCAGAAATGTTTCTCACAGCTGAAAAGCAGCAGTGAGCCTTTAAATGAAAGTTTTAAACAGCTAAAGGAGCCTCTAGAAAAAAAGAGTTTAACTGCAACAAGTTATCAGAAACAAACAACCCAACAGATGCTTAATAAAAGTGGACAATTTCCAGTTAATACCTCACACACAGTGAAACTAGCTAGAAAAATACACAGTATACAAAGTGCTATAAATAACAAAGAAATAAAGAACAAAATAAACAAAAAACAGGATACTTAATGTTATATATTATAGCTCCGAGTTTGCTGAGTGTCCTTCCTTCAATTAGCTCAGTGTAAAATGGAAGAACACTCACAACTGAGCTTCTTACGTAACAGAAAGTTGAAACCTGAGACAGCTTTTAAGAAAAAAATCTCAAAAGAACCAATGAGGTGCTTAGTCTAAGCTGCAGTCCAGGTGACCTCAGTCAGCCAGTGACCTCAAACAATTCTCTCTCACTGAAATGCCCGATGGCTTTGGCTAAACCAAGATGTCCTTGAATATGTGCTCAGACACACAGCCTCCACAAACACTAGGCCCAAATACAAGCCTGAATATGGAAATGCTACAAATATCCCCACTACTTAGAAGCAAACTGCAGAAATGTTTCTCACAGCTGAAAAGCAGCAATGAGCCTTTAAATGAAAGTTTAAACAGCTAAAGGAGTCTCTAGAAAAAAGAGTTTAACTGCAACAAGTTATCAGAAACAAATAACCCAACAGATGCTTAATAAAAGTGGACAAATTCCAGTTAATACCTCACACACAGTGAAACTAGCTAGAAAAATACACAGTATACTAAGTGCTATAAATAACAAAGAAATAAAGAACATAATAAACAAAAAACAGGATACTTAATGTTATATATTATAGCTCCGAGTTTGCTGAGTGTCCTTCCTTCGATTAGCTCAGTGTAAAATGGAAGAACACTCACAACTGAGCTTCTTAGGTAACAGAAAGTTGAAACCTGAGACAGCTTTTAAGAAAAAAATCTCAAAAGAACCAATGAGGTGCTTAGTCTAAGCTGTAGTCCAGGTGACCTCAGGCAGCCAGTGACCTCAAACAATTCTCTCTCAATGAAATGCCTGATGACTTTGGCTAAACCAAGATGTCCCTGAATATGTGCTCAGACACACAGCCTCCACAAACACTAGGCCCAAATACAAGCCTGAACATGGAAAGGCTACAAATATCCCCACTACTTAGAAACAAACTGGAGAAATGTTTCTCACAGCTGAAAAGCAGCAGTGAGCCTTTAAATGAAAGTTTTAAACAGCTAAAAGAGCCTCTAGAAAAAAGAGTTTAACTGCAACAAGTTATCAGAAACAAACAACCCAACAGATGCTTAATAAAAGTGGACAATTTCCAGTTAATACCTCAAACACAGTGAAACTAGCTAGAAAAAAACACAGTACACAAAGTGCTATAAATAACAAAGAAATAAAGAACAAAATAAACAAAAAACAGGATACTTAATGTTATATATTATAGCTCCGAGTTTGCTGAGTGTCCTTCCTTAGATTAGCTCAGTGTAAAATGGAAGAACACTCACAACTGAGCTTCTTAGGTAACAGAAAGTTGAAACCTGAGACAGCTTTTAAGAAAGAAATCTCAAAAGAACCAATGAGGTGCTGAGTCTAATCTGTAATCCAGGTGACCTCAGTCAGCCAGTGACCTCAAACAATTCTCTCTCACTGAAATGTCCGATGGCTTTGGCTAAACCAAGATGTCCCTGAATATGTCCTCAGACACACAGCCTCCACAAACACTAAGCCCAAATACAAGCTTGAATATGGAAATGCTACAAATATCCCCACTACTTTGAAACAAACTGCAGAAATGTTTCTCACAGCTGAAAAGCAGCAGTGAGCCTTTAAATGAAAGTTTTAAACAGCTAAAGGAGCCTCTAGAAAAAAGAGTTTAACTGCAACAAGTTATCAGAAACAAACAACCCAACAGATGCTTAATAAAAGTGGACAATTTCCAGTTAATACCTCACACACAGTGAAACTAGCTAGAAAAAAACACAGTACACAAAGTGCTATAAATAACAAAGAAATAAAGAACAAAATAAACAAAAAACAGGATACTTAATGTTATATATTATAGCTCCGAGTTTGCTGAGTGTCCTTCCTTCGATTAGCTCAGTGTAAAATGGAAGAACACTCACAACTGAGCTTCTTACGTAACAGAAAGTTGAAACCTGAGACAGCTTTTAAGAAAAAAATCTCAAAAGAACCAATGAGGTGCTTAGTCTAAGCAGCAGTCCAGGTGACCTCAGTCAGCCAGTGACCTCAAACAATTCTCTCTCACTGAAATGCCCGATGGCTTTGGCTAAACCAACATGTCCTTGAACATGTGCTCAGACACACAGCCTCCACAAACACTAGGCCCAAATACAGGCCTGAATATGGAAATGCTACAAATATCCCCACTAATTAGAAACAAACTGCAGAAATGTTTCTCACAGCTGAAAAGCAGCAGTGAGCCTTTAAATTAAAGTTTTAAACAGCTAAAGGAGCCTCTAGAAAAAAGAGTTTAACTGCAACAAGTTATCAGAAACAAACAACTCAACAGATGCTTAATAAAAGTTGACAATTTCCAGTTAATACCTCACACACAGTGAAACTAGCTAGAAAAATACACAGTACACAAAGTGCTATAAATAACAAAGAAATAAAGAACAAAAATAAACAAAAAAACAGGATACTTAATGTTATATATTATAGCTCCGTGTTTGCTGAGTGTTCTTCCTTCGATTAGCTCAGTATAAAATGTCAGAACACTCACAACTGAGCTTCTTAGGTAACCGAAAGTTGAAACCTGAGACAGCTTTTAAGAAAGAAATTTCAAAAGAACAAATGAGGTGCTTAGTCTAAGCTGTAGTCCAGGTGACCTTAGTCAGCTAATGACCTCAAACAATTCTATCTCACTGAATTGCCTGATGGCTTTTACTAAACCAAGATGTCCCTGAATATGTGCTCAGAAACACAGCCTCCACAAACACTAGGCCCAAATACAAGCCTGAATATGGAAATGCTACAAATATACCCACTACTTAGAAACAAACTGCAGAAATGTTTCTCACAGCTGAAAAGCAGCAGTGAGCCTTTAAATGAAAGTTTTAAACAGCTAAAGGAGCCTCAAGAAAAAAGAGTTTAACTGCAACAAGTTATCAGAAACAAACAACCCAACAGATGGTTAATAAAAGTGGACAATTTCCAGTTAATACCTCACACACAGTGAAACTAGCTAGTAAAATGCACAGTACACAAAGAGCTATAAATAACAAAGAATTAAAGAACAAAATAAACAAAAAACAGGATACTTAATGTTATATATTATAGCTCCTAGTTTGCTGAGTGTCCTTCCTTCGATTAGCTCATTGTAAAATGGCAGAACACTCACAACTGAGCTTTTTAGGTAACAGGAAGTTGAAACCTGAGACAGCTTTTAAGAAATAAATCTCAAAAGAACCAATGAGATGCTTAGTCTAAGCTGTAGTCCAGGTGACCTCAGTCAGCCAGTGACCTCAAACAATTCTCTCTCACTGAAATGCCCGATGGCTTTGGCTAAACCAAGATGTCCCTGAATATGTGCTCAGACACACAGCCTCCACAAACACTAGGCCCAAATACAAGCTTGAATATGGAAATGCTACAAATATCCCCACTGGAAACAAACTTCAGAAATGTTTCTCACAGCTGAAAAGCAGCAGTGAGCCTTTAAATGAAAGTTTTAAACAGCTAAAGGAGCTTCTAGAAAAAAAGAGTTTAACTGCAACAAGTTATCAGAAACAAACAACCCAAAAGATGCTTAATAAAAGTGGGCAATTTCCAGTTAATACCTCACACACAGTGAAACTAGCTAGAAAAATACACCGTATACAAAGTGCTATAAATAACAAAGAAATAAAGAACAAAATAAACAAAAAACAGGATACTTAATGTTATATATTACAGCTCCGAGTTTGCTGAGTGTCCTTCCTTCGATTAGCTCAGTGTAAAATGTCAGAACACTCACAACTGAGCTTCTTAGGTAACAGAAAGTTGAAACCTGAGACAGCTTTTAAGACAGAAATCTCAAAAGAACCAATGAGGTGCTTAGTCTAAGCTGTAGTCCAGGTGACCTCAGTTAGCCAGTGACCTCAAACAATTCTCTCTCACTGAAATGCCCAATGGCTTTGGCTAAACCAAGATGTCCCTGAATATGTGCTCAGACACACAGCCTCCACAAACACTAGGCCCAAATACAAGCCTGAATATGGAAATGCTACAAATATCCCCACTACTTAGAAACAAACTGCAGAAATGTTTCTCACAGCTGAAAAGCAGCAGTGAGCCTTTAAATTAAAGTTTTAAATGGCTAAAGGAGCCTCTAGAAAAAGAGTTTAACTGCAACAAGTTATCAGAAACAAGCAACCCAACAGATGCTTAATAAAAGTGACAATTTCCAGTTAATACCTCAAAACAGTGAAACTAGCTAGAAAAATATACAGTACACAAAGTGCTATAAATAACAAAGAAATAAAGAACAAAATAAACAAAAAACAGGATACTTAATGTTATATATTATAGTTTCGAGTTTGCTGAGTGTCCTTCCTTCGATTAGCTCAGTGTAAAATGGCAGAACGCTCACAACTGAGCTTCTTAGGTTACAGAAAGTTGAAACCTGAGACAGCTTTTAAGAAAGAAATCTCAAAAGAACCAATGAGGTGCTTAGTCTAAGCTGTAGTCCAGGTGACCTCAGTCAGATAGATGTACAGATATACACCTGTATATATATATATATATATATATATATATATATATATATATATATATATATATATATATATATATATATATATATATATATATATATATATACATACAGGTGTATATCTGTATCTGGTGAACAAACGCAATAAACGCCTTCGGCGACACCAATGAGCGTAATTCTGCTGTAAAGTGGAATGAAACGCTGGACACCCACCAATAATCCACAGGAATCCAAGTAAGCTAGTAATCCTTTAATGGACAACGACAAAAACTACACCATAAGACACGGCAAACCACATAAAGCACTTCCTGTGGAGTCAGAAAGGCTCACACGTAACACGTAACTGCAGGAAAAGCCTGTGCACACCAACAAGTATAACAATAGAATGAACTAAAACTGAACCAGTTGTTGAGCGCTTTCAGCCAAAACTAATGGCCTTCATCAGAACTGGAAAAGTATAATGGCTCATCCAATTTAAAAACTTTTTGGCGCCACAAATAAAGAAATTATTTAAAGATACACATCAGTCATAAAACGAAATACACTCCAACGACAATGGTACACTTCAGCAACGAGAAACTAAATAGAAACCAAATGAAAAGTAAATAAAAAGAAAATCTTATCAGTGGTACAGTGGTGTAACTTAATAAAACAAAGATAACATGTAAACATGATAATATGAAAATGTCTGACATTACCACTTGCTGATCAGAAACAAAAACCCATATGCAAATGGTAAAGAAAAACAAATGTAATTAAAAAGAAAAATATCAATATATGGGTTGAAAAATATATATATAATTATTGTATTATTATATGATGTCACCAATACTGTATAAAAAATATATGTATACATATATGTAGAAATGAAAATATCTGAACATGTATGCACAACAATATACCAATATCTAAAATATAAGATATAAAATACTCCAAGATCTAAAATGTTGAACAAATACATATAAATACACTACAGATAAATATGTGCAAATACTATGCTAGAATGAATTAATATATATATACCACTACAATGACATGAAAGTCAATTAATTGATAATAACATAGTGACTACTAAGTATGCTAAAAACTGTCTATCATAATATCCCTACTAAAAACTATAAAAAGTGTTAAAAAGGTGTCAATCTGGCTGAAACAAATCAATACAATAAATATAATCAACCTTATCAAAGTTAGTAACAAAAATGTGTACTATAATAATAAAGATCTAACAGAAATACATTCATTTAGGCCTGGAGGATTTTGAACTGCTGATAGCCCCAAGTTGTGGAAGTAAATAGATCAAGCACCTTATATTATATGGAATGCTGTAGATAGCCAAGACTGGTATGCATAATGCTTTCATGTCTCTTCTCACATTTTCTATTTTACATCTGCAGAGGAAATCTTGGTGAACAGGGACGAATATGCTGAGAGGTTGGAGCAATTTAGAAGTTTTTTACAAAGATAGGATTCCTGGTGGAGGAATGGAAGGGGGGGATAAGAATTGTCAATCGTTAGTTATAAAAAGTAAGTTCACTCCTCCCAACCACCCTATCATTGACACTTTTGACAAGGTGGTGACTAGGGAGATATATTGTACCTATAGTTCATTTCCACCCAGGAAGGTTTACTATAATTTAACGGAAGATGAAGGCAAGTTATTACAAACTTTAAAACGTGATTCTTCAATCCGAATTATGAAACCGGATAAGGGTGGTGGTATTGCCATATATGATAATTTGAACTACATTCAGAAAATTTATAATATTTTACACCTTTCCGGGAATTATGTACCTATTTCCATGAATGAATTAAACATTGCGTATCAGAGAATT
This sequence comes from Protopterus annectens, assembly GCF_019279795.1. Taxonomy (NCBI): domain Eukaryota; kingdom Metazoa; phylum Chordata; order Ceratodontiformes; family Protopteridae; genus Protopterus; species Protopterus annectens. The sequence continues at coordinate 1,639,060,351 of NC_056739.1, read as the reverse complement.
GATTCGTACATTGAGGAATATTGAATTGAGGCACGAATTACAGAAGTTATTTATAGATTTATTAAGGTTAGTCATCCTAGATTAGCAACTATGGTGGGTATCCCAAAGATTCACAAAAACACTGAGGACCCACCACTGAGACCTATTGTCTCAGGAAGTTACTCTAAAACTTTTAATATTGGTAAATTTATTGACACAATTTTAAAAAATGTTTATACATTCATCCCGCATATGGTGAAGGATTCTTGGTGCTTCTTATCCCAATATCCTGTTAAAGAGCTTGAAACTGGTAAACCTTGCATCATAGTTACTATTGACGTAATTGACTTGTTTTCATGCATACCGAAAGACGAAGGTCTGTCAGCCTTCACCAACAGCCTGACCAAACATACTGACTTAGATTGGGATGCTATATGTTTAATAGTCGAACTTATGGCTATAGTATTGGATAATAACTTCATTTTTTTTGAAGGTGAAATATTCAAACAGACTAAAGGAGTAGCTATGGGGGCCGCTTGTGCCCCCATATATGCTAATTTAGTTATGTTAAATTGGGAGGATAATGTGCTTTTCCCATCTAAGTATTTTCAGTATATTCGATATTATTCCAGGTTCTTAGACGATATTTATATTATTTGGCAGGCTTCTGATACACTATTAGTTGAATTCATGGAATTCATTGCAGACAGCAGCTCTTTTTTGAAATTTACTTATTCTTCTGATGTTTATGGATTACCATACTTAGACACTTATATAGTGAATGACAAAGGGAAGGTACAATCTATGATTCATAGGAAACAGACATTTTCTAATAATTATTTAGATTATTCTAGTTATCATCCCCCTAAGGTAAAATACAATGTTTTTAAAGGACAAATTATTCGAGCTGTACGAATGGTTTCTGACGAAGACGAATTATATAAAGAATTGAACTTGATTCAGGGATTCTTCAAGGAAAGAGGGTACCCCGTTGGCATGATGGAAGAAGTAGTCTCATATGTCATTAGTCAGAGAGGTAGTAAATATAAAGCTT
>NC_056739.1:1638834318-1639054318 GCF_019279795.1 Protopterus annectens | reverse complement strand
TATGACATATGGATGACATACAGCACAAGCTGCAACTTTCAGCATTTTTCTGTTTCTGCCCATTTTAAAATAAGTTTCATACTGAAAAGGAAAATAAAAGAGCAAGTACATATGAATAGTGAAAAATAATATAATCAGCTATTTAGAACAATAAAAATATTTAAATTATATCCAGAGGCTGAGAGCCCTAATAACAGAAAATGATACCTAATAACTGTCATGGATAGCAGTCATTGAGATGATAATATGTAATTAACTCTGATACCATTTGCCCAGACAACAAATAGAGTTTTAGGATATAAATGCATTTAGACAAATTAAATACAGATGTGAGAAAAGGGCAATGTGAATGAAATGTTAACTCTTCTATCATGAATTACATGTCATCTATTCAGGCAAGTGTATCATTTCAAGTGAAATTTAAAACTTTTGGGAATTAAATCTATGAAGTCTTTTCAGTGTTTCTGAAACAAGAATTAATTACAACATCAAATTTTAGATAACATTATTAAGTGAAAGGCACTTTTTAGAACAATTTCCTCATTACTACTGAAGCGCACATTTATTTCTCAAATTAGACCTAAATTCCTGTTCCAACTGCACTATAACAGACAGTCACAGCAGTTCACTGACATGCATAGAGACACACACACACACACACACACACACACACACACACACACACACACACACACACGCACACACACGCACACGCACACGCACACACACACGCACACCCATGCATGCACACACTCACATACACACGCGCACAAACACACACACACACTCACACACACACACACACACACACACACACACACACACACACACACACAACATAAACACATGCATATTTACAAATCTTGAAATCCTTTTAATAGTCTTTTTTTTGTTTTTGTTTTGGAAATGAAAATAATTTTATTTAAATCAGTAGTATTCAGCAGGTTTTGAAACACCAAACAGTAATATATTACAACACAAAATAAAAAAAAAGTATTACTGTAAAAAACACAACATTAATGTCAATTATCTGTCTGGAGACTTCATTGTTTATTGCCTTCTGCTCTAACCAAGGTTTTGTATTTATATTATTGATCATTACTGGTGACAGTGTGGCAGTTAGCTAATGTCTCTTAATGCTGCATCACACATGTATATAGATATAGATATAGATATAGATATAGATATATATATAGATATAGATATAGATATAGATATAGATATAGATATAGATATGGTCCTTCATATTTGGTGTGATAACCTATCAGGATCATGCTGCTAGTCTAACCACAGTTTTATTTCTCCATGAATGCTTTTGTTTGCCTTGGATCCAGTCGCTCTCCTTTCTTTTTTTTGTCAGTTCTTTAATTAAATTGAACAGTAACTATAGCTCTGGGGGATAAGACAATTTCCAATTTTTGGTTACTGACTTTGATCCATTATCATAATACTGAACAACAATGTCATATCCTTGCAGGCAAGACCTAAACTTTAATCAACTCCTAAGAGAAAAAGTGCCTCAGTTAATGTGATATCTTTCTTATAAATAGAGGACACTTATTTCTGCAGAAACAATTTAAACCCTTTTAACTCCAAACATTGCCAAAAAATGTGTCACCAAGTGACTTTTTCCAATCCCTCACATCTCCAACATAATGTGCAGACTTGCAGAAACCTATGACTAAACCAGAAAGGGTGTAAACATTCTTGCGGAGACATCTTCATACAAATATACAAAATCCACATTTATTTGTGTATCTAACCAACTGACATATCTGTAACCACTATTCACTTGTAGTTTGGCCATCAAGACCCATTTTCCATTTTCTTTTGATGTATAACTTACCTTTTCTCTAAACTTTCTTAATGCTTTACATACTTTAGTTATTAGCCCTTTAATGACGAGTTGATAGGATATTCTTTCTGTTATTAATTTCACTAATAGAGAAATATCATGATAACCTGGTGTACATATTATTGTTTTCTTAGCAGGTAATAACATGCCATTGTATTCCATTCTATCCCCTTCTTTTAAGTTAATTTTTCATTGGGATTCCTTTCAGTTTACTTATGCTGATTTCCTGAATAATACATTTTTTTCCCAATTCCTTTGGGGTTGTTTCATCCTCCCTTTTCTAAATGCCTTTTCCTGCAGACTGCCTATTTCCTTGTACCCCATAGGAATAGCATCATTTCCCTGGGTTTAATTCAATATTTGTCAAAATAGACAAGGAAAGTACTGAATAAACTGGTCGGCTCCATCTGCACTTCTACTACTTGATACTGACCTTTCCCACAATGCTTCATGTTAACCTTTTAGACATTATAGTTTGCGGCAACCTGCAGGCTGCTAAGTATAACGAGAATCATGTTACTCTATCAGGGTAATTGAAATATTTGACAAGTTTAATTTTCTTTGTTAGGAATCTTTGGGGGAGGGCTCCAGTTAAGCAATATGTTTTTGTTTTTACATACCAAAAGGGGTACTGCATAAAGTGATGGGTCTGATAAGGGAAGAATACACTGGTAGGATAATTTTTTTTGGATTGTGAAGATATTTTATTGGAAACCAATATGGCCAGATAGAAGGAATTCCTGACTGTAGTGGAAACATGATGATCGAATGAGAGAAAGTTCTCCACTCAAGTGCTTAGGTCTTTTATAACTGCATCTGTGTGTACCATTTATAACATATGAAGTAGGTGCAACTTTTCTGCCAAATGCTGCTATACTGCACTTTTTTTCATCTTCCAAATCTTGATCCATTATGAGGAAATGGGTCAAGATCTACAACCTTTAATGTTGTAGATCACAGACTGATGGTTTAGTAACTAAAAGAAAAAAGTCATAGCATACCAGTCTTTAAATGGTTAAAACTCAGTCCCATTTGAGTAAAATAAAGGCTTCAGCAATACCCTATGCTCTGACCACTCATATTTTCAGTATGTACTGATAAGAGTACAAGTAGTCACAGTATTCAGATAACCTAACACTGAGTCATTGCACTGACACCCAATATGAAGAGCAGATAGTGTTAGACTCCCTCATAGATTGAATTACCAGCACTAGACTAATTCTAAATGAAACCAAATCAAAATGCATCTACATCAGGCTTATAGTGCTACAGTTACAGGCAGCCTATACACTTAAAGGAACTAGTAGCCTGATATTGTAAGCTGGAAGGGGGTGAAAATATCTATCATTGACCTTGATCTTTCTTTTAAATAATGCTTCAAGATATATGTACAGGAAACTGACTACAAATAGGGTCCATTGCACACGTAATGTATATCATCTGACACCCAAATCCAGGCAGGTTATACTCATTACAAACCTCATGCATGGTGCCCTGTCTATGTGCACTATTAGAAAAATGTTCAGCATATAGACTCAGAGGTGACTTCAGCAGAAATGCCTAATTTGCAACTGATTTTGTTTCATCTACACAATGGTACAGTCCTAAACAAAACCAATTTAATGACCTTCAGATGTAAAATGATATATGTGATTTAGAAATTAACATATAGATAATGTCTCAGTGGAAGCCATTGATTTCTTTGACTCCCAGGGAAAGTATGTAACATAAATGTATTTTACGACAGAGTTCACTTGTGATGCTCACATGCCAGTAATGTTACTTTTTTGCAAAGACTGCAGAATATACTTGTATTAAATGTTTAAGCAATATTGCAGAGCAGGATGTGTGTTGGAGATGTAGCAAAGCAAAAAGTAAAGCAGTGATAGGCTCGTTTCTTGTACTAATATTGGTGAAGCAATGTGTATAACTAATATTGGTGCCCTATGATACGTATTGCAATGTAACATTAAAAGTTGTGCTATGGAACAGAGCTTTGCTATGGCAGTTTTTTAACATGTAAATTACAGATTATATATTTGTATCTGCAAAGTTTTGTATTCAATCCAAAGACATAGATGCTGAGAATAAGGATAAGCAAGTATTTAAATAAAATATTATATTATAGTTCTCCCATATTTACTATGTATAAGTATATCACTTCTTCCCACCATAACCCAACTGTATACTGGACATCTCAACTAATTTCTTGTCCAAATGTGCAATTCACAATATTTAAATGTTCAGTGCAGTTGAAATTACCAAAACTATTTGTTTGATAATACTCAGAATATGTTAATGTCAAAAACATCTTTATTTACTAAAAGTACTTGTTTGTTGATATTCACAATCCATACTCTGTAACTGTTGAATTTGTAGTATGGAACTTTTCTTCCAAGGGCACTGCATAAAAGGGGTAATTTGCTCAATCAGACAATCCCGTTTAACAAACAAACTTAATTCAAACAATCATAAATAGTACAGAAGTATAGGGAGCTAGTCACAAGCAGATGACTGCTTTATCATGCACTCTTTACATATCTGTTTAAGAGCTATTTGTACTGATAGAATTTCCATTCATATTACATAGTTCAGGAAGTGCCACAGTTATGCTTCAAAACCAAGGAAAAGACAGCTGTTGTTAATGTTAAACACTCATCAAAGTTTATTCAGCCCCCCACAAAAAATAAATATAAATGTTTCCTTTGTTCCCACTTTTCCACATGGCCCCTATCTGTATGGTATCAGTACATGTGTTACCACTGCCAATAAAATTTATGATGAGTAAAGATCCATATAATAAGTGGAATTATGAAAGAGTCCCTCCTATCATAACTTATCTTATTGGATTATCAAGATTCATCTCTTAAGCTTCACTCATTTTTTGATATTTTTGTCTTGAACATACAACAGGCTGGCTATTATGATCAAGAACACAGCCATAACCCCTTATTTCATATTAAGTGGCTATTGCATTGTGTTATAACATAAGGACAGTTGATTCTGGTTTGAGTGGTGGCTGTAATTTTGTACATCCAGTTAGTCAGGTGGGTAAAAGGAGATTAATGCTATACATATAATTTAAAGAGGCTGAAAATCTAGAAAGAAACATCTTAGTTTCCTTGCAGTGGATATACAGCTGACTACATGTGTAAAATGTGTCCTGCTACTATAGTATTAGGGTGCAATAGTTTGGTAGAGGCAACTTCCCTGATTGTCACTCTTAGCTAGTAAGGTGACAAGGATTTTTTTATTTATTTATTTTATATTTGTTGACTGGGAAAGTCCAGATCCATTTTTTGCGGAGGCCCGGGGAGAAAAGCTCCAATAGCAATTACATGAAAATTTCATAAAAGAAAGAATAGCATACAGAAAGAAATATTACATCCATGCAAACATCAGTGAGGTATAGCTTAACAAAATCTTAAAGGAGACATTTAGTAAAGTAAATAGGTTAACATTATTCGGGATTCCAACAGTAACATCTATATAGATGTTTTTTTTGTTTTGTTAATGTATATCTGAGTGTTTGCCTGTAATTATGAATACTTGAAGTAATTTTGTTAAAGTAATAACAGGTGGTTATTAAATTTTACAGAAAAAGGAATCAGGGGACCCTTAGTAGAATCACTGAACAAGGAGTGACCAAAATGATAAAGATACCCATGGGATCCATCCACATGATTATGGACATGCTGTTTTTTTCTTTATCTTAAAGACTGACTTTTTAGAAGGTAGACGATACATCTTATTTTGTAGGACTGATAAGGGGTTTGGTAATACTTGTATGTCTCGCAGCTAAACTCAGCTCCTTCCATAAGTTTGAAGTAAAAAAAAAAAAAAACTGTAGTGCAAAGAAATTCAACCATGAAGACTATAATGACAAGGGTGAATCAGTCACCTATTTTTAGGCACCTCATTCAAATGTACATTGCAAGAGAGAGAACAAAATACTTAGGCAAAATCAGTGATGATCCTGCAAATCAGAGACAGTCCAAGTATGTACTATCGCCCTTAGTGCAGGCAATATCACTATTGCAAACAGCTTCATTGATGAATATATAAGTACTAGGCAATCAGCTTGCAGACTATTAGAAACCTACAACATATTCAAAAGATACCTACTCGTCTAAAGGAGGATGATACAAGATAGACTGGAGGAAGAATTTGAAGCTGCCCATATAATTATCAAGGTTTACCTTGAAGGACACAGGGGTCAACTATGGTTTCTCGTGTAGTGGATGTTTTGTTTGTTCCAGACATGGAGGATATGTTGTGATAGGAATCTATCATGCCACTGTGTCTTTTTATCTCTTCATGAGGAATTAGTCCCTTTAAGCTGGTATTTGAGAAACCATTTGCTGTCTGAAGGAATAGAAGGTTAAAATGGGAAAGATGTTTCATGACTCAAAAGTATAGACACAAATCACTACAAAGAAGACTATATAAAACTGAGTACAGGCAAAGGGCTGCCAGTCTCTTCTGACAAATAATATTTTTTCAGACTGATGATTTTGTTTTGATAAACAGTTTGTAATCCAAAGAACTACATTTTAAAATTAGACATTTACTAAATTTTGGTAGCTGCTCAATATTAAAACTAATGTTATACTCTTATACAATTAAGTCTAGTAGTGAAGAAACACCAGTATCCCTAGACCTAACACTAATTTGAAACTGGTGGTTATGTCTCTTCATTGCTGAAGACTCTGAATATTTTCCTATTTATTTCTTTTTATATAACTCTGAGACATTCATTTTAATTTCCCCTTGGTAAAGTTACTTTGTAGATGACACTAGGAGGGTTGGGTGTTGGCATAATAGTAAAGGTGTTTACCTCACATGCACAAGTTACAGGGTTTGATTGTCACCTTTGAAAGGGAAATTGGCTAGACATAAAATGACCCACAAGGGCAGCTAGCCTAACACGAACCTATGAACCTATATGGAGGAGGTAAGAGCCAAGGATTGACATCATCCAGTGACACTTTTGCTTTGTAGTGCTGATATCCCCTTGTATGATGGCTAACATGAGTGCATATGAATTGAGACCTGTAATGCTGGCCCATCGATGTGAATTTCCTCCTATACACATACCAAATTTAGCCACAGTGTAATGCACTCTTTAGAAGGAAGCGTACATAATGCAAACCATTTGTCCAGCTGTTTCACGACCAGACTTCAGTCAAGTAGTGGTTACATTTTATGATGAACTACTTTCCTTTATTTGAGATGGTTGAGCTGATCCAGGCTGCTCATTCACAACATCCTGGTTTCTCTTCCAGTTCCTAGACTCACTAGCCACACTAATTTCATGAGAACTGAAGCTGAGGCTCTAGCACTGTGTTCCACAGAACAAGCTGGAACAGCTACATGAAGTGGTATTTATCCTCCCATGAGGAGTGTTATTAACTCACTGAGTTTTAAAAGAAATAATGCTAGCCTCACCAAATGAAGACAAACTGTGACTGTGTAATGTAACGTTATCTGATAATATTCTTTCTTAGGTTAGTTTGCCCTCTATTTAACTTCCTCATCTTTTCAGTGAAGTTAAAACTTTGAAACCCTTTGCAGTCATGTATGACTTGATTACAGTTTGACAAATTAATTCAGTTTTTAGTGGCAGATGATTGCAGCAGAATCATCAAACATGAAATCACCAACATATTATCACTTTTTTCCACTGGGGAAGGTCACCCTCCACTTTGCCTACCACTGCAGGTTACATTGCTTTTGGCACCATCTTAACTGATGCTACAAGCTCCGAGATTGCAAAACCTTATAGAAAGTTACAGACAGCATCACTGAATGTTTTTGAATGAATCACATTGAACTAACTGGATTTTGCTGAAAAGTGACTTGCTAGAGGCACTGTATATTCTAAGGGGCCTCCCAAAAATATTCTCCAAGTCTATTAAACTGGGGGAATGACTTGGGATTAAACTCTGATAGGAATGAAGTTAATGGATCAAGAATTGTTTTTATGAGAGCCTTCATAACAAATTGTATTGGTAATGGTCCAATTATTAGGAGAATTGTAGAAAAAGAATGGGAGAAATTGAATAGGAAAGAACATTAAAGATTTATTGCATTCTAAGATTTCCCCCTCCTTAGGTATTTGGTGTAATAATAAAAGGAAGATGACTTTTAAATGTGGGGCTTGCCCTCAGTGTTTTCCATATTTGTCATGGGGAAGGAGTATACCTTAACAGTAGGAAAAATGTTATTAGGCAGAATGTTTGCTAATTGTAATACAATGGGAGTAATTTATCTTGCGCAATGTGAAGAATGTGATGCTTTTTATATTGGTTAAACAGAACATAAACTTAAGAAAATGATATATGAGCATTGTTATGATGTTAGGAGAAAAAATATAAAAATGCTTTATATAAACACACCTTGAGCTGTAAGGATAGTAAGCTTTTTTTTGTGAAGGAAGTTGTACCCATGGATATAAAAGGGGGACCATGAGAAACACTGATTGAGTATAGAGAGGTTTATGGCAGATAACTTTTGAAGGCAATAAACCTCCAGGACTAAATGAAAATGTTTCATTGGCACCTATTTTAAAATTAAGGGCAGCCATCTTATGAGTCTTTTATTAGAATTTTAAGTTGTTTTAGTTATAATCTGTCCCATGTATCCTTTTATTTATATTTAAAGTTGTAAAAATATGAAGGGTTATTTATTCCTTTATTCAGTTATTCATAACATTTTACTTTGGTATTATTGGTTTTCCACGTGTTTTTTTCATTTATTTTCCACTTGCTTTTATTAGAAGTTCCACTGGATGGGGTTAGCACCTTCCAAACAGAACAGAATGTATTGCATTTGGTTTAACAATTCATGCTTCACTAGAAAGACTGTAATTTTATAAATTTAACTTTAGACTATATTATTTTATTAAGATAATTTATTCATATGTTTTTATTTTGATATACTAATTTAAAGTAGTTGTCTATTTATTAATCTGGGCTCAAATGCTATTGGTTTCATTGGATTTGTTTTGGTTTTCATTGGATATTGATGATTATATATAAAAAGGGTGTTTACTTGTTTTGTTTATTGCATCTGAGGAAGTCTGCTTACAGCTGAAAATAAGGTGAAGCAGTTAAGCATTTATGTGATTTGTTTTTATTTTGCGGTCAAAATAAAGTGAGAAGACATTTGGCTTTAAGCTGTTCCCTTTCATATTGGTGCCTATTTTTGTGATTCTTGATTTTGGTCAGGCACTTTTTCGAAACATATTTTGGTTTTATGTCTCACAATTTACATGTTTTATCATGACAGGGTGAAGGTTAAAAAGGAAATGATTCTTGTGGTAGTTAACTTTTATGAAAGTTACTGTCCACAAACAGTATTGAAGATACGGAGATAGATGACTTTACTTAAAATTACATGTTCTGTCACTGATTTTATGGTCTTGATAAAGTGGTATGGGAATTTAAAGAAGAAGCTGCTAATAAGTCACAAGAAATTATATAAAAATGTTGTGGTAAATTAAATGCTCACTATCCTGTTCAATCCAATAGACATAATAAGTAGACATTTTTTATTATTATGGTAAAACTTGGTTTCTTTAATTGCTTCTAGTCTTCCTAAGCAATTTTCTTAAAAAATCTCATTTTAACGCAAGCATCTATCACTTACCCTTGTAGGCTATCACTGTTTGTTTTTTTTTCAGAAAAATGTAATGGCATCACCACTTATTTCTTGTTTTCCATTGCTAGCACATATTCTAATTTACAGTCTGATCTCTGTTCATACTCATCTTCATTTTCAAATGCAAAATCTGATGGAAAATGTTTGCTGTCCTCTGTTCTAGATATCACATTTCTAATAACAGTCTTCATCATAAAATAATGGTTGTTCCCATCACTACCAACCATCAGCTTATCTGCCAATTATTTTACTTTCATATACTATTATACCACAACATTGAAACATAACTATTCTTCTGGTTCCTAAAACTTCAAACCATGCTAGAATGGAAGATGGTTGTCTAATCTTTAATGCATTACCAACCCCCAAATAACTTGAAAAAAACAGTGCATACCACGTACATTGACCTGGCCAAAGCATTCAGTACCATATCCCACTCATGTATTGTTGAAGAACCCTTACAACTAGTCATATATCCATAGATAACTCACTGAACTTCTGTCTGGCTCACAGATAGGATGCAAGAAGACAGGATTGGTGAGACTATCTCAACCAGCAAACTAGTCAAAAGTGGACTAACCCAGGGTTCCTTGTTTGGTCTTCTCTGGTTTGGCATCTACTTTTCTGAAGTAAAGGCCAATGTCAAAGGCTTTTGGCTCATCACATTTGCAGATGACTGTAAATTGGGAGTTATCATAGATTTCACTATGACAGTAACATCTTACAAAAGAGTCTAACACAAACAAATGACCAGTGTCAAAGCCATGGATTAAAACTCAATGTGAAGAAATGCATTATAGTGCCCTTTGGTAAATTGTCCACCCAAGCTAATTACTTCATCAATAAAACAACCCTAAGAGTTGACCTGATAAGTAGTCATCTGGGAAGTTATGTAGACAGCACATAGCCTAGACAGTAAGAAAATCATTCTGTGTCACCCAACTCATAAGCAAGGTATAGCATTAAGGTCCAAGGAAGTTATAGTACCACTCTACTTAGTCCTTATCAGACCCATCATTGAGGACAATGTCCCCTTTGGCATGTATCTAACCAGGGGCATGCAGCAGTTAGAATGCCCTGGAAGGTTCCTCACCAGGAGAACCATGGGTATGAACATCTTATCCTATATAGATTTCTTTAAGGCCCTATATCTGTACTCAGTCTCCTACAGGTTACTGAGAAGTGATCCATTCTTAGCATATACAGCATCCTCAGATCACACTCTGATGGATCTCATGCTCATCCACAAAACAAACAGCACCAGAAACACTAGATCTGAGGATCTGAACTTTACCTGTGACATAAGGAGAACATGCTGTAGAGGCCAATATGTGTCTCAAAGGATCCCCACACTGTGGAATAGCTTTCCATCTACTTGAAGCAGTGCTAATTCCCAACCTTATTCAACAGAAACATTGATCACTGGATGTGAAATCAAAGATTCAAAGATTCAAAGAAACTGTATTATCATTTAAGAAGCACAAGTGCTACCTAAACAAAATTTTGAGTGTCAGCTGTTTTACAGGAGAAAACAAACACAAAAAGACAGATATGACAGGTATTAAAGAATAAACAACAACTATAGTACAAAAGTATGTAAGTGTATAACAGTAATATGTGCTTAGTTCTGCACATTACCATCTATTTACACCCACTGATATATTTGCAACTGCATCAGTCTGCTGGAAGTGTTAGCTGCCAGAACTTTTCTCAGATGTTACATTATCACACTGAGGCTTTAATTATCTGTGTATAGATTACCTAATTATTGTTTTTTTCACTGCTCTATTAGCACCTTTGTAGCTATTGCATTTTTTCTTACTAAGGAATGCAGTATATTGTGCTAATATTAGTTATTTTTCTTCTCAGCTCCCTCTTTTAAATTACTTTTCCCTGGATCCAACTCCCCCCAAGCTCGAACTACTGTCCTGCAGTGCTCTTTAATTGAACTGGGAAACCTCAGGATTGATGTTATTTTCAAAAGATACAGAAAGTATGTTTTATCATCTGGACAAAATTGTTAATTGTTAGCCTTGTTTAATTCTATTTTTTAATTAATTTTAATTAAAGCACTCCACTGCAGATGTTAACTGTCCTCCCACCATCCTGTGCTTCCTAACAGCAGTCTCCCTTTATATGCTGTTTAACTACTTGAAAGCCCTGCCCATTTTTCTACTATTATTAAACCCTGTCCCTTTTAAATTCTGGTATTTCTAAATCCCACATACTCCTTGGTAAAAGTGGTTTATTTTATTTCAATAAGAAAGTTATGAAAAGCAAGTAAGTCCAAAGTACCTACTGACTTTCCTGATTGTTTCTGTAGACTTGCACATCTGTTAAATCAGGGCCAGAATTTCATACCTGGCTAGAGCAATACTCCCCAGACATCATAGCTATCACCAAGACCTGGCTCAGTCCAGATATATCATAAACAGAAATAGTCCCAACAGGTTACAATATACTGAGGAAAGACAGGCTTCTAAAGAGGTGGAGTAGCACTAGTTTATCACAACACATTAACTATTGCACCTTTCCCAAAATCCATACCATCCTTTAACAATCTGGCAGCAGTCATAGCAGTATTACAAATAAATGACAATAAATAGATTTCCATTGCTCCCATATATAGTCCATCAGGACAAAATATCCCTCTCCTTGAAGATTTCCTCTGCTGGACAACACACAATATATCCTCCAAAACTATAATACTAGGGAATACAAACATAAATTGGCAAAACCTAGAATTAAACTCCCCAGCAAATATTGCTAATCTCTACAAATTCACACAACTTATCACATGCCCTACCAGAGTACTAAATAAACAACCTGAAACAGACCTCGACTGGATCCTTGTATCACAGCTACACAGATTCACTAACTCAGGCTCTCTGCCCGATTCCGTGAGTGATCATCTACCTGATTTCACGTATAGAACCTAAACCCAGGTACCAAAACCCCATATCTAGAAAACAACCAGAAACCTTGCTAAGTTCAACCCATCAACATTTAACACCATTCTAAAAGCCCATAACTGGAGCCTTCTACATTCTCTACAGTTAGGTAAAGCTGTTAAGCATTTTAACATTTATTCTTCTAGATACCCTTACTTCGCTTGCCCCTATATAAACAAAACAAATCAAAATTAGCCATGCTCCATGGTTAACTAAACCTAAAAAACTACTACTTTTTAGTCAGTGATAGAGCCTGGAAAGTCTGGTGCAGTAACAGGACACCAACATGAATCTAACTTTAAACATCCCAGGAACCAAGCCAAAAAAACTAGTCATCAATGACAATATATATATATATGTATGTATATATATATATATATATATATATATATATATATATATATATATATATATATATATATATATTTTTTTTCTTAAAACAACTATCCATCCATAAAAACAACTCCAATAATTTTTTGAAATCTGTATCTTCTCTCCTCAATCCTGGAACCACTCAAAATCCATCTCCATCCCCTGATATGACCCCGCAATATATAGCCCACCCTTTCAACTCCCACTTTATTGATACCATCCCTAAACTCATTCATGAACACACTACAAACTCAAATCCATGTGCCACCATACAAACTTCTTCCAATCATCTTGCATTCAAAGAAACTACCACTAAAGCAACAGCAGAAGCCCATAGTTTCAATCTAAAACCTGTGCCCACCTCTCTAATTCTAAAAAAACTTAAAAAAAAATGAAACCCAGTTCCCTATCCACTGTCAAACTCCCCCCAGAATACTTGAAAGTTGCTGCTGATGCAATAGCATACCCCATCAGTATTCTAATAAACTGATCCATCTCTGAAGGAACCATCCTACAAATGTGAAAAAAAAATTCCATTATAACTCCACTCCATAATGGTGGTAATACAGATGACCTTACTAACTATAGACTGATCTCTATTCTTTCTCCTCTCTCCAAAATATTAGAAAAGTGTATACATAGTCAACTACTCAACCACTTCATAGACGACAACCTCCTCACCCCAACACCACAGGTAGCAATACTACTGCCCTCCTCCCCTTCACAGACACCATGAGCAAGGCTTTAGATGCAGGTCTAATAACTTCAGTAATCCTGTTGGACTTATCCAAGGTATTCAACATAGTGTCACATACCAAACTACTTCAACAACTGTCAGAAATAGGCTGCTCCTTACATATTTGCTAACTACTTACACAACAGAATACAATCAGTAAAATGGCAGAGCAAACAATCTACCTATCTGCTAAAAAAATAGGAGTACCCCAAGGGTCCATCCTCAAAACCCTGCTCTTTAATATTTTCATAAACAATTTACATCTAGTGTCCCCACAAACCATTCTCATCCAATATGCAGATGACTGCACAATCATATCCTCCTCGAAAAACATTCAAGACCTCCTAAAAATAACCCAAAAAACATTCAAATCCATAGAAACCTGGCTTAATTACTTTGAATTACTTCCAAATGCCAAAAAAACCTGCTTATTTTCTCTGCCAAACCAACCATACAAGACTTTAAAATTTACTCTCAAGATAAAACTAAAATTCAAGTTTTTCATTCTGCAAAACTGCTTGGTATAACAATAGATGATAAACTCTCCTATGAGCAACACATTCTTAGCACTATAAAATAACTCACTTTAAACTAGGTAAACTATACAGGCATCAAAAGTACATAGATGGACCCACAAAAATCAAACTGGCCAAGTCTTTACTACTTCCCTTCATCTTGTGCAGTATTCCCATATTCACAAACCTTCACTCCTCCATCTTTAATAAACTACAATGCTGCTACTACAAAACTGCAAAATATGCCTCCAGCTTGCAACACTGCACCCATCATTGTCAAGCTATAAAAATGCTTAATTGTCATGAATTCTCCCAGTGCCTCAGTTACACCCAACTAACTCTGGCTCACAAGCTAATATATAACCCAGAGAATGCCCTGCTCTGCTGTCAAGCCTTCAACCCTATGCCCTCTCTAGAAATCTACGGTCCACAAATAAACAACTTCTGATCATATCAAAACCAAACAAAAGTGCAGGACAAAGTCTATACTCCTATTCCATAGCTAAATTATGGAATGCTCTTCCAACATCTATTACTTTGTTTGATTCCCTTAATGCTTTTAAATCTTCATTAAAAGCTACTGTCTTAACAATACCAGAAAGTTACTAGTTAATACCAGACCCACAAAACCTTCTCCTTATTACTCCTCTATCCATAACCAATCACTAATGACTAATCCACCTACTATTTCTTCCTAACTCATTCCTTGGTGAATATATATAAGAATATATATATAGTGTGTGAGTGGATACTAGTGTATATCTCAGTTTTTAAGGCAATGTACTTAAATTGAATTAAGTATAATTTCTTTGTTTCTACAAGATGTCTTTACCTTCACCTCTATATTAACTAGAAGGTGCTACAGTATTTGTAAAAAAGCTTGCTATGATATGATAATTGTTGTCTATATATTTTTATATATAGTTTAAAGTCATTCTTTCTAAACTTGTATAACTATCTATCTTCTGTAATCTGATGTTGTTTTACTCACTGTGGAGCTTTTCTGCCTGGTCCTCCACTGAAAATGAGTTTCTGACCCAGTGGACTTTCACGGTCAACAAATGTCAATCAATAAATAAATAAATATGTAAACAGGTAAATATCTTGATGGCTGACACACATGCCTGTACACTATTTATATACACTGGACAACACAGGCTACTAGATGATTAACACATGAAAAGAAAAGTACACTATACACAGATGTGACTTTGGGTAATATTGTACATAAGGAAGTGATTGGAATTGCACTTGAATGAGAATATATTAATTTTAGGATGCAATAAATAAACAGAATTACTTTATGGAAAAAAAGTAAAAGAATCAGAGAGAGTAAGAATCTATTATAATTTCGATACAGCCAGATGTATATCTGCATTAATGAGTCTTATTGCAGTTGGATAAAAAACGTTCATGAATCTGGAAGAACTGCAGAGGAAACTCCATAACCTTCTACCAGATGCAAGTTTAGTGAACCAACCACTTGCTGAATGAAAAGTGTTTCTTTGTATTTTGTGGAACCTCTATTTACATCTCAGTTTCCTGTAAGGTAGGAAGACTAGTGCCCATAAGCTTTTCTGCTGTTTTTATTATTCTTTGCAGCTTCTTCCTTTCAGCCATTGTGCTGTTACCAAACCATACAGTGCAGTTGCTGGTGATAGTGCTCTTGATGGCTCCCTGTAGAAGGTATTTAGAGCATTCATATAGAGCTTTGCTTTTCTAAGCCTTCTTAGGAAGTGTAGCCACTGGTGGGCTTTTTTAATTAACTGGCCTGTGTTTGTACTCCAAGAAAGATCCCCTGATATATGTAACCCCAGGAACTCTATAGTTTGGACTCTGTCCACTTCTTCACCATTGATCTTGAGGAGCAGATGCATGACAGTGCTCTTTCTGAAGTTGATAATGGTTTCTTTTGTTTTATTGACATTCAAGTCCAAATTGTTGTTATTGCACCATTCAGTCAGGGAGCTGACCTCATTTTTATACCCACTCTCATCATCACTACTTATGAGTCCCACCATTGTGGTGTCATCTGCAAATTTGATAATGTGATTGCTGCTAGCTTTTACAAAGTAGTCAAGGGTAAGGACTGTGAACAGTAGAGGACTCAGCACACAACCCTAGGGTACTCCAGTGTTGCTTGTAATGCTCCCTGAAATGTTATTACCAGCACAGGTCCTTTGTGGTCTTCCAGTCAGGAAATTGAGGTTCCAGTTGCACAACCCTTTATTTATGCCAAGGTTGATTAGCTTTTCTATAAGTTTCATTGGAATCACCGAATTGAATACAGAGCTGAAATATATGAACAACAGCCTGGCATAGTTGTTCTTGTCTTCAAGATGCTATAGTGTGAGGTGAAGTGCCACCAAAATGGCATCGGCAGTTGATCTGTTTGCCTGGTGGGCAAACTGCTGTGGGTCAAAGAACTAGGATTGTACTGCAGTTAAATGCCTTTTAACCAGTTGTTCAAAGTATTTCATTACATTTGATGTAAGAGCCACTGGCCTGTAATCATTCAGTCAAGTGAGGTTGGCTTTTTTGAGCAGAGGGAGTATGTTGATAACTTTGAAGCATATTGTTACTTTTTCCTGGACAAGGGAGGTATTGAAGATGTCCATCCGGACTATGCTGAGTTGGTCTGCACAGCCTTTCAATACTTTCTCCAGAACGTTATCAGGGCCAGCAGCCTTCCTGGAGTTTACTTTCCTCAGTTAATTCCTTATATCCACAGCACTGAAGTTGAGTACTGCCTCCTTTGGTCATTGAGAAGCTTTGCAGCCTCCAGGTTATTTTTCTCTTTAAATCTAGGCCAAGAAGAGATTCTCTGCAAGTAAGACCCAGATGCAAGGCAGAGAGCAGTTCAAGTTGACAAAAATTGCCAACACCACGTTCAGTGTAAAGCATTAAAAAACATCCAAAAAGCTGATAAGTAAAGTATATAAACTTTTATTAAATATAATAATAAACACCAAGACTGGTCTCAGCCAACAGGCTTTCCTCTCATGGGATTAAAAAGAGCATTAACTGTGAAGTGATACACACACACACACACACACACACACACACACACACACACACACATATATATATATATATATATATATATATATATATAGCATGAGTCATCCAATAGGATTCTTCCCAAAGTGTTCTTCCCACATTCAAATTGTTTTGTGTGTGAGAGACAAAGAGAAAATAAAAAGTTATACAATAAAATAACCACATACGCATTGTATATTGTAATAAATAATATTTAAATAAAACACATAACTTTATAAATGATCATTCAAGCCTGGTGAGAACAAAGCCCCCAGTTTAATGGTCCAATACTTCTCTTTTTTAGTGAGAATGGAATGCCATCCTTGTTTGTTGGATCTATCACCAAGAATTCTGTCAATGATGGTAAACTGAAACCTGGCTGAATTATGTTGTGTACTATGTCGAAATAGGGCATTGGTCTCCCTCCTGGCTCGTATGTCACTACGGTGTTCAGACATACGTAATCTAAGTGGTTGTGAAGTCTGTCCAACATAAAACGAACCACATGTACATGTTGCAAGATATACCACCCAATCACTGTTACAATTGCCAAAGAATTTGATATCAAAAATTCTGTCGGGGTTTTTACTGGTGAAGTGTTTAGATGTAATGATGAATGGACATGATGAGCAATGACCACAATGGTATGTACCCCATAGTTTGTTGTCTGTCATAGTTAGTTGGTGATGTATGGCTCCAGCCGAACTGACCCTCTTAAAATGTGAGAAAAATGATCCCAATGTCCTCCCCCTTCTATATCCATATTTACATACATCACTAATCCAAGTTATAAGCTCCTCATTGGCAGTGAGAATATTCCAATGCTTAGATATATCATCCGAAATATACCCAAGTCTCAGTTCCTCAGGATTCGCAGAATCTGTTCTTCTGATAATGATTATGATGAATCTCAACAGGATTTAGCTAACAGGTTTAGAGCTAGGGGCTATCAGGAGCTTGACATCCGGGGTGCCCAACAAGTTGCTTTCAATTCCACCAGAACCCCCCTTCTCCAATACTCTGATAAGATTCACACTGAACAGGATGAATCTATCCGGTTCATCACCACATTTGGACATAACATTAACCTTATCAGGAATGTTATATCCAAGCATTGGACAAAATCAAACTATGACCAAAATAGAAATAGTTCAATAAATTATTTGAGTCATAATTTATGAAATCCTAAAATTTTACAACCCTGTAGGCCAATGCCTTCAAAAAGCAAATCCTAAACTGAGATCAGTCTTTGAGAATGAATATCTTTCTCTTTGCTGAAGTATGTATAGGCACAGCACATTTACTCCATCTACCCTTCTGTATGCATTATCCAGCAGCACTAATGTGCAGTCAACCGAAATAAGTACACTAGAACAATAATAAAATAAAACAGCTATGTTTTCAGCAAAACAGCTCATTAAAGCACACCATTGCACAGCCTTCCAACAACAATACTGGCTGGGGTTTCCCAATATACTCACTTACTCCCAACTAAAAACTACTATCAGCATCTTAAATAATACTGATAAGTGCCCAGTATCATGCAACTTATTAAAATGGTATATATTTGCATGAGATGTAAAATAAAAAAAAAAATCAGTTCTCCGTTCTCTGACAAAAATCACCTAATTCAAATGGAGTTGCCCTTCATTCGATATGGTTAGCTAAGCTATGGAACTCTGTCCTACACTCAGTGCAGGAAATCCCTAAAAAAATCAGTAAATTCAAAACAACAGTGAAGTGAAATATACACACC
The DNA here is from genome assembly GCF_019279795.1 of Protopterus annectens. Classification (NCBI taxonomy): domain Eukaryota; kingdom Metazoa; phylum Chordata; order Ceratodontiformes; family Protopteridae; genus Protopterus; species Protopterus annectens. Next base: position 1,639,035,432 of record NC_056739.1, on the reverse strand, counting down.
AAAATGCTCTGTAGATGTTCCATCATGGCTAAAATTTACTTTTCCCATCTAATATCTATATATAACTGCATCCAAAATTAACATATCATGAAGACTATAAATACATGATATTTTTTTTATTCTGTCGATATTATGATGAATTTAAACAAAAATATTGTTATAAGAACTTGTTAGCAATGTCTCATTTAACAGTCTGATGAAGAATTGTTGTAAATGCTGTGAATATTTGTATGTGCAAACGAGATTAGTGAATTTCCACATCAGTTGTTTTTATCTGTTCTCCTACCAGCTTTGTATACCATTATAGAAACAATCATTTCTTTTTTATTTTTAGTATTTTTCTTCTTAATTCACTTATTAAGTCGCACATTTGGACAGCCTCTATACAGTCGTGTGTTGCTCAACACGACTATACTAAAGATGGCTCTGTTCTTCCTGCTCGCCTGGCTAGCTTTACTCAGATTACTTTTCTCCAACTCTTACAGCCTCTTTACTTCCCAATCTTTTGTACCTTATAACCTTTCCTCATATTGCACTAATTTCCTAAATTCTTACTTCCTTCTTCTCTCACACCCCACTTCTAACTTTAATTCCTCCTCTCTTCATTTATCCTCCTGCTCATTTCCATAATTTCTCCTTTCATAGCTATCTTATCATCAACTTTTAAGATACATTACTACTTGTATGTCTGTAAATTATTACTAACCTCAAAAACACTTGTTTGATCTTTTCCCTGCAACCATCATGCTATAAATACATTAACTATTATTGTGTTTATTAATTTCCCTCTTTTTTTTGTATTTAAATGATATGTTTGTGTAAGAAATATTTAAAAATCATGACTTAAGCTAATTTATAGATGTTTTACCCTGCAATTATAAATGTGCATCATGCATCACTTCAATATGGAGCTTTTCTCCCTGAGCCTCCACTGAAAATGTGTTTTACCCAGTCAGATTTTACCCAGTCAACAAAGATAATTAATTAATTAATTATTAATGTTTTAAATGCTTTTTGCTAATTAATTTTTTGTATATGGAATTTCTCACCTTGGGTGCCCTCTGAAAAGGGGCCTTGCCAGTCAAACCATAAAGATAAACACATCTATAAACAAACAAATAAATAAATAAATAAGTGTGTGGCTACTCTAAATAGCATCACAGGCTAGAACATTAAAATTGGACTTAAATATCATATATTCTATGATAACAAATTACAGGCTATTCTTCTGACATGCACTGAATACATCTTGACAAATGGCACCAGGGTCTTTGCAAGCCTAGATGGGAAACACAATCCAGTTTTGTCCTAGAGTTCCTTGGATGCCTATATAGTGGGGTATGTTAGTAAAGAGGTAGTTAAGGGTTATGTGTGTGTGGGGAGGGATGTTGTTTGGGGATTAATTTACTTATTGTCAACCACTATCAGACACATAGGGACCAGACCAGGTTGAACTGAGAAAATAATTTTCCAGTCATTTAAATGATGTTATAGTAACTTGCAACAGAAAGAAACTTCTGGAAATCAAGTATTTGATTGTGCAGTCATTCTGACTGGATTCCTTGTGTACTATGGAGCATCTGGCATCTACAACACTCACACAGCTGCTGGAACTCAGCCTCCTAACCAAACATGCTTCAAAATACCTAAATCAGGAAATGGAAGGTTCTGGAACAATCAGGATGAGATCCAAAAGGAAGACATGTAACAGAACTAAGAAAAGAGGCTGTTGAGCTGGAATTGCTGCCAGATTGAAAACAAGCCTTCATAGGCCTGCATTTGGAAGATGGTGGCGCCTTGTGTGACAGTGGCCTCTCCAGCTCCCAAGGTGCATTTGTGTATTTTATGTTTTGAAACTTAGTAATTTAGAAATTGTCCATTGGTAGTCCATTGCTGAGTGTGAGTTTGACTGAAACTGTGATGCCCGCAATTTCACATGGTGATTTGTTGTGATCATTCAACTAATCGTGGAAGTTGAGCCTTCAGTGGCAAGTTGTGGAGGTGGAAATCTTTTGTCACCATGTACGAGTATAAGTATTAAAAAAGAATTAAAAGGCCTGAATAGTTGAAAAAAGGATTAAAAGGACTAAACAGTTGGATCGGAGGGGAACTGGACTGGATTAGGGACGCTGATCTTGATGCTAATGTTCGTGATGATGTGGATGGTGAAAATGTGTGGGAAGATCAATGAACTGGTTGTGACTGTTCAGGCCTGTAGCAGCGGTTGCACTGAATGCTGGTAGCAAAGAGTCTGACTTGTTGTCAGTTGTTGTTTAAATTAGACTTAGATCTGTGGTGCCAGAAGACTGGATTTGACTTTGGAATGTTGTTGGTGTTGGAGACGGAGTTGGTGGTGGTGGCCCGGATGAATCATGTTTGGCTGATGATACTTCTATGCTTTTTGTGCTTAGTTGGCTGGGTCACTGTTGTTGTTACTGTTGTATAAGTGTATAAGTGTAATGTGTTTCTGTGTTTCTGTTTTTACTTGAGCATGAAGAAATGTAAGCTAGGAGATGCATCACTTTGCTGTGGGTGGACAGCAACTGTGTGAATGAGAGAAATGGAGACAAAGTACATAACAGCTCAGTCTTATTTTATTTTATCTTTGTTCTTATTGTTACAGTGAGACATCCATGATGTGTAATTAACTATAATTACTGTCCTAGATATAGGGCCTGTCTGTAAACAAAATATGAGGGACTGAAGTCATTTACTGAATCATCATGTGCTGGCATTGCAAGCCTTATTTAATTTGGGTGAAACAAGTTGGAAAGAAATACTTTACTGAGAGTGTTGGTTACTGTTTGTGTAAAACAATGTTGAAATATATTCCCTGGGATTTAGAAACATTTTGCATGCCATGGTAGTTGAATCTGAGTGAAGTGTATCCATGAGTAAGTAGAAACAATTCAGAGTCATACTTATAGTGGCCATAATAGGCCATAAAATGTGACAGCCTGCATGATATGCAAATCTCTCAGAGAAGCACTAGCAAGACTTGAAGTGAAAACCTTTAGATTACAAAACCAGCAACATAACCACTTTGCTGCAGAGCCAAATGATGGCATAATGAGACAAGGAAATGTGCAACATTAGCAAAATGAGGGCATTCACAACTGTAAATGAAACTAATCAGTACAGCTAAGCAATTAAGAAATGTGTATATTTTTTGTAAAGAGATGCTGCTACCAGAGATTCTGAGCTCAATAAAATACTGGAATTATTAAATACCGATTGAGAAAAAAACTTGTATTGGGTATCTATTACTTTCCTAAATGTGTATTTGCAAAAGTCTAATCTCATTGACAGTAGCCATAGACGTGTGTGTTATAATTCTTGCTGCTGTAGAGTCATCTATCTGTGCCTAACATACCACACTCTCTATGACACAGAAATATTTTATTGTTGCTTTGCATCTAGAGGTATCATGCAGGGGTTGACTGAGACATGTTGCCCTCTTATGTAGGTATGTGGAATGCATGGGGTACCAGTCCCTGTATACATCAAGAAAGGTATGTGTGGTTTTCAGAATTTTAGCTGAAGGGACCTGTCCATATCTCTCAGCCTCTTAGAGCAAGAAATCTGGACAAATCCATAAATAAAAGTGGGACAAAGGCCTAAAAATAGGGGCAGTTTTTAAATATCGCTTACTAACTTAGAAAATTGATAGAATAACAGGTTTTGCATTAGCATGAATTTTCTGATGGATATGAAGTCTGAAACTCAAATGTTTGTCATTATTTTTTAACTGCAATCTGCAATGATTTACCACTAATTTGCCAGAAAACCACACATATGTGAAAAATGGACCAAATATATGAGGCCAAAATCTGGACATTCTGCAGAAATCTGTACAGTTGAGAGGTATGTTTTCTTGATGTCACGCTTCAGGATGTAGAAGAGCATTTGCGGTTCCCCTTTCCACAGAGGAGAGAAACACCACCTTATGGGCATTATATGACCTAGCCCATCTCCATGAGGTACTGCAAGACATGACTCTACACATCTTGCGATAAAAAGGCCCCATCTATAGAACATAGAACAAGAACAGTAGTATATCAACCATAAGGTGTGATACTTCATCTACTGCCAGGTGGTCTGTAATGCATGAGGTATAATATATAATGTGCCAGCAGGCTACCTATTTAGTGCCCAATATTTTCACATCTGGCACACATGAAACTAGTGTTAGTGATTTATGTGGGGTGATTTTTCACAAGGCCATTTTACTTGACATGCAGGATATGACCCATATCCAAAACTAATGACACTAATAGGAAACAAGCAAACCATGGCAAAGAATGCATATGCAACCCTATCAAAGACAGAAGTTATTATCAAATGTGGTTGGGCTGCTAAATGCCAGCTTTCCCTCTCTCTAGATAACTTTGGGGATGCTCTGCAGAGGGATCCTGAAACATGCATGAACATATTTGCATTTAGTGCATTCGTACATATGTTGCTGTTTCTGTCTGATTAGCCATGTGTACATTGTTACACATGTTGTTAATCAAATGTATATAGTAGGATAAAGCCAATAAAGAGGAAGAAATCAATGAGGGAGGTGCCTAATGAGTAGCCTATGGAGAAACTGGCTGCTGGGGAAGACTGTGAGAGGCAGAGGCAAGCATGCTATGGCATTAGCTAAGAGCAGCATCTGGTACATAACTATGGACTAGAATAAGCATAATATAAAACAGTAAAAATGATGCATGCAATGCTTCACCTGGGCTGTGCTATATCATGCATGACATGGTCACACTCTCCATCAGGAACAGGCTACCCAGGTAACAGAGTACTGGGGTAGGGCAAAATTGCTATTATAGGCACAGGTGGGGAAGGTCACAGTAACAAGGGTCAACAACAGGCAGTCTGAGTGGGAGTGGAGTGGGTATGCTGAATACTGTTGATTGTGATTGTATGAGGCATGGAAAGGTGAATATGAGGGGACAAAGCCAGAAAGAGTAGGCAGTAACCTGTAATATCAAAAAGATATAACTGTAAGTTGGTGGAATGCCATATACCCTATACTCCTGCCTCAACAACTCATGGAAGTGCAGTTTTGAAGTGAACCATTATACATGCTACCCATGAAGTGAGATAAGCCACGTATATGACTGCTATCTGTGGTGGGAGTAGGAATCATAAATTTCTCAATGTTGCTTTCACATGTACCAGGCATTACACAACACCCCTGAACAGGAAACCCTACAGAAAAGCAGGTGTTTCTTGGACAACTACTGTCTTCTGTGTGTCTATGGGCCAGAGAAGCAAATATAGAACCTCTGACTTAACTGGTTAAGGATATAAGTATGATGCAATGCATTATGTTATTCCCCTGAGCTGTGGCTGAGCTGTGGAAATGTTATTACATTTTTAAGTGACTAATTGATCTCATTTAGTTTGCTGCCATTAATTGTTGTTTCACCACATGACTGTTTTATTTTTGTAATTTAAATAATTTATTGGCTGTGTTAAAGTCAGTTCTGAAGAAGTCCTTGAAAAAAATAAAATGGAAGCTCTTATCTGTTAAGTTTGAATAATGTATTTCTTCTACCAGTCTCTACCAAGTCTTCACATCATTTTATTGCAGCAGAGTTGTTTTTAATGTAGGAAAAGGATATCCCTTCAAGCTGCAGAGGCCATATAAAAACTACAGTAAAGTAGCCATTAAAGTATTCTCAGCAGAATCCAGTGAAGCATTAACAGGCAAGCAGACATACTTAGTGGTAGTGTAGGCCCATTCCTGTCCTCTGAGTACATAGACATGCACATGTTTTCCTACTGCTGCATTCCCAGAGGCCCTTGCTACTGGTCTTGACCTCAGAGAAATAGATGACAAAAATGGGCCACCCCAGCACCAAGCTCTGGGGGACTCTTCTAGTGGCTAGCCTCTTTCTGGAGGTAGACTCCCCTAACATGGCTGGCCTCTTTCTGGAGGTAGATGGAGAGGGGTCTGAATGGAGAGATGATAAGTCAGCAAGTGAAGGAGAGTAGTATTGCTGAAATGGAGTTCATTCTCAAGAGTTGGTGAGTACCTTGACGAGGTGGACCCTGTTTTTCACAAAATCTCACCAAAATGACACTGATATATAGACTGCATATTATATAGCATATATCATGGACAGAAGTAGGTTGAAAATTAAAAGCGATAGCTGGGTGCACAGACCCAGGATAAAAAAGTGCCCAATCCTGGTAGGTGCCCTGGTGCCAGGACTGGACAAAATGACAGTGTAGACTCCGCAAAATATGGAAACATTCCAACAATTGGGGGCAGGCCAAGCCCAGGTGGAGGATGGCCCCCTATTGTAGAAGGAAGTAGCAGTCCACAAAAGTCACAAAAACTGATAGGCCAAAGAAGAGTCATAAAGACAACAGAGTAGACTATTGAGGATAAGAAAGAAATTATGCATTGTTACTATTATGCAAAAAGCCCAGAATGTCTGCATACAAGATATACAAAAAGATTAAGAGAGAAATTAGAGGAAAGAAAAATATTTCTACAAGAAAAACTGACAGAAGCCTCAATAAAAATTTGTGCTCATTAACACAACAGATTTGTGAAAAACATTATACAGATGAAGAAATGTTGATCAGTTTGGGAAAAGAAGCATCTGAGGAAGTGCAAAAATAAAAACAACAAACCCTAGAGATTTTTGAAAAGTATAAAATAGATATATGGACATGGGAAAGAAAGAGAGATTTGATATGGTGTAATATTTATGCAAAGTCAAAGGCCAAATTAACCAATACAAAAAAGACACCCCAAAGATATTTGAAGAGAAATGCAGACAAAGGCATCCAGACATGGAAAATTTCACAATAAAGAAAATAATATCACAAAGAGGGAATATAGAAAAGAAGATTAGTAAAGTAGAAGTTAAAAAAATAGAAGCTGAAGCTATGGAATGCCTGTGAAGTGAAGGATATGGTCTAGAAGGTCTAACACAGGTTACATCACAGCATGATGGAATGAGTCCCCAAAGTAAGGAGGATCAGAAGACATCTGAAGAAAAAATATAGACACGGGAAAGAAAAAGGGATTTAATATGGTGTAATATTTATGCAAAGTAGAAGGCAAAACTAATCAATACAAAAAGGGCATCACCAAAGATATTTGAAGAGAAATACAGGCAAAGATACCCAGACATGGAAAACTTTATAATACAAAAAAATAAGAAGACAAAGAAGACAAGTAGAAAAGAAGATCAGTAATGGAGAAGTTAAAGAAATAGAAATTAAGGTTATTGAATACCTGCGAAGTGAAGGATTCAGTGTAAAGGATCTAACTCAGAAAGCACCACAGCAGGATAAAGCAATAGACATTCAAATTAAGGGGAGACCAGTGGAATGGGAAGCAACCGGTCAGTTGCCATATGAAAATATTTTGGAGCCTTTCACAGTAAACCAGTATAAGCATTTACTTGAAGTTGAACAGCAAGGGAAGGAACAGGAAACTGTGGGAATCTGGACAAATTAATGCTGAGGAGTGATAGGCCAGTGAGTCTCCATATCACAGAGCAGCAAATGACAGAGGATGAAATTGAAGAGAATGTTCTACAGAAAGATGTTAGAACTTTCTACAGAATGCCCACAAAAAATGGAGAACAAAAACTGAGCCCTCAGTTTAGAAGAAAATGAGCTAAGAAAAGAGTTGCTTGATTTACTAGAGATAGATAGGCATATTAAGATCAATGAAAGAAATAGACTGAAGAGGGTCAATAAAACTCAGTCAGAAGTTTGATAAAACAAATGAACACAGTAATTAAGACTGTCCATAGAGATCCATGCAATATAACAAAAGTAAACAGGATATATTGCTGTGCAGCTAAATTAATAATAGATAACATTCTACCACAAGAACACAGGGTAGTAAGGGTAAGGAAGGGGAGAAATTGAATACCATTGTGGAAATATCAAACAGAGAAAGCTATAAAGCAGTCAAGACATGAAATGTCACTGCTAAGAGGATAGAAGAGGAAACAGATCAACAAAATACTCAGAAGGATAGATGCGATAAAAGCAATGCACAATATTATAACAGATCAGGATCAATATTGCAAATAAAAAACTAAAAATATCAGCACAGGTAGAAAAAACATAGAAGATACATGGATAAATATAAAGGAAAAGTACAAAATAAGTAATTTACTGACGAGCCCAAAAGGTTTTATAGGGAATTGGGAAACAAGGGAAAAAGAATTGAAAGACCACCCTAAAAAGAAGAAATACATACATTTTAGAAAAGTATTTATGAAGATCCTGTGGAGCATAATAAAGATGCTAAATGTACAGAAGAAGTAAAAGAAAGTATAAGAAGTTTGAAGTACAGAATATGAAATGGGATGAAGTAACAGCCAGAGAGATTGAAACAAAGTTATGAAAAGCCTCTAATTGGAAAACACCAGGCCCAGATGCAGTACCTAACTTCTGGTTAAAAGTATTAACGTCTTTGTACAAAGATTTTGCCATGAGTAAGAGCTATTTATATGTGCACCTTAAACAAACACCAACGTGGCTAACAACAGGAAAAACAATGCTCCTACTTAAGAATGAACCTGCAAGCTACCCTAAAAATTATAGGCCAATAACTTGCCTTCCATTTACTTATAAACTATACACTGGATTTGATGCCAACAGTTTATAGTCATTTAGAAGAAAACTAAATCATGGCAATAGAGCAAAAAGGCAATAAAATAAAGTCATATGAAACAAAGAATCATGTTGCTAAAAAAGTCATAATGGAGAACTGTAAAAAGGGGAAGAATCTAAGTATGGCATGTATTGACTACAAAAATCCTTTTATAGTATTCCACATTCATGGATAAAAAAGTACTTAAAAATGTAGAAGATACACGCTACACTTATCGACTACATTATATTAACCATGAAACAGTGGTAGATCACTTTGCAATTAAGCTATGATAAAGGATAAATTATTATTCCAAGGATAAAAATCCAAAGGGGGATATTCCAGGGTGAATCCCTGTCACCTCTGCTATTCTGTCTTGCCCCTAACCCATTAAGCTATTTATTTAACAGCTCAGACCATGGCTATAATTTGGCTCCTAGAAAATAACAAAGTGTAAAAAGACTTCTCCTCTTTCCTTTGTTGATGATTTAAAATTGCATAGCTCACCAGATAAGGAACTGAAAGCACAACTGCATGTAGTCAAAATTTTCTCAGATGATATAAGAATGTCATTTTGTCTTGATAAGTGTACAAAAGCAACCTTTAAAGCAGGAAAACTGCAGCACCAAGAAATCCTCATTTTGGGACAGGAATGTGATATAAAAGAACATGAACAACAGTGAGTATATAAATATTTGGGAATTGATGAAAGATCAACAATAAAACATGAACAAATGTGAAAAAACTTAGTAAGGAATATTTTAGAAGACTTAATTTAATCCTGAGAACAGCATTGACATCTAGGAACAAAATTCAAGCTATAAACCAATTTGCTCTTCCTGTCCTAACTTGCAGTTTTGGTGTGATTGATTGGCCCCAAAATGTGTTGAATAGATTAGGTAGGAAAATAAGAAGGATGCTTCATGCTCACCATATGATTTATAAAAATCACTACATACCAAGATTATATTTTCCCAGTTCCAAAGGAGGTATGGGCCTCCTTGAAACCAATTACATGTATAGATCTGCAACTTTGGGACTGCACACATATCTGCTGACCTCACAAGACCCAAACATATTGAAATTTTGAAACATGAGGTGAATAAATCTAAGATGACTTCCCTGCTTTGTCTCGCAGAAGCATATCAACTTTAAGCAGGAATGGAAATCAAAGAAGTTGATAAATCAGGTGGCAACTGAATGTGCCAAAAAACAAAAGAAAGAATATAAGGTGAAGGATTAGATGAGAAGGCAAGAAATGTGGAAAATGCATAAATATAGTTGCAAGTATAGAAAACTTCTAGAATAACCTCATGATGAACAGGATTGAATGCAAGAATGGTTAAGGAGAGGCTAATTCAAACCAAAAGATGAAAGGTGAATATTGGCAGGCCAAGATAGTGGGCTATGCACACGTTGGTTTACAAAGTCCATTGAACATGTGGGAGAAACAGACAAATGTAGGTTTTGTAAAACAGAATTGTATACAGTCGCATACCTCATTGCTGGTTGTGACATACTAATGGCAGAAGGACTGTATACTGAAAGACATAACCATGTGGCAAGACTGTTGCACTGGGGATTGTGTAAACATTATGGTACTGAAGTAGCTGAAAAACACTGGAAACATGAGACACACAGTATCTTAGAAAATGATGAAGTCTACATCACATAGTATCATCCATTACCAACAATTCAAAAGACAGATGCGAGAAAACCAGATATAGTGGTCCATGAAAAGAAGACAAAAGTAGCATTGATCATTGAAATTGCTATACCCAGTGACTACAGTGTCCTGCATACAGAGAAACACAAAAGTCATAAAATATCAGGATTTGCAGCCAGAAACAAGAGCAACGTGGAAGAAAGATACCCAGACAGTTCCAATAGTAGTAGGAGCAATGGGTCTTATAAAAAAGAATCTACAGTCATATTTAGATATCATACCAATACATGTAACTCCATACGAATTGCAGAAGGAGTTATTACTGGGCACATTATGGGTGCTGTGAAGATTACTTCTGGCTGACATCAAAGATTGAAACAATACTAATTTCATGAATTTTAATTGTACTTTGACTTAGGAATGGGGTCCATTCCCCTCATGGTTATACAAACCCAAAAGAGTTAGAGAAATTAAAAAAAAGGTAGATTCCTCTAACATAGCTTCATAGGTCCTATCTATGAGCCAGCTTTCTATCCAGGGGGTTATATGGGCATTCATGCTTAATTTTGTCACTTTGTCAACAATGCCCAAGTGGAGCATTGTGTCAAAAGCTTTGGCCAGGTCAAAGTAGGCAGTATGCACTCTTTTTCATTGTCTGTTACTTCACTGACCTTCTTGCAGAAGTGTTCCAGATTGAGTAGGCATAATTTACCCTTGATGAAACCAAACTGGGGTGGATCCAATAACTGAAGGTTTTCTATGTCATTATATATTATTTCCATGGTGGTTCTTTCCAGATCCTTGCATATGAGACTAAACTTATGGGTTTGTAGTTACCTTTGTCTGTAGATGGTCTACCCTTGTGCAGATGGATGACAGTTGCACTTCCTCCATTCACTTGGCACAAAGCCTGTCTAGAGAATATGATTAAAATAGTAATTGTAGTTATCCTGATAAGTCATGTTTATCCTATTAAGAAGTCATCTTGGGATATTATCAGGGCCCATTGATGCAGTGTTCCTGGCCTTGAAGAGTGCATTGAGGAACTCTTCTCTTCGGATAGTTGGGGAATTTATAGTTGAGGATATTTCCTGTTGGTTGTCTGGGAAGGAAAGGGAGGTAAAATGGGAGCTACATTTGTTATCCAGTAGGTTTGATATATCATCCATCTTGGTATAGGTGGCTCTATTTAATATTATTTCTGCACATTGCTGTGTATTGCTGTTGAGGTTGTGGACATAGCTGAAGAAATCCTTCTGATTGTCCTTGGCCTAGGAGGGTACTTATTCCTCAAACGTATTATTGGTAGACTCGATAGACCACTAAGTTGTTGGTTTAGGTCAATGAGAGAGATTTTTACCTTGATTGGCATTGCACTTCCTAATTTATGCCATGATTGTCTTTCTGTTGTTATACTACTGAAGCTGTGATTCCACCAGGGTGGCTTGTTTTTGAGTTTGTCATGTGCTTTCTCACTGTAGGTACATCTGCAAATCCACATAGGCAGCAGTGTTCTCAAGGTTTGGAGGGAGTTCAGAATTTTGCCAGGGTTTCACTTAATCATATGAAGTTTGCCTTAAAATAATTCCTAAAAGTACTAGGGTTTGCTGCCCAGAGTGCAGTAAATAACAACATTAAAACAATAAACCAAACAGAAGAGTATAAACACACAGGCAAAAAATCAAAAGCAATTATAAATAGATCAGAGGGCACAAACTCAGCAAATAATACATAGATTTAAAAAGTAGCAGAAGTACATTACAAGATAAAATTCAAAACAGCAATATGGAGCAAATATACAGATCTGGAGGGATCAGGATTTAGTGCATCAATCAAATGCAGTGGCAAAAGCAACAGCACTAAAATGCAGTTTAAAATGCAAAATTTCTGCCAGAACTGCAGAAGTATGAATGTAGCTGTTATATATTTTGAGATAAAGTGTGATTCAGTACTGTAAATCACTTATATAGTAGGGGCTGGAACAGGATTCAGCAGGAACCCTCAGCAATCTGTGATATGATTGTCAAGTGTGTGAAAGCTCTGACATAGTAAGCCAAGCTTATACAGGTACAGGAAGTCACAAAACAAATACAGTTGCCTCTCGCCAATCAGAAATATAAATTGGGACTTTCAAACAGTGATTCTCAGTTTAGACAATTTCTGGCCATTAAAGTGCAGACTGAAATCTTCTTATCTGGGAAAAGCCGAAAGACATTACTTTTATAAAAACACTGCATGATGTCACCCAGAGTACTGTAAAGAACCAAGTTAAAACAATAATTTGCATATGCAGCAACTAGAGTTACCTCAGAGCTTCCTTACAAAAAGAATGCAAGGTATAACAAACCTGCCATACACAGAGCACCTTTAAAACCTTTTCCCTGTACTCAGTCTCCTATAGATTGCTGAGGGGTGATCTATGCCTGGCTTACAAGTCATCCAGAAACCCCACTCTTATGAATCTTCTGCATATTTGAAAGTCAAACAGTACCAGAAATACAAGGTCTAGGGACCTGAATTTTGTCTGTGACTTAAACAGAACATACTAGAGAGACAGATATGTGTCCCTGAGACTGCCCTTCTTATGGAGCAGAGTTCCCATCTATGTGAAGCTGAGTTTGTCTATTACCTAATTTAAGTGCAACCTAGACCAGCGGATGGGGAACTGGAAGTTTACATTGAGTCTGGCACCCATGTCCCTTAAGGACAGAGGTAACATATAAATGCCTGGCCTTTAATGTCCTATCTGGATACAGGATGTCATTATTTTTTGGGAAAACTTAGCTAGGTTTAGAAAGGCCCCCTAGGTCATAGCCTAGTAACAATAAATGAATTTATGAATCTATAAACCAAAACAGAAGAACAGAAACTCAAAGGCAAAAAAATCAAATATACTTATAAATAGATCAGATTGCAAGAGTGCAGGAAATAATACACATTGAGACAAAAAGCATGTTATTTTTCTTCAGTAACATAGATAAAATGTTTGAATGGCTGTCTGTTCCATATATTTAAAAAACGACATCATCAAAGATGCCATCCTGGTTTCTTTTGCTAGAAAGCTTTTAATAATAAGACATCTGAACATGGACAGACATGTTTAATCTCAAAAACCGCATAGCTTTGCTTTGAGCAATTGGGCAGCAACGGTTCATTGATAACCCAGTATGTTGTGTTTCATTGTTTTTATTTGCTGTGTGCATAAAAACTGATGGAAATATTGCATAAGGATTACAGCAGGAGCTAATGACCCGGGACGCATTTGAATGGACAAAAATGGCACAACCTCTGTTGGTCTGCTTTGAAAGAATTTTCCAGGATTTTTAATGGTCTTAATGGGTATAATTCAAGTAATGAAATAACAAAAGAATTGTGCTTATTTGCTTTCTTTTCTGCAGGAACTTCAGTCACTATTAAATAAAAAAGTGATACTATATATAGTCTAAGTGGTTTCAGTTTTCATTTTTTCTAATTAAATGCGACAGATTCTAGCTGTTCTTGTCATACTCCTAGATTGTACGGTGATAAAACCTTATGGTTTGTGAATTCTATGCTGTTTTGTATTTCTCATTTTGTCTCTCTGTAATGCTTAATCACCATTACAACATATTCTCTGACCTTTCTTAAGAATAACAGATCTATGCACATTAGGAATGCACAGCACAGAAACAGAACAGCATAGGGAGAGTAAAAGGCATTAAAGGAAAAAAGCGCTAAGATTATCACAGATGTCATCAAGGAATAGAGGTTTCTTACTGGTGTTTATTCGTAACATTACATGGTATCAGCATGTCTCTGTGATCATAAGCATTTTGCAAAGCCATTCATGTTTGGGGTAATTCATTTATTTGGTACTGATTCTGTCTTTGACTATTTATAGCAATACATCAAATCACCTTTATTCATGAATTAATTTAGTTACTTGATTGCTACTTATTTTATGAGTACTTTTGTTTCTTCACCCCATTATCGTTCCTTTATTTTCAGCATGTGAGCTTTCGAGCTACGTATATATTTTACAAAATCTCTACTTCCTGCTAAAAGCAAAAGCATAATTTTGGAAAAAATATTGACATCACTGTGGTTTAGCAAAGTTATGTTAAAGGTACAGTAACTAGCTATGAATGACCTTTCACCATTTTGTATGGATCTGAGTGGGATTCAGTAACTGATATGATAACATTCAAAAACTATGAGAGACTTGACCAGAAAGTAGACAGCATACTTAATACTTGCATTGTTAGACAACAATCTGATGAAGAAGAAAACAGATGCCATTTACTTTTGGGGAAGAAGTCTTTTAAAACCTATGGGGGAGTACAGAGTGTGTGCATAACTGTTAAGAAGCTGAATACATAGCAAGGAAAAAGAAAATATGTGGCCTTAAAGCAGGGAAAAGGAGCAGAACATTGTTTTCAAGAGCTGGAACAGAAAGATACATTGACAAGAAAGCATAAGGAGAAAAAACAAGATGTAGTCATTCCAGTCTCACTATGACCAAACCAGTACAGACAAGAAAAACATAATCAAGCAGCAGCAGAACTAAAAATACTTCCCTTGTGATTGAGATCAGGAGGTACATTTTAGAAATATTTAACTCCTTACTGAAGGGCAATAAACAGACAGACCGAAAGAAGTTAATTCAATCAGCTGACTATGCTTTTTAAATAATAGACAGAGGCTTAGGACATACTTTAGGGGTATTCAGAAAGAATGACAATGTGAGCATGATGCAGTAGCTAGTATGCAAGACAAAGTCCTTTGGACATTAGTGCTGACATAGTGTACGTTGTTGAGGACAGTGTGCATGATGAAGTAACTGATTCTTCAAGATCCTTCTTTCTTTAGCACCAGAAAGCTTTTTGAATAGAACCATTTCCCTATCTGATCTGGGGGAATAGGCTTTAAACTCTCTGAGCAAGCATTTGATCTTGTATAGCATGAAGCAGGCATGTTTGATTGGACATATGCAGAGGAATCCTTTGAAAAGGAGGATGGAAGCTCCACTGCCTCTCGGCATATTTAAATGGTTCTCAGAACTCAAAATTCTGACGTTATCTGCTGCCCCCCAGGAAGTGAAGACCCAGACTCTGGGAAAGTTTTACTGGAAATGTGAGCATGACAGTTCACTATTCTAAAGGCTAAGGTAGAAGAAGAATGAACATTCTTCCCACACCTATCAAAGGCTTTTATATCTTTGTCAGAAGTAATACGGTTATCTGACAAAAGTATTTTATATCAGAGAAATCACTGAAGGGTCAGATTTAGGGTTAGAAAAAATAAATTGATGGGTTTTAGGAGCTTTATATAATTTAACAGATTTCTTGGGGGCAAGTGCCTAACTGTCAGGTAAACTTCTGGCTGCAAAAAAACAGGCATCCACAAATGTTGACTAAACAGGAGGAGCAGCTACAGGTTGTGGAAAATCCACCAGTAACAATTCATATTATCTTTTTTGGGGATTCTGGTATCTCTTTTTGCTCCAAGTGATGTAACTCCTTCATTCTGGTAAAAGTATCATAAAAGGATAACTCTTCATGTGGGGAATCTGAAAAAAAATATATACTTTCCTCACAGAAAGATTTCTCATACTATGAAGTGTAGACTTACAAAATACAGTCTTTGTTTGATTTATGTTCCTCAGACCAATATTTGGAGTCTGATAGGGAGAGAAATATTTTTCTTTTTAAATGAAGGGAGAACTCAGAATGTGAAAACTGAAAAACATAAAATAAACCCTAAACAAAACCCAGCCTTCTTCTTGTGTTTCCTGTGAGTTAGAAAGGGGGAAAAATACTTAACTTTATGTTTTCTTTTCCTAGGAGAACCTACCCCCAGTAAAAAAGAACGTTGTTGAATGGTCCTTTCCACAAGAATCAAGCTCCTCAGACTGGCTTTGTGAAAGAACAACATCTGCTCTCTGCTCCACCTGATACTCACAAGAGTAGCTCTTCCTTACGTGAAGTGAACAAAAGATCGGCCACAGAGGATATTCCTGTCTCTTAGTCTTTAACAGCTTCCCTGGAAGCAACAACAGAGGGACCAAGAGCAGCCTGAGGTACCTGAAATGGCCACAATAACGTCACTCATTGGTGGCTGAAATGAATAGAAACTGGCTTCAAGACCACAAGTTTCCATAAATGGTTTTCTTCTTGTGAATAGGGGAGGGAAGAACCAAAGAGCTGGGAGCCTGGTCTATGACTCTATTGAGAAAAGTGTCTGACATGGGCATAGCAGAGCCTTGGTATGTTAATCTTATCTTCTAAATAAAAATTTTAGTCTTAAGGTAAAATTTTTAGTGACGACCACCAAAGCACTAGCCCTAACATTAAATTAAGTCATAAAAGTTATATTTTTCCTCACAACAAAATTGTAAAAATTAAGTATTCCCCAATAGGGTGCTTATCCAACACACCCTGTTAGAACCTCAAGCTGATTGTCAATCAGTCAAAGCATGCATGAAAGAGTGACTTTTCATGCCAAGAAAGTCCTGTAGAGTTGTCATTGACTTTATACTAATCTCCTTGAGCTGTTCAGCAGTTAGAGCATATGAAAGGTGCTCTAAAGCTTTGGAAGCTGGACAGTTGTCGTATCCTTGGCAGGGTGTGCTATAGCTTATGTGACTACAACAGTGATCTAATGATGAGATCACAAAGTCCAAATATGGACTTTCATTGTCTACTACAAAAGAAGCCTGACCTTAGCAGAGTCCAAAACAATATTACACAATTTGTGAGCAAATATTCAACTCTTATTAAACGATTATGAAAAAGCTGCAATAAGCCAGACTTGAAAAAAAAATGAATGCTGCACTATTCATGTCCATTAAAAACGATAAATGCTGATGAGAAGGGTATTTTCCTTCAAAATGCATTAATTTCCTCCTAGTCACATGCTCATACACTGACTGAGTTATATCTCTTCTTTTCATTTTGCCAGTGAAGAAACCACTCCTTGAGATTTATCCCATTTCGCTGTATGAATGGTTTTATTACTCAAATTCTGTAACATGATCTTTTAGTACTGGTAACAATCATAAACTATTTATTTCTTTTTTTATTATTTATGGTTCCTTTTTGGATATGAAACATACCAGGAAAGTCTCCAGAATATGAAAAAAAGTATTTAATGACTATTAGAGAAAGCGTGACCTGTATATCTTCTTCATGAATGCATAACAAAAGTACAGGTAATGCCTAGTTAAAAAAAACAAGCCTTTTGATTCATTCCAGCAAATAAAGCTGCTGTGAACCTTGAACAAAAAAAAAGCAAAAGGTAAAATGTGCATTTGCTGTTTAATGAATGCAAGATAATAAATAAATAAAATACATAAATAAATAAATAAATAAATAAATAAAGTGAAACCTGCGAGTGTGTGTGCGTGTGTGTGTGTGTGTGTGTGTGTGTGTGTGTGTGTGTGTGTGTGTGTGTGTGTGTGTGTGTGAAAGAGAGAGAAAAAGAGAAAGACAACATGCCTGAGAAAATGACAGCGACAACACTTACTACCGCACAATCAGCACACATTTTGTAAAGATTAACAAGTATGAATCTATAATATCTGGCATTAATGCTTGACTTAAATCCTCATGATTTACCAGCAAATCAAATGTGTCTTTTTGAGGGACAGCAGAACTGTGCAGCAAAATCAGGGATGGTTATGAGGTGGGGTGGAGAGAGTTGAACTATCTATGCTTCTGAATATATATGAGTCTGTGTGTTTGTGTGTAAACGTTGACTAATTATATAAAATTTTATTTTGGATGTAAAATACTCTGTCCAACATCAATTATATATGCTACAGCAAGTTTGAAACATTAGATGGAGAAAATATTTTATATCAAAAATATATTTAGAAAAGTGAACAGTAATACAAAATAGAAAACAGTATAACAAATTACCAGTTCCCTAGATGCTATGGTGCTTTCCTGAGTGGGCCTCACATCTTTCTTAAGCATGCGTTAATTTTTTGGTAACACCCACCATGCCGGGCATTATCGCTTGCTTAACAGATAAACTTCATCACTTTCTGAATTCTAGAGCAGAAAAATCATATTTAAGAAAATGTTTTTAAGTAGTTACACAACATTCTGTTAATTAGTGGTTTAAATGAAAGAAAGAATGCAATACTGGCAGAACAAGATTATATCAAAATAAAAAAAATGCACAATTAGTAATGATGTAATGTTTGTATTTTGTCATAAAGCTAATAACGTATTTAATTAGATATTTCACATTTTACTGTCTTTTCCTTTACTTGCCGACTTCAGTGTAATAATGACACTGATATTTTTGTGCCTTTCAGATATTAATCAAATATATACTATTTTTATTTTAAATGGACAGATTTATTTAGAATTCTTCTTGAAATGTAGAATAACATAATCAGTCCAACTAAACATAAACATGAAGCTGAAGCAAGGAGAAGGAAATGAGACAATAATGCAGTAAGTATACTGAACAATACCTCTAGCAGCAATTTGCGAAAATGCTTAAAATAGTTTACCATTATTATTGGCAGTCTGGCAACTGTCTTCTAAACTTTTTATTTATCTTAATACAATGAGTGATAAATACATAATGTAAACTCTTCCATAAATCTATGAAATATGAGTTTGTTAAAGTAGTCAGTATAATGCCGATTACTTCATTTTTTTGAGAAATTTGATAGTGAAAATTCCTAACAATACTGAACAGCACTAAGATTCTAATTATCTTTAAGACCTTCAACTTATCTCGTAAGAAGTTCCACATAGGTAAAGGTATTGAAATGGCAGGACCCATATATTTTTTTTTTTTTTTGCCAGGGAATTAAGCTCTTCTCCTGTGGGCAACAAGCTTCACATAACCCGCATTCATTTCACTGAGACCAAATCACCTAAAGTTCAAATTACTGAAAATTTATTTCACTGAATTGTAAGCTATAGACTTGCTGTGGCAGTGTGTAGAGTACTGTGAGGCAAGTAAAGGGTATATGCCCTTATCCCCAGTGTAATGTGACCTGGAGTTAGTATACATAGTTAGGGTGTGCGTGGTTTCTGTTAAGATGATAAATAAGTAGTTTTTAAGTTGTGGAAAGAGGTAGGCTTTAGTTTTGTGAGTTTGTTTGTCTATGGTTTTCCATTTAGTCTTGTGAAATGTAACATTTTAAGCTGTCAGTGAAATGAGATTCAATGAAATGAAGTTGTCAGTGTTGTGAACTTTAGGTGATTTGGTCTCAGTGAAATAAATATCAGTGAAATGGGATTTCAGTGAAGTGAAGTAAATCCATATATATATATATATATATATATATATATATATATATACACACACACACACACACACACACACACACACACACACACACACACACACACACACACATACATGACTCTGAGATCACTATACCTCAGAGAAAATTGAATATTCCTAAAAATGACAATCTTGGGCATATTGTTTTTAACTCCTGATTTTCTTTCATTTGGTCTCCTCATCTTGGGACTTAAGATTACTAGCCAAGACATTTCAAAGTGTTACAAAGAAGAAATTTATAGTACCAAAATCTGTGCACAATGTCTGCAGTAGACTGACCATATACATCTCATATACCTTATAGAGAGGGATAATAACTTGGTAGCTTTGAGGAGTTACATATTCCTTTGGAAAGGTCATAAACTGTGTAAAATAAAACATAAATAAATTATGAACTTGCTAGAAGTGTTTCCATAACTCAAGCCAAACATGATGGAGTATCTCTCCAGATGAAGAACCAGTGGGACCCTTATGATACCACAGCCTACTAATGTCCTTTAATAAATCCTAGAGACAAGAAATAATTATCTTGAAAAGCATGATATTCAGGCTGGTATTCATAGTTATTTCCTCCAATGTGATAGGGGTGGGTATCCCTGATGTTTATGAATGAGCATAGTAAAGGTGAGATTCATGGAGACCATTTATGGTAACGTGAAATGCTGTAAGTATAATAACATGTAAATAAGAAATGTAAAGCAATGAGGTGCTCTTGTAATTCATAGTCCAATAACTAGGCTGCATGCACACCCATTTCTGAAAGGGGTACTTCACCTCTGATATCGCAGTTGCAATCCACAAACCTGTCACACCATCCCTCCAATTTGTCCAAGTACGCACAAGCCTACCCAAACAAGGTTCTCCGGCTTTTGCCACCCATCAGGCTGAAGAGCCTGATCTGCAAGGCCATGGAATGTATTATCAAGGAACTTATAAATAAAGGCACTGGCAACCTTCAAACGCTGGACTCCACACAGTTTTGGGTTCATGAATGGCCGATCTTGCCTCCTGAACCAGATTGACTTCTTCAAATCAGTCTTCAGAGCCGTGGATGAGGGTAAGGTGGTTCACACAGCCTACTTGGACCTCGCCAAGGCTTTCGACACTATCCCCCACTCTGGAATCATAGATAAACTTACTAAGCTGCGCATTAATCCCTACATCACTCGATGGGTTGCCAACTGACTTACTGACAGAACACACACTGTAAAAGTAGCCGACTCCAAATCCATGTCCAGACAAGTGACAAGTGGTGTACCGTGGGGTTCTGTCCTGGGACCACTCTTGTTTGACATCTGCTTCTTTGAAGTACATGCCAATGTTAAGGGACTCTGGCTTACAAAGTTTGCAGATGACTGCAAGCTGGGAGCCATTATTGAATCCCCAGATGATGTGCATATACTACAAAAGGGCCTTATCAAAACAGATGCCTGGTGCCAGAGCCATGGGTTCAAACTAAATGCCAAAAAATGTGTAGTTGTCCCCTTTGGGAAAAGCCACGTACCTGTGAACTACCACATAGGTGGCAGTACACTAACTACCAAAAGTGTGATAAGAGACCTAGGGACACAGGTAGACAGTGGTCTCACCTTTGATAACCACATAGCCACAACAGTTAGAAAATTCTTCTCCATGGAACACCTCATCACTAAGGGCTTTTCATCCAGAACAAAGGAGGTCATTGTCCCTGTGTACTCATCCCTCATTAGACACATTATAGAATACAATGCCCCATTTGGTATGTACCTCAGAAGACATCTGCAACAACTAGAAAGGCCACAGAACTACCTCACAAAAAGAATCACAGGCCTAAAGCAGATGCCTTATGCTGACTGTCTAAAGAAACTCTAGCTATACTCTCTCGCATATCACCTACTCAGAGGTGATCTCTGCCTAGCATACAAGGCCATGTCAAGCCCAGATTTGTTGGACATGCTACACTTAAAGAAATTCCAATCCCTTTGAGCCACACACTCTAGGGATCTTAACCTTGTCATCGCAATGAATAGAGCATGCTGGAAGGATAGGTTCCTGACCCAGAGACTCTCCATACTCTGGAATAGGCTGCCCATACATGTCAGGCAGAGTGCCTCAATGGCCCTCTTCAAAAGGAACCTTGATGATTGGATGGGAGATAGGAAATTCACCCAGGGGATCACATCAGGAGCCCTGCTGGACAGGGGTCGAGGAAAGTAAATATTTGTGGGAAGCAATAGCCAGGGAATCATTATGGCTAGGCTTGTATAGGCCTTGGGCCGATAGCCTAGTACCTACCTATGAACCTATGAACCTATAATACAATTATTTTCCTGTGCCGCTGTTGAGAAGAGCCACAGCAGTGATCCCTGGAGTGAATTTCCTATTCCCCATCCAATCATCAAGATTTCTCTTAAAGAGGGCTAATGAGGAGCTTTGCTTGATATGAATGGGCAGCCTATTCCAAAGCAAGGGACGTCTCTGGGACAGGAATCTATCTCTCCAGCATGTTCTGTTTATTGTGGTGACAATATTTAGGTTCCTGGAGCATGTGTCTCAGAGAGATTGAGATTTCTTTAAGTGTAGCATGTCCATCAGGTCTGGGTTATACTTGGCTTTTGTACATTAGGCAGAGGTTGCCTCTGAGTACGCGATATGTGAAGGAGTAGGACTGGAGTTTTTTGAAATGATCGGCATATGGCATCTGTTTGAGGCCAGTAATCCTCTTAGTGAGGTATTTCTGTGGCCTTTCCAGCTGTTGCAGATATCTTGCGAGATGCATGCCAAATGGGGCATTGTACTCTATGATGGGTCTAATAAGGGATGAGTAGAGAGGAATGATGAGCTCTTTTTTTCTGGAGGAGAACCCCTTTGTGATGAGGTGTGCCACATAGAAGGATTTCCTGAATATTGTGGTGATGTGATTATCAAACGAGAGACTACTATCCACCTGTGTCCCAAGGTCTCTTATTACACTTTCAGTGTTTAGAAGGCTACCACCTATGTGGTAGTTCATGAGTATGGTAATTTTCCCAAAGGAGATGACAATGCATTTCTTGGCATTGAGCTTTAGGCCATGACTTTGACACCAACCATCAGTCTCAGTGAGGCCTCTTTGTAGAATGCCCACATCCTTAGGTGAATCGGCTATGGCTTCTAGTTTGCAGTTGTCTGCGAATTTCATTAGCCAGAGACCATCTGTATTAGCCTGGACTTTAGAGAAGTAGATACCGAACAGGAGAGGACCCAGGACCGAACCCTGTGTTACTCTGCTTGTCACTGGTCTGAAGTCAGATTTGGAGTCAGCTACTTTCACTGTGTGGGTTTTGTCAGTGAGCCAGATGGCCACCCATATTGTGACATAGGGGTTTATGCCTAGTCCAGTGAGTTTATCTATAATGCCAGAGTGGGGGATGGTGTCAAAAGCCTTGGCAAGGTCAAGATAGGCTATGTGCACCACCTTACCCTTGTCTACAGCTCTGGTGACTGCTTTGTAAAAGTCAATCAGGTTTAGGAGGCATGATCTACCTTTTACAAACCCAAACTGAGTGGGGTCCAGAGTTTGGAGTTTACCTATGTCTTTGTTTATAAGCACTAGGATAATGCGTTCCATGGCCTTGCAGACTAGGCTCATCAGGCTAATGGGGTGGTAGTTCCTGGGGTCTGTGGTAGCACCCCCTTTGTGGAGTGGGATAACTGTCACTGTGTGCCATTCCATAGGCACAAAGCCTGAAGTGAGGCTGTGTCTGAACATGGTACTTAGGTGGGGTGCCAGTTTGTTTTGTAGTTCATGTAGAACGCAGCCTGGGATGTTGTCTGGTCCCATGGATGCTGTGTTTTTGACTTTGAAGAGTCCAGTCTTTACCTCTGTGGCTGTGATTTATGGGGCTTTACAATCATCTGGTATGGGGATGAGCCCTTTGGTGGGGTTGAAGTTAGCACTGAACCTGTCTGCCAGGAAGTTGGCAATATCACATGGTTCTGTAAATTTAGTGCCATTGTGTTGTAGTTCAGAGCAGATCAGAGTGTTGCCATTGAGATTCTTGACAAAGCTTTAGAATCCATGATGGTTTTATTTTTGTAACTAGCTTTGGAAGATTTTATTAGGGATCTCAGCTTCTTGCTGATGCTGACCAGGGAGTTCCTGCAGTCCTGGGACTTTACTCTTTTTTGCAACAGTTTATTCCTTCTGTTGTAGAGCTTGTTTATGGCAGGGGACCACCAGATTAGCTTCCTTTTTCTGGAGGATAGTGTCTTGGTTCTGTTTGGGGATGGCACTGTCCATGCACTCATGTATGTGCTTATACAGGGCATGCCACTATTTTACATCTGTGTGGGTGTTATGAAGTTTGTGACTTCTGACTTAAGAAGCCTGAAGTTGGCTTTGGAGAAGTTTTTTACTGTGGTTTCCTTAATGGCGGGGGGGGGGGGCAGATATGGATGTTTAGGATGATTAGCTTATGGTCAGACCTGACCAGTGAGGATTTGACCACTGACGTGGAGCATCTGTTAACCATATTGGTAATGACCAGGCCCAAGATGTTGCTATCCCTGGTAGGGGTATGGGCAAGTTGGTCCAATGCATTGGAATTGATGAATTCCAGAAAACAATGGGCAAATAAGTTAGTATATGAGTATTTTTCCCATTTGATGGAGAGGTAGTTGAAATCTCCCAAAATTAGGGTATTGGGCAGTATCTTGATATTATCTAGTATATCGAGAAACATGGAGTGGGCATCCTGGGGCATGGTGGGGGATCTGTAACATGCTACAACCTGAATTGCAGTCTTGCCCAGTGTTAATTGTTCTTGGATAATTTTGGAGGCATTATGTTGTGCAACTAGCCTGGAGGTGTGGATATCCTTTATGAATATGGACACGCCTCTTCCTTTAGTATTTCAGTCCAGGTTAGGTGGCCGAAAGGTGTGGCAAGAATTGTAGCCTGGTAATGCAGGGGTGTGTCTGGAGCCTTAAACCAGGTCTTTGTCTCTGCACAGATGTTGATACCCTCCATCTTAAGGAAAGCCTCAAGTGTGTGCATTTTGTGATTTAGATTTCTAGCACTGAGTAGCATTACCCTTAGATTTCACGTGTTTATGTCTACTATGGCGGTGCATTTGACATTTGAGCCTTGCATAAAAAAGACACTATATGGGTGGCAAGAGCTTTAGCCAGTATCTGAAATCCCAGCTGTGACAGGTGCAGGCCATTTCTGGCAAAGTATCGTGACCTGTAGATCATGTTGTCACAGGCAGACAGATACTGGATTCCCTTTGTATGACACCAGAAGCTTAGCCAATTGTTGAAGTCAATCATTTTGTTCTTGTAATGTGGTATCATTCTGGATGATGGCAGGATGCTACACAGGGCTAGTGTCATACCTGTCTGGGACACATGGTCAGAGAGCTCCTCCATGCCTTTTTTCATGTAGTCCAGGGAGGTATGCCTCAGGTCATTCACTCCAATAAGACAATGACAGAGTCATACTTGTACTTGCTGTGGAGTGATCTGAGTGTGTGCATTATATGGCAGATCCTGGCACCCAACAGGCAGCTGACAGTAACCTTCTCCTTGTTTAGCCTGGTGAGAGGGACGTCAGTGTGCCTGACTATAGGTTCACCAATGACTAGTGTGTTGGGTATGTTGTTTTGCCTTATGGGCTGAGGTTGAGTGGCAGCATCTATATCACATAATCAAAGCTTCAAAACATATGGTCGAGACCATATCATCGATGTGTTGAAACGTCGAATATGTAAAAAAAAATAAATAAAAATTAACTAACCTAAGCACTTCATGCAGGGGGGCAAGCCCCCCTGCACTGATCCATGTGGGGGGTTCGGCCACCCACACTCCTCACTACTTAAATATTCCAACTCTGAGATTGCACTACAGGGAAGTAAAGGGAAATCTTCCCTTATAGAAATTTCTGTCAAAACATTCTATGTTTCAAAATTTCAATGATATTGTGCCGACCATATTAGTTTTGAAGCTTTGAAACTTTAATGAAGCAATATAGACCCGAGTGGTACACTGATTTTGTGTGCTATGTGTCATTAGGATAGTGTTGGGGGGGTGGTGGTTGCTTGTGTTTCAGCTTTGGAGGTCTCTGGTGTTTGGGCAGATTTTTATTGAGGGCCTTCGCAAATGTAGGCATGTGTTTTGTACTATGTGTGGGTTTGGGCGGTGCAGGTTTTGATGGACTATGTCTTGAGTGCTGTGTGGTGTTAACCTTCTCCTCTTGACTGTCTAGTCCAGTCTTGGCTGGAGACAGCTTGGCTTCTAGTTTGGCTATATAATTGCATCAAACACAGGTTGTAGTGTTGGATGGAAGGAGGAGAGGGTTGCCAGTGTACATGAGGCAATTGCTACATTGACCCAATATGCTCAGATTCATCAGGTTGACAGGAGAAAACAACGGGAGCTGACCCATGGACATGCCTGGTTAGTGCTTATTTATTTAAGTAATGCAAGCTGATTTCCTCTTGATTAGAGAGGAAAGTTGAGTGCTGCAGTAATTTCTAGATAATTTAGTGCTTGCAGCGAGATTTGGACAAGTGCTGAGCACAAGGATCAGTTTGAGTGCTAAAACTAGAAGACTGGCTACTTCAAGGGAACAGAACAGTTTTGAGTGCTAAAATTAGAAGACTGGCTAGTTCCAGGGAACAGAAACAGGTCTGGATGCAAAAACTAGGAGACTGGCTAGTTCTAAGGGAAAATCTGAAGAGCAGACTTTCTGGCACAGGGAATAATTTAGCCACAGTTAAACACTGCTGCGCAATGTGCAAAACCGCGCAAACAAGGGTTTTTAAACAGAAAGGTGAAAGTAATAGAAATAGCCCAAAACAGACAAAAAAAAAACCTACAGTTTCTGAGCTGAAACCACTCCTCCAGGCACCAGATAGGCTGTTACAAAGCTCACCACTCTCACTGATGAACAGAGAAGCTTCCCTCTATGTAAGAAAGGTCTGGGCAACACAGAACTTACAAAAAGCCCATAAATCCGCAAGGTTTGAAAACCGGACTCTACTAGCTCTAGAACAGTGGAAAATTAGTACAGAGATAGGATTCTTTTTTCAAAAGTTAAAGCAGATGCAAGAATAAAAACACTTTTAAAGCAGAAAAAAGGCAATTGCAATTGAGTGTGTAGCCCTTTACAATTAAATGGATGAAAAAACACTTCAAAATTGTCACTTAAAGTGAAACAGTATAAGAATTAAAAAAAAAAGTTCAAATAAGAAGGAAAGTTAATAAAAAACAGTCAGAAAAATGCAGCTTGCAAAAATAAGCAATAAAAAGCAAAAAAAAAGGTACTTAATCCACTCAAGCTCTCCTTTTTCTCTCTCTGCTGCTGTAGGACTCTGCAGAGCACCCAGTCAGGCTCTTGCTGAGGTAATACAAGTGCAAAAGCCTTGCAAACATTGTTTTTTAAACAGAAAGATGAAAGGAATAGAAATATCCCAAAACGGCCAATAAAACGACGGATTCTGAGGTAAAACTACTCCTCCAGGTGATGGATAGGCTGTTTCAAAGCTCGCCACTCTCACTAATGAATAGAGAAGCTTCCCTCTATCTTAGAAAGGTCTAGGCAACACAGAAGTTACAAACAGCCCAGAATTCAGCAAAGTCTGAAAACCAAACTCTACAAGCTCTAGAAAGGTGGGAAACAAGTACAGAGATAGGATTTTTTGTTTGTTTTTTCAAAAGTTAAAGCAGATACAAGAATAAAAACACTTTTAAAGCAGAAGAAAGGATATTGCACTTGAGTGTGTAGCTCTTTACACTTAAACAGATGAGAAAACACTTAAAAATGATCAATTAAAGTGGAACAGTATAAGAATTCAAAAAAACGGTTCAAATAAGCAGGAAAGTTAATAAAAAATGGCCAGAATAATGCGGTTAGTAAAAATAAGCAATAAAAAGCAAAATAGAGGTACTTAATCCAGTCAAAGTCTCCCTTTTCTCTCTCTGCTGCTGTAGGACTCTGCAGGACACCCAGGCAGACTCTTGCTGAGGTAATACAAGCACAAAAACTGCAAAAACATGGGTTTTTAAACAGAAAGATGAAAGTAATATAAATAGCCCACCAATAAAACTACAGATTCTGAGATTAAACCACTCCTCCAGCCAACAGATAGGCTGATTTAACCACACCAGTCTCACTGATGAACAGAGAAGATTGCCTCTATCTTAGAAAGGTCAGGGCAACACAGAATTATAAACAGCACAGAATACAGATAAGTCTAAAAACTGGACTCTACAGCTCTAGAAAGTGGGAAACGAGTACAGAGATAGGACTTATTTTTTCAAACGTTAAAGCAGATACAAGAATAAAAACACTTTTAAAGCAGAAAAAATGCTATCACACTTGAGAGTGTAGCCCTTTACAATTAAACAGATGAAAAAAATAAACAACGGCTGTTATAATGCGGCTAGCAAAAATAAACAAAAAAAAAAGCAAAACAGAGGTACTTAATCCACTCAAAGTCTCCCTTTTCTCTCTCTGCTGCTGTAGGACTCTCCAGGACACCCAGGCAGTGCTGAAGAAATACAAGTGCAAAAACTGCACAAGCACGGGTTTTTAAACAGAAATATCAAAGGAATACTAAAAGCCCAAAACAGCCAATAAAACTACAGATTCTGAGCTGAAACCACTCTTCCAGGTAACAGATAGGCTGGTTCAAAGCTCACCACTCCCACTGATGAACAGAGAAGCTTCCCTCTATCATAGAAATGTCTGGGCAAAACAGTGCTTACAAACAGCCTGGAATTCAGCAAAGTCTGAAAAACAGATTCTACTAGCTCTAGAAAGGTGGGAAACAAGTACAGAGATAGGCTTTTTTTCATAAAAGTTAAAGCAGATACACGAATAAAAACACCTTTAAAGCAGAAGAAAGGCTATCACACTTGAATGTGTAGCCCTTTACAATTAAACAGATGAGAAAACACTTAAAAATGATCAATTAAACTGGAACAGTATAAGAATTAAAAAATAGTTCAAATAAGTAGGCAAGTTAATACAAAATGGCCGGAATAATGTGGCTAGTAAAAATAAGCAATAAAAAGCAAACCAGAGGTAATTAATCCATTCAAAGTCTCCCTTTTCTCTCTCTGCTGCTGAAGGACTCTGCAGGACACCCAGGCAGACTATTGCTAAAGTAATCCAAGCACAAAAACTGCACAAACACGTTTTTTTAAACAGAAAGATGAAAGGAATAGACATAGCCCAAAACAACCAATAAAACTACAGATTCTGAGCTAAAACCACTCCTCCAGGTGACAGATAGGCTGTTTCAAGGCTCACCACTCTCACTGATGAAAAGAGAAGCTTCCCTCTATCTTAGAAAGGTCTGGGCAACACAGTACTTACAAACAGCCCAGAATTCAGCAAAGTTTGAAAACCAGACTCTGCTAGCTCTAGAATGGTGGTAAATGAGTACATAGTTTTTTTTTTAGATTTTTTTTTTTGTTTTTTTTTCAGCAGTTGAAGCAGATATAAGAATAAAAATACATTTAAAGCAGAAGAAAGGCTATCACACTTGAGTGTGTATCCCTTTACAATTAAACAGATGAAAGAACACTTAAAAACAATCAATTAAAGTGAAACAGTATAAGATTTAAAAAAAATACAGTTCAAATAAGTTGCAAAGTTAATAAAAATGGCTGGAAAAATGTGGCTAGCAAAAATAAATAATAAAAAGCAAAACAGAGGTACATAATCCACTCAAAGTTTCCCTTTTCTCTCTCTCTCTCTGCTGATATAGGACTCTCCAGCACACCCAGGCAGACTCTTGCTGAGAAAATACAAGTGCAAAAACCGCACAGACATGGGTTTTTAAACAGAAAGATGAAAGAAAGAGAAATAGCCCAAAATGGCCAATAAAGCTACATATTCTGAGCTGAAACCACTCCTCCAGGTGACAGATAGGCTGTTTCAAAGCTCGCCTCTCTCACTGATGAACAGAGAAGCTTCCCTTTATCTTAGAAAGGTCTGGTCAACACAGTACTTACAAACAACCCAGAATTCAGTAAAGTCTGAAATCCAGACTCTACTAGCTCTAGAAAGGCGGGAAACGAGTACAGAGATAGGATTTTTTTCAAAAATGTTACAGCAGATAGAAGAATAAAAACACTTTTAAAGCAGAAGAAAGGCTGTTGCAGTTGAGTGTGTAGCCCATTATAATTAAACAGATGAATAAACACTTAAACATGATCAATTAAAGTGCAACAGTACAATAATTAAAAAAAACAGTTCAAATATGTAGGAAAGTTAATAAAAAATGGTTGGAATAATATGGATGGCAAAAATAAGCAATAAAAAGAAAAACAGAAGTACGTAATCCACTCAAAGCCTCCCTTTTCTCTTTCTGCTGCTGTAGGACTCTGCAGGGCACACTGGTAGAGTCTTGCTGAGATAATACTAGTGCAAAAAATGTGTAAACGTGTTTTTAAATAGAAAGATGAAAGGAATAGAAATAGCCCAAAACGGCCAATAAAACTACAGATTCTGTGCTGAACTCACTCCTCCAGGCAACAGATAGGCTGTTTCAAAGCTCACCCACTCTCACTGATGAACAGAGAGTCTTCCCTCTATCTTAGAAAGGGATGGGTAACACAGAACTTGCAAGCAGCCAAGAATACAGAAAAATCTTTTATTAATGTCTGTGAGACAAGCTTTAGACAGCTACAATTAGAAAAGACATGTAACAGTTTTCATAATATGTCTAGATGTGAGAACACTGCTTTACGTGAATTGAAAAATATACACTACATCGAAATTAAACAAGCAGATAAGGGTGGGGGTATAGTAATTTTAGATAAAATGCTGTACCTGAGATAAATGAGAATCTTACTTTAAGACAGTGATACTTATCAATGTGTCACTAAAGTAGTTGTAAATGCAGTGATGGAAAAGGTGTCTTTCTTGATCTTTGATCTGTTGATGATGAATATAATAGATGAACACCTATTTATGTATTTTAACATCAGTATCCCAATTGTCCCAAGAATCTGTGGCCTTCTGAAAATACACAAAAACATTCAAATGCCACCTATGAGACCAATAGTCTCAGGTGCGGGGTGGTGTACTGAACCACTCTCCATTTTTGTGGAGGGCAACCTCCACACATTATTAGAGGGATGCCATACTATACCGAGAGATACAAAAATGTTCCTAGGAAGGTTACACAACAGAATAATGACAATTGCGAGTGAATATATCTTTGTTACTATGGACATTGAGTCACTTTTTACATCAATACCTAACACATGGGGCATTAATATGATTAGATATTTTCTTACTATGAACAGATGTTATGAAAATGACAAGGTTCAACTTATTTGCAGTCTTATTAGAGATTATCCTAGAAAATAATGCCTTTGTATTTGAAAATTAGTTCTATCTCCAGAAGGTTGGCATGGCTATGGGTACTGCTTGTGCCAATAGCTACGCCAACCTGGCATTGGTATGTTGGGAACAGCTCTCTCTAATCTCAGATGGTAATCCCTTCTTTGGGAATATTCTATGGTATGTCAGATTTGTGGATGACATGTTTATGTTGTGGAAGGGCACTATAAGTGAGTTAACTGATTTTGTGACCTACTTACATACTACCACTGATTTTTTAAGATTCACACATCAACATTCTACAACTGAGATCAATTTCCTGGATGTGATAGGAAATCTGAATTGAATAGGCTTAGCAGTAGTATATACAGGAAACCCACCAGGAGAAATGCCCTGCTGCACAGAACTAGTATGCACCCAAGACATATTGCCAGAAATGTCTTAAAGGGACAAGTATACAGAGTTCTAATACTACACAATGAAGATGATGAAGCAAGAATGGCACTTGAAAATGTGAAATCAGATTTTCTAGATAGAGGTTTCTCTAAGGAAGAGATTGAGACCACTATAGTTCAAGCCTGGGCACAAAGGGACAATAGATGCAAACCATATTTGATGTACGTCACACAGAATGATGACCAGTATGTTTTAAACTCGACAAATAATAGGTTTAGAGTAGTTTTTCAGCATTCTAGTGATGTAAATGAGTACACTTCCATTATTAAAAGACATTGGCATATTTTGTAAGAGGTCCCGGGACTCATGGACAAGATAGGAAATATTCCATCTTTTTCATTTAGAAACAACAAGTCTTTGAAAAATCATCTTTGCAAAAAGACAGATATAGATAGACCTATCCAGTCCATGCGGACATGTACCTTTCTATGCAGATGATGTTCTGCATGCCAACACCTTTTTAGTAATAATAAGGTTGTGCATTAGAGCTGGCAACTTGGCACGTAAAAATCTATTGCCAATCATTAGCGGACCGGTGTTCCACTGTGGTGACCCCTAACCGGGAAAAGCCAAAAGACACAACAACAACAACTTTTACACACCCCGTGTGACAATTTACTATCACAAGCAAGGGCTATGCTGATTGCAGAACAATGAATGTTGTTTATTTCTCTTTCTGCCAGAAATGTTTTGTATTCTATATAGGTAAAACTAACAGAATGTTCAAGGACAGGATCCTTGAACATATTAGGGACATCAAAAACTGTAAGGATAGCAATGCCCTGGCCACACATATTAAGGAAACAGACTGCACACACTATTTAAATTTTTTGTTCTTCAAGTTGTTCACCTTAGTGTAAGAGGAGGTGATATAGAAAATGTAACTGAGAATATTGAACAAAAATGGATCCCCTCTCTGAATGCTGAGAGATACCCTGGTTTAAATAGTACAACATCCTTAAAACCTTTCTTGAAGTCTCGCCATCTCAGGCGTTAAGTATTTTTATAGTCATTTATGTATGTATAATTTGTCTTCTCACACATATATACATATTTTTTGTTCCAAGATGATTGTCTTAGTACTGTATTATTCTATGAGGCTTTTTTAGATAGTAATATATTTTTTAAGAATTTTTCTAATATGAGTTTTGTTTGTATATGGTTTTATGTAAATATATTCTGATATATATATGGCTTTATGTAAATCGATTCTGAGATATATATATATATATATATATATATATATATATGTGTGTGTGTGTGTGTGTGTGTGTGTGTGTATATTTAAATAGATAGTGTGCATTCAAGCTTTTCTATATATGTATTTAGAGATGTCTATATATACTTCTACATATGCATACTTATGGACTGGTTTTAAAACAATTTATGTATATTCTAAGAGATATTGTGTATATAAGTTTTCCTATATGTATATTTAGAGATGTTTATTTATACTTTCGCATATGCATATTTATGGACTGGCTTTTTAAAATCTTTAGATGTAATTTACTATAGCATTCTCTTACTACAGCATTAGCTTGCTTTAATTGTATAATTGGAACATTTGATTCCTATCAGCTGATAGCTAACATTTAATATAAACTGGTTGCAGAGATGTTCAGTTTGTCTGATGAAGTGACAAGAGCAGTCGTGAAAGCGCTAATGTTGTCCTATTCTTATTTTTATTTTTTTTTTGCTAATAAATGTGGTGGTTGTGTAAGTTTGGTGCAGCTTTCTTTTTTCACCTGGTCTTGCTACTCTGCACCTCTCTGCACTCTGAGCCATTTAGTTTAATTTCAAGAATACAGCAAAGTCTAAAAACTGGACTCTACTAGCGCTAGAAAGCAGGAAACGAGTACAGAGATAGGACTTTTTTTCAAAAGTTAAAGCAGATACAAGAATAAAAGCACTTTAAAGCTGAAAAAAACGTGGTCACACTTGAAAGTGTAGCCCTTTGCAATTAAACAGATGAAAAAAACACTTAAAAATGATCAATTAAAGTGAAACAGTATAAGAATTAAAAAAAAAAAACAATTCAAATAAATAGCAATGTTAATAAAAAATGGCTAGAATAATTTGGCTAGTAAAAATAAACAATAAAAAGCAAAACAGAGGTACTTAATCCACTCAAAGTTTTCCTTTTCTCTCTCTGCTGCTGTAGGACTCTCCAGGACACCCAGGCAGACTCTTGCTGAGGAAATTCAAGCTCAAAAACTGCACAAGCACGGGTTTTTAAACAGAAAGATGAAAGGAATAGAAATAGGCAAAAACGGCCAATAAAACTACAGATTCTGAGCTGAAACCACTCCTCCAGGTGACAGATAGGCTGTTTCAAAGCTCACACTCTCACTGATGAACAGAGAAGTGTCCATCTTACTTAGAAAGTTATGGGCAACAAAATACTTACAAACAGCCCAGAATTCCACAAAGTCTGAAAACCAGACTCTACTAGCTCTGGAAAGGAGGGAAATGAGTACAGAGATAGGATTTTTTTGGTGTTTTTTTCATAAAAGTTAAAGCAGATACAAGAATAAAAACAATTTAAAGCAGAAGAAAGGCTATCACACTTGAGTGTGTAGCCCTTTACAATTAAACAGATGAATAAACACTTAAAAATGATCAATTAAAGTGCAACAGTATAGGAATTCAAAAAAACAGTTCAAATAAGTAGCAAAGTTAATAAAAAATGGTCAAAATAATGCGGCTAGCAAAAATAAGCAATAAAAAGCAAATCAGAGGTACTTAATCCACTCAAAGTCTCCCTTTTCTCTCTCTGCTGCTGTAAGACTCTGCAGGATAACTAGGTAGACTCTTGCTGAGGTAATACAAGTGCAAAAAATATGCAAACATGGGTTTTTAAACAGAAAGATGAAAGGAATAGAAATTCACAAAAATGGCCAATAAAACGACAGCTTCTGAGCTGAAACCAGTCCTCCAGGTAACAGATTGGCTGTTTCAAACTCTCCACTTTCACTGGTGAAGAGAGAACTTTGCCTCTATCTTAGAAAGGTTTGGGCAACACAGAAATTACAAACAGCCCAGAATTCAGCAAAGTCTGAAAACTGGACTCTAATAGCTGTAGAAATGTGGGAAACAAGTACAGAGATAGGATTTTTTTTTGTTTGTTTGTTTTTTTTTTTTCAAAGTTAAAGCAGGTACAAGAATAAAAACACTTTTAAAGCAGAAAAAAGCTATCACACTTGAGTATGTAGCCCTTTATAATTAAACCAATGCAAAAAAACAGTTAAACGTGATCAATTAAAGTGCAACAGTGTAAGAATTAAAAAAACTGTTCAAATAAGTAGCAAAGTTAATAAAAAATGGTTGAAATAATGCGGCTAGTAAAAATAAGCAATAAAAAGCAAACCAGTGGTACTTAATCCACTCAAAGTCTCCCTTTTCTCTCTCTGCTGCTGTAGGACTCTGCAGGACAACGAGGCAGACTCTTGCTGAGGTAATACAAGTGCAAAAAATGTGCAAAAATGGGTTTTTAAACAGAAAGATGAAAGGAATAGAAATACACAGAAATGGCCAATAAAATGACAGCTTCTGAGCTGAAACCAGTCCTCCAGGCAACAGATAGGCTGTTTCAAACTCACAACTTTCACTGATGAGCAGAGAACCTTGCCTCTATCTTAGAAAGGTTTGGGCAACACAGAACTTACAAACAGCCCAGAATTCAGCAAAGTCTGAAAACTAGACTCTAATAGCTGTAGAAACATGGGAATCGAGTACAGAGATAGGATTTTTTTGTTTGTTTGTTTGTTTTTTTCCAAAGTTAAAGCAGGTACAAGAATAAAAATACTTTTAAAGCAGAAAAAAGCTATTACACATGAGTGTGTAGCCCTTTACAATTAACCAGATGAATAAACACTTAAAAATTATCAATTAAAGTGCAACAGTATAAGAATTCAAAAAAACAGTTCAAATAAGTAGCAAAGTTAATAAACAATGATCAAAATAATGCAGCTAGCAAAAATAAGCAATAGAAAGTAAACCAGAGGTACTTAATCCACTCAAAGTCTTCCTTTTCTCTCTCTGCTGCTGTAGGACTCACCAGGACACCCAGGCAGGCTCTTGCTGAGGTAATACAAGTGCAAAAAATGCGCAAACATGGGTTTTTAAGCAGAAAGATGGAAGGAATAGAAATTGACCAAAAAGGCCTATAAAACTACAGATTCTGAGCTGACACCACTACTCCAGGCAACAGATAGGCTTTTTCAAACTCACCACTCTCACTGATGAACATAGTAGCTTCCCTTTATCTTAGAAAGGTCTGGGCAACACAGTACTTACAAACAAACCAGAATTCAGTAATGTCTGAAATCCAGACTCTACTAGCTCTAGAAAGGTGGGAAACAAGTACAGAGATAGGATTTTTTTTTCATATAAATGTTAAAGCAGATAGAAGAATAAAAACACTTTTAAAACAGAAGAAAGGCTACTGCACTTGAGTGTGTAGCCCTTTATAATTAAATGGATGAATAAACATTTAAACATGATCAATTAAAGTGCAACAGTACAAGAATTCAAAAAAACAGTTCAAATAAGTAGGAAAGTTAATAAAAAATGGTTGGAATAATATGGATGGCAAAAGTAAGCAATAAAAAGAAAAACAGAAGTACGTAATCCACTCAAAGCCTACCTTTTCTCCTTCTGCTGCTATAGAACTCGGCAGGATACACAGACAGAGTCTTGCTGAGGTAATACTAGTGCAAAAATTGTGTAAACATGCATTTTTAATCAGAAAGATGAAAGGAATAGAAATAGCCCAAAACAGCCAATAAAACTACAGATTCTGAGCTGAACCCACTCCTCCAGGCAACAGATAGGCTGTTTCAAAGCTCACCACACTCACTGATGAACAGTAAATCTTCCCTCTATCTTAGAAAGGTCTGGGCAATGCAGAACTTGCAAGCAGCCAAGAATCCAGCAAAATCTTTTATTAATGTCTGTGAGACAAGTTTAGACAGCTACAATTAGAAAAGACATGTAACAGTTTTCATAATATGTCTAGCTGTGAGAACACTGCTTTACGTGAATTGAAAAATATACACACCATCGAAATTAAACAAGCAGATAAGGTTGGAGGTATAGTAATTTTAGATAAAATGCTGTACCTGAGACAAATGAGAATCTTACTTTAAGACAGTGATACTTATCAATGTGTCACTAAAGTAGTTGTAAATGCAGTGATGGAAAAGGTGTCTTTCTTGATCTTTGATCTGTTGATGATGAATATAATAGATGAACACCTATTTAAGTATTTTAACATCAGTATCCCAATTGTCCCAAGAATCTGTGGCCTTCTGAAAATACACAAGAATATTCAAATGCCACCTATGAGACCAATAGTCTCAGGTGCGGGGTGGTGTACTGAACCACTCTCCATTTATGTGGAGGGCAACCTCCACACATTATTAGAGGGATGCCATACTATACCGAGAGATACAAAAATATTCCTAGGAAAGTTACACAACAGACTAATGACAATTGCGAGTAAATATATCTTTGTTACTATGGACATTGAGTCATCAATACCTAACACATGGGGCATTAATATGATTAGATATTTTCTTACTATGAACAGATGTTATGAAAATGACAAGGTTCAACTTATTTGCAGTCTATTAGAGATTATCCTAGAAAATAATGCCTTTGTATTTGAAAATGAGCTCTATCTCCAGAAGGTTGGCATGGCTATGGGTACTGCTTGTGCCAATAGCTACGCCAACCTGGCATTGGTATGTTGGGAACAGCTCTCTCTAATCTCAGATGGTAATCCCTTCTTTGGGAATATTCTATGGTATGTCAGATTTGTGGATGACATGTTTATGTTGTGGAAGGGCACTATAAGTGAGTTAACTGATTTTGTGACCTACTTACATACTACCACTGATTTTTTAAGATTCACGCATCAACATTCCACAACTGAGATCGATTTCCTGGATGTGATAGTTAGGAAATCTGAATTGAATAGGCTTAGCAGTAGTATATACAGGAAAACCACCAGGAGAAATGCCCTGCTGCACAGAACTAGTATGCACCCAAGACATATTGCCAGAAATGTCTTAAAGGGACAAATATATTTTATTTATTATTTTATTTATTTTATTTTACATTTGTTAACCGGGCTAGTCCAACTGGATATATTTCCATTTTCAGCAGAGGCCTGGGGAGAAAAGCTCTACAGTAACATTTAAATGTTTATAATGTACAATTTTGTGAGAAAAAGGAAACATGAAAGTGTAAGACAAACAGTACATGAGAGAACAGTAATTCCAAAGTGAATACTAAAAAACAATACCATATACAAAGAGAAATATTTACACCAATATAAAAATAATACAATCGTTAGAAATCAGTAGAGAGCCTTAGCTACAGTAAAATAAGCTCATTAAGAAATACAGGAACTTTGAAAGGAATAAGATACTCCTACAGTAATGTATGTGAGGTTGTTAACAAATATGTTCACAGTTAGTTCATCTCCTATTTTTAGGAAATAGTTTAAAGTAGTTTACACTACTAAGGGATAAGCAGTGTTTGAAAAAGTAAAGGGGAGGGAGGATATAGAAACATGGCAAAAAAGAATGCTGTCAATTAGTCAGGGTAACAGCAAGGGTATAACCAGTTAGTTATAAGATGTTGCTTCAGCCTTTGTTTAAAGAGTGGGAAGGAGGGAAGTGCAGTTAAATCTGACGGCAACATCTTCCATAATTTTCCAGTGGTATTTGAAAACAAGGAGTCACCTGCCATGTTATTAGATTTGGTATTGCTAGCCAGTAGTTTAGTGGAGGAGCGTAAGGAGTTGAGGTTTACATAGTGGGTAATAAGGTTAGTGAGTATCGGTGTGTTCTTGGGCTGGTAAAATATCTTATGAATAATGGTAAGTTGGGAGAGTAACAGAATGTTTTTTAGTTCAAGCCAGTTAAGTTTCTTTAAGTTCAGACAGTGATGGGTTCTAAATGGGTTCCCAGTGGCAAACCTTGCAATATTATTATAGGAGTTAGTTAGTTTAGTAAGATTATTTTTCTTTAGGTTGGTATAAATGGGGGAAGCATAAAGAAGAGTGGAGATTAAATGGGAGTGGGCAATAGTAGCTCTGGCTGTTGGTGTTAAGAATGGTTTTATTCTATATAGGGAGCCCAATTTTCTATTTACGGATTTTATAGTGTTATTGACATGATTATCAAATGTAAAGTTATTATCAATTAAGACTCCTAATAGTTTGGTGGTAGAGTCTGGGGTTATAATGGTGCCATTATTTGATTTGATAGAGAAATTGATTGGGGGGGACTCACTGTTAGGTGTAAAGAGTAATAGCTTGTTTTTTTTTTGGCATTCAAAAGGAGGCAATGTTTTAGGAACCATTCCTCGACTGAGTTGAATACTATCTGAGTTAGGGATTGTAGTTAAGATGTGGAGTTGGCAGAACATATGAGCGTGGAATCATCTGCATATTGTATGCAAGTAGCTTGAGGGATTGCTAAGTAAAGGTCGTTGATGAACACTGAGAATAGAAGTGGGCCGAGAATGGAGCCCTGAGGTACTCCAAGGGAGACTGGTAGGTGGGAGGATAGTTTATTTTCCCAAAGGACTGCTTGTTTCCTATTATTAAGGTAGGACTTAAACCAATGAACAGCCTTGGTGTCAAGAGTAAGGGATTCAAGAGTTTTTAGGAGTAGTGGGTGGTTGACCATGTCAAAAGCTTTTGACAGATCAATAAAGAGTGCAGATGAGAGGAAGTTGTTGTAACGGTTTTTATTGATAGTGTCAGTGAAAGACAGGAGGGCTGTGGTGGTACTATGAAATGGCCTGAAGCCATGCTGACAATTAGCTAATATATTATGTTGGGTTAGGTGGTTGATAAGTTGATGGTGAATACATTTTTCCATAACTTTTGCTAAGGGTGATAAGAGAGCTATTGGCCTATAGTTGGAATACTCATTGGAGTTTCCACCTTTATGTAGAGGGATAATGTGGGAAATTTTCCAGATATCTGGGATGGTTCCTTCATTTATGGTTCTGTTTATAAGGATGGATATAGGATATGCAACTGCTTTGGCTGCTTTTTGCAGGTATTCAGATGGTATTTGGTCTGCAGAGGGAGGACATGGCTTTAGTTTGTGTAAAACTTTTTGGATATATGTGGTAGTGATGGGTTGTTATTGGAATGTAGAATGAGTATTAGGTAAAGAGGTTTGGAGATTAGAGTTATTAGTGGACAGTTGGGAGGCTAGAGATTTTATGGTGTCAGTGAAGATGGTATTAAAGGCATTGGCAGTTTGAAGGGAGGTATTGTTATCAGCCCCAAGAGGGGGTGTTGTACTGGAATGTCCTGGGTGTAGGAGTCTATTAACGCTAGACCAGAATTTTTGTGGGTTGTTTTGGTGAGATTGCTGTAGGTTACAATAGTAGTTTTTTTTTTTGTCAGTCAGTATAGCTTTTTTAGTGGTGTTCCTTAGCTGTCTAAATGTTTGTTGCTTTGAGATATTTTTGGATGCTCTCCATTTGGCCCAAGATTTATTTCTAAGTAATATGAATTATTTATTTATTATTTATTTATTTATTTTACATTTGTTGACCGGGCTAGTCTGGCTGGATACATGTCCATTTTCAGCAGAGGCCCGAGGAGAAAAGCTCCACTATATACTGATACATTACATAAAATCAATTACTATAAGATACAGCTTATAAGGATCTAAGAACTAATTGAAAGCAGAATATTAACAATACAGAAGCATTTTTACAGAAGTGTACAGTTCATAAATTACATCATTTTTACAGAAAATGTCTAATACTTAAAATACTAAATACTGTAAGGAATTCCTAATCCCATATTGTTACGAAAAGCAGGAGTAGTAATTTAGTAAGGACAGAAAAGGTAGCACATACAAAGGTCTATAACAGGGAGGATAGTAGGAGGAGAGGGAAAAGGAAGAGAGTAGTAGATACGGGGATAGAGGGAGTCCAAGTGCAGAGGCTAGTCTAGGTAGGATCTGAAGAGATAGGTTAAAAATCAGAGTAGATGAGATGATAGGGTAGAGTGAAGAAAGTTAGCCAGGTGTACTACAAGAACAAAGCCAGTGTTCTTGGAAGTACAGTTTAATTTTATGTTTGAAGAGAGGCAAACAAGTAATTAGTGTTATATCCCTAGGTAACAGATTCCATATCCTGCCTACAGAATTTGTGAAAAGAGAGTTGCCAGCTGAGTTGTTGGACTTAGTAGAACTGGTCAAGAGTTTACAGGAGGATCTAAGGGAGGTTAGATTGTTGTAAGGGATTAATAGTTGAGAGAGTGTAGGGTTGTTTCCAGGTTGGTGCAGTATTTTGTGGGCAATAGTGAGTTGTGAGACTGTAAGGTAGTTTTGTAATTCCAGCCAGCCTAAAAGTCTCAAATTGTGACAGTGATGGGTTCTGAAGGGGTTTCCTGTGGCGGGCAATGTTATTGTAGCAAATGGCTAGTTTGTTTAGGTTAGCTTTCTTAAGGTTGGTAAAGATTGGAGATGCATAAAATAAAGTGGATAAGAGATGAGAGTGGGCGATAGTAGCTCTGGTAGCTGGGGTTAGAAAGGTTTTAATACGGTATAAGGATCCTATTTTTCTGTTAACTGATTTGATGGTGGTGTTGATGTGATGATCAAAAGTGAGATTATTATCGATAGTTATTCCTAACAGTTTAGTTGTAGAGTCAGGGGTGATGACAGTGGCATTATTAGACAAGATGTTGAAGTTTAGTGGGAAGGTCCGAGAGGTTGGGGAGAAGAGAAGTAGTTTGGTTTTTTTAGCATTAAGAAGGAGATACCGTCTAGTAAACCATGTTTGACAGTGGTGAAAGTATTTTGAGTTAGAGAGATTAGATCTGAACAGGAAGATGCTGAGCAAATAATGGTAGAATCGTCAGCATATTGGATACAGGTAGCTTGAGG
Organism: Protopterus annectens; assembly: GCF_019279795.1. NCBI lineage: Eukaryota > Metazoa > Chordata > Ceratodontiformes > Protopteridae > Protopterus > Protopterus annectens. The sequence continues at coordinate 1,638,994,138 of NC_056739.1, read as the reverse complement.
GATTACTGTGTGAAGGTCATTTATATAGAGGGAGAAAAGAAGAGGACCAAGAATAGAGCCCTGAGGGACTCCAATGGAAATGGGCAACAATGATGAGATATGGTTATCCCAGAGAACAGCTTGTTGTCTGTTTTTCAGATAAGAGCTAAACCATTTAATGGCAAGATTATCAAATGAGAGGGATTCAAGGATGTGAATTAAAGAAGAGTGGTTGACCATGTCAAAGGCTTTGGAGAGGTCAATGAATAGAGCAGAAGAGAGAAGGTTATTATTGCGGTTACTATTGATAGTATCTACAAAGGAAAGGAGAGCAGTGGTTGTACTATGATGGGGTCTAAAGCCATGTTGACAATTAGCTATAATGTTGTGTAGTGAGAGGTATTGAACAAGTTGCTGATGTATACATTTCTCCATAATCTTTGCTAAGGGTGAGAGAAGAGCAATTGGTCTAAAGTTGGCGTATTCAATAGAGTTACCTCCTTTGTGTAGAGGGATAATATGAGAGACTTTCCAGATATCGGGGATAGTTCCCTCTTGGATTGTCCTATTGATGAGTATAGATATTGGGACTGCAATTTCTCTGGCTGCCTTTTGAAGATAAAGAGAAGGGAGTTTGTCAGCAGAGGGAGTACAAGGTTTCAGTTTGTAAATAAGTTTATAGATGAAAGAGGTAGGGATAGGTTGAAAAGTGAAGTTGTGACCAGTGTCTATTAGATTGTTTGGGGGATAGAAGTTGTTAGTGTTCAGTTGTCTAGCAAGAGCTTGAATAGATTCGGATAAAAAAGAGTTAAATGCATTTGCGGTTAGATGAGGGGTGTTAGGGTCAGCATTGAGGGGTGAGGGAGTTTTGGTTGTTCCTGGTGACAGGAGTCTATTGACTGATGACCAGAATTGTTTAGGTTTATTTAGATTGGTTCCTTGAAGCCTATAGTAGTACTTTCTTTTGTCAGAGATTATAGCTTTTTTGGTACGATTCCTAAGCTGGGTGAAGTAAAGAAAGTCAGAGCTGTTTCTATGGTTTCTCCATTTGGCCCAGACTTTATTTCTAGAGAGTATTAGTTTCTTAGTTTCAGGAGAGAGCCATGGAGCTGTGTTTGCTTTCATTCTAATGGTACGTTCTGGAGCATGTCTGTCAAGAATGGCGAGGAATGTTGAGTTAAAGAATAATACAGCATCATTAAGTGGAAGTGATTTTAAGGGGTTCCAGTTACAAGATTTGAGTTCATTTTGGAATTGTTCAATTTTAAAGTGTTTGGTAGAGCGTATTTTTCTTATGTTAGGGGGGTTTAGACAATCTGTCTTTTCTCTAATAATGTAAGTTAAACAGTGGTCACTGAGGTCATCTGGCATAGTTCCTACTTTTTAAGTAATATTTGTTTTGTTTGTAAGTATCCAGTCAAGGATGCTCTCTTTCTTACTAGACTTATTCAGTCTTGTAGTAGAGGTGATGGTTTGGGTGAAACTAGGAATTGTCTAGTTTCTTTTGAAAGCCAGGGGGCAGGTTTGGATTTCATTCTGATAGAACGTTTAGGAGCATGATTGTCAAGGATAGTTAAGAATTTAGAATTCAAATATTTGACTGCCTGCTCAAGAGGGAGAGTTTTTAGTGGGTACCAGTTACAGGCACTAAGTTCATTTTGGAATAAGACAGGGTTAAAAGAGTTCTAATACTACACAATGAGGATGATGAAACAAGAATGGCACTTGAAAATGTGAAATCAGATTTCCTAGATAGAGGTTACTCTAAGGAAGAGATTGAGACCACTATAGTTCAGGCCTGGACACTAAGGGACAATTGATGCAAACCATATTTGATGGACGTCGCACAGAATGATGACCAGTATGTTTTACACTTGACAACTAATAGGTTTAGAGCAGTTTTTCAGCATTCTAGTGATGTAAATGAATACACTTCCATTATTAAAAGACATTGGCATATTTTGCATGAGGTCCCGGGACTTATGGACAGGATAGGCAATATTCTATCTTTTTCATTTAGAAACAACAAGTCTTTGAAAAATCGTTTTTGCAATAAGACAGATATAGATAGACCTATCCAGTCCATGCAGACTGGCACCTTTCCATGCAGATGATGTTCTGCATGCCAACACCTTTATAGAAATAAGGTTGTGCATCAGAGCTGGCAACTCGGCACGTAAAAATCTACTGCCAATCATTAGCGGACCGGAGTTCCGCTGTGGCGACCCCTAACCGGGAAAAGCTAAAAGACACAACAACAACAACTTTTACACACCCCATGTGACAATTTACTATCACAAGCAAGGGCTATGCTGATTGCTGAACAATGAAAGTTCCCTTTCTGCCAGAAATGTTTTGTATTCTATATAGGTAAAACTAACAGAATGTTCAAGGACAGGATCCTTGAACATATTAGGGACATCAACAACTGTAAGGATAGCAATGCCCTGGCCACACATATTAAGGAAACAGACTGCACACACTATTTTAAATTTTTTTGTTATTCAAGTTGTTCATCTTAGTGTAAGAGGAGGTGATATAGAAAATTTAACTGAGAGTACTGAACAAAAATGGATCCCCTCTCTGAATGCTGAGAGATACCCTGGTTTAAATAGTACAACATCCTTAAAACCTTTCTTGAAGTCTTGCCATCTCAAGCGTTAAGTATTTTTATAGTCATTTATGTATGTATAATTTGTCTTCTCACACATATATACATATTTTTTGTTCCAAGATGATTGTCTTAGTACAGTATTATACTATGAGGCTTTTTTAGATAGTAATATGTTTTTTAAGAATTTTTCTAATATGAGTTTTGTTTGTATATGGTTTTATGTAAATATATTCTGATATATATATGGTTCTATGTAAATATATTCTGATATGTGTGTGTGTGTGTGTGTGTGTGTGTGTGTGTGTGTGTGTGTGTGTGTGTGTGTGTGTGTGTGTGTGTGTGCGTGTGTATTTAAATGGATAGTGTGCATACAAGCTTTTCTATATATGTATTTAGAGATGTCTATATATACTTCTACATATGCATACTTATGGACTGGTTTTTAAACAATTTATGTATATTCTAAGAGATATTGTGTATATAAGTTTTCCTATATGTATATTTAGAGATGTTTATTTATACTTTCACATATGCATATTTATGGACTGGCTTTTTAAAAATTTTAGATGTAATTTACTATAGCATTCTCTGACCACAACGTTAGCTTGCTTTAATTGTATAATTGGAACATTTGATTCCTATCACCTGATAGCTAACATGTGATATAAACTGGTTGGAGAGATGTTCAGTTTGTCTGATGAAGCGACAAGAGCAGTCGTGAAAGCACTAAAGTTATGCAATTCTTATTTTTATTTTTTTGCTAATAAACGTGGTGGTTGTGTATGTTTGGTGCAGCTTTCTTTTTTCACCTCGTCTTGCTATTCTGCACATCTTTACACTCTGAGTCATTTAGTTTAATTTCAAGAATACAGCAAAGTCTAAAAACAGGGCTCTACTAGCTCTAGAAAGCAGGAAACGAGTACAGAGATAGGATTTTTTTTCAAAAGTTAAAGCAGATACAAGAATAAAAGCACTTTAAAGCAGAAAAAATGCAGTCACACTTGAAAGTGTAGCCCTTTGCAATTTAAACAGATGAAAAAAAAAACACTTAAAAATGATCAATTAAAGTGAAACAGTATAAGAATTAAAAAAAAAAAACAATTCAAATAAATAGCAAAGTTAATAAAAAATGGCTGGAATAATTTGACTAGTAAAAATAAACAATAAAAAGCAAAACAGAGGTACATAATCCACTCAAAGTCTTCCTTTTCTCTCTCTGCTGCTGTAGGACTCTCCAGGACACCCAGGCAGACTCTTGCTGGGGAATTTCAAGCTCAAAAACCGCACAAGCACGGGTTTTTAAACAGAAAGATGAAAGGAATAGAAATAGGCCGAAACGACCAATAAAACTACAGATTCTGAGTTGAAACTACTCCTCCAGGCGACAGATAGGCTGTTTCAAAGCTCACCACTCTCACTGCTGAACAGAGAAGCTTCCATCTATCTTAGAAAGTTCTGGGCAACACAATACTTACAAACAGCCCAGAATTCCACAAAGTCTGAAAACCAGACTCTACTAGCTCTAGAAAGGTGGGAAATGAGTACAGAGATAGGATTTTTTTGGTGTTTTTTTCATGAAAGTTAAAGCAGATACAAGAATAAAAACACTTTTAAAGCAGAAGAAAGGCTATCACACATGAGTCTGTAGCCCTTTACAATTAAACAGATGAATAAACATTTAAAAATTATCAATTAAAGTGCAACAGTATAAGAATTCAAAAAAAAAACAGTTCATATAATTAGGAAAGTTGCCCATATATACTTAAACAGGATTCTATACACATCCTGTCAAGAGACTATCAGATTCAGAGTAGTAGTTTTTCCAATTGTAATAGTGAAGGCTTGATTTATTTAGCCCTATGTAAAACCTGTGGTGCATTGTACATTGGAAAATCTATTCGTAAACTCAGAAGGAGGATTTATGAGCATTTATATGCTATTAGAGTTGAAGACATTAAAAATGCCTTGTTTAAACATACACTGACATGTCCCCAAGCAAAATGGGGCTTCTTTGTTGTAGAGAAGGTTCAATGTGATGTGAGGGGGGCCCGTGGGAAAATAGGATAGAGGTGAGAGAAATATTTTGGCAGTTGTTATTGGAAGCCAATAGATTCCCAGGGCTGAATGAATACATATCCATTGCCCCTATTTTTAAAATGAGAGCTGCAAAACTATAAAATAAGTATATATATATTGTTTTGCAAGTTCTTTTTGTTGGTTTTTGATTCAAGTTTATTTATCTGTCCAACACATTGTGATGGTTTTAGTATTTATACATTTATTTTAAAGTTCTTTTTAAAAAATGTGTATATTTTTATCTGTTTTTATCTATTTTCATTTGTATTTGTGGCACGTTGGTAGGTTGTCACGAATATTTTAGTTATAGGATTTAACTGGTGTCAATTAAACAATTGTTTTAACTATTAATTAAATTGGGAGGGGTATATAAGCAGGCACAGCCTTCATTCATTCATTTTACATCTGAAGAAGTCTGATGGATGAAAATGCTTTGTATTGTGTGGTGTTTATGCGATTAAACCTGCTGCTGCCTACACCTACAGGCTTGTGTTTTATTATTACCTCCTGCCTCTTTGGGTGCCTGTTGTGGTTTTACTGGTTCTTGGTTCTGTGGCACCCTTTCCTTGGAGTTTTTGGATTACTTGTTACATGAAGGTGTCTGAGGCGGAGGCTAGCTTCCAGGATTGGGAAGCAGTTCAAGGTACTGACCTGGATTTGCGCCTGTCTCATGTGGAGGGGCAGCTTACTCAACTGATTTTGCTTATGACTGGTAACTTTCAGTGAGGTAAAGACAATTCCTTTGATATCAACCCTATGAGGTCTACCCACAGGAAGGATTGCATTTCCACTCCTTCATGCAATCAGGAAGCCAATTTGGATTGCAGACAGGCTGATGTGCCTGTAGAGGAAGTGACGGCAACTTCTTCCGGTTTGCCATCGAGGTGCACTAGAAGCAAGGCTGTGTTACAGAAGGGAGCTGCAACAAAATTTTGTTACAATCATTTGGCATCGAATTCCCCATACCAAGGACTGAATGGACAGTCCTCCCTTTTAGGGGAACGTGGTGTTCAGGGACATGCTCCTGTGGGAATGACTGATAGTATGGCTAATGGCGACAATGGGGTGCATGAGTGGATGGATACTTCATCTTTGGCTTCATTGCTTGTTAATTACAAGTCTTTTTCCAGTCACCAAGGTACTGATAATAACTTTATATTTAATGTCCGGGATGCTGAGAAAGTCAGTGAAGTGTCCTACAGAGCCAATATTAAAAAACTCACTGATTTAATTTACAAAGATAAAATGCTGGGTATTGACAGTTGTTACTTGCATGACTGTATCAAAAGGGGTATAGTACCCAAAGGATTGCGTTTTTATAAGTTTCCGAACAATGTAGTGGAAGGTTCTACCTTTAACGAAGAATTGTTGAGTATTTTTAACAGTAGCGGTTTTGAAGTCATGAAAGCCCTGATTAAAGAAAATAAAAGGATTATGGGGCAAGTATATCAGGAGCTAGAATACATTAATGAAGTATTGACCAATGATCTTATGTTTTCTGTTGAAAATGTGAAGAGAAAATATTTTATTATTAGGCAACAGGTGGAAGAAAAATGTCATGTTATTTTTAAAAGGAAGTGTGGCAAAATAGATAGGGATTTGAAGGATTACCGACAGAAAAAAGCATATCCGTATACCAAGAATGACAAATTTGGTCGAAAAAATAATAACAATTTTTTTTTGATAAATCTGGACCACAACACAGTACTTATTCCTCTTCTTTTCCACCAGGGGGGCACAATGCCTGGGACTCTATGGACCATAGAGGGATCTACAGTGATTCATGGATGGGGGAACATCAGGATTCACATAATACTGAATTCCCTGAACTTTGGAGATCAGATAGGTTAAGGCGAAAATCCCCTGTGCGGTATTTTTACAGGGGTCCCCCAAATGGCACAAGATAAATAAGAGTGGTAGCCAGGAAGGGGGACTAGCCAACATGTTTGATCAATGGAGTACAGGGAATATTACTGTGGATGGACCATGTCACACCCTACATGACTTTAAAATTTACAATTACAGCAGTGAGGAGATTGACAGGAAACATTTTCTTTTATTTTCAAAAGGTTTTAAATTCATCCCCTCCACAGGGGGTAATTTAGTGGACAGCTTAATAGACTTGAGGATTTTTCTACGGAAAAAGAATTTAGACATGATGTTTCAGGGGCAACAGGATGGCGGTACTAATAGTGGTATTAGAAGACCTAGTACCTATAATCCCCCTATATACCCCCAGCTAAAAAAATTTGAAAGGGAGGTTGAAGAAGAAATCAGGAACATTTACAGGGGTAGATGGCATGGTAAACTTAACATGACTAGAGAAGAAAAGTTACTCCTCAAATCCATTCAAGAAAATAGATAACCTGAGGGTGATGCAACCCAACAAAGGTGGGTGGGTGGTCTTCATGGACAGTATTTTGTATTCCAGTAAGAAGATGGGTATGCTTAATGATACCAATAGGTATGTTAGGGTATCCAAGAATGAGATTAACTCAGCATACCATAAGATTGATTTGGTTTTACAGGACATGCTGAATGACAATTTTATAAACCAGGACACTTAAGTATCTCAGTGTGGACAGACCCCTGCTATGTTCGGGATACCCAAGGTACATAAAAGTGTGGAGGATCCACCCCTGAGACCCACTGTGGCAGCCAATGGCTCTAAAACCCATTCTTTGGCCAAATATTTGGATATAAAATTAAAAGATATTTGGGTTAGGGCCAAAGGTATACTTAAGGACTCCTGGGAATTTTTGAGAAGCATTAATAGCAACATTTATTCTGATTCTTTAATATTTGTAACCCTTGATATTCAGGATTTATTTAACGTGATCCCACATTCTACAGGGTCAGAATGGTTCCAGGATGCCATTCACCAACATGGAAAACTTGACCACAATACTTTTCTGGTTTACACAGAGTTGATGGATTTGGTATTGAACTACAACTTTATATTTTTTGAGGGTGAGTTGTTTAAACAGATCCAGGTAGTGGCCATGGGAGCAAGTTGTGCCTCTACTTATGCTAACATTGTGCTCATGATTTGGGAAAAGAAGTTTGTGTTCCAGTCTGAATATGCACAATATTGGGTATATTACAAATGTTACCTGGATGATATTTGCATTTTTTTGAAAGGTAGTATGGAAAAGTTAACAGAATTTATAGACTATCTTAACCATACCACCAATTTTTTGAAATTTACATGCCATATTACACATGATTATATGAACTTTCTGGACATCACTATTAAGAAAGATGTCCTAAGGCAGCAGATTACATCTAATGTGTATAGAAAGGAAACCTTTTCTAACTCATACTTATATTTCACTAGTTCCCATCCATTTAAACAGAAGAGAAGTATTATCAAGGGACAATTTTTGCACAGTTGTAGTATGACCTCTTTGGACTCGGACTTCAAAGATGAAAGTCAGAGAGTCAAAGAAATGTTTATATCTAGGAAGCATCCTAACTATTTAATTGATGACATATTGGAGGAAGTAAAGAATGGGAGAAAGGATAGGTTTGCCCCTATTTTGGGAACAGGAGATACAAGTGTGATAGTACCAATAAATGTGCAGGGTACCACACAACAACCAGGGGTGATGTTACCAGGGATGAAATCCAGAAATCTTGGGGGTAATTATGTGACGTTTTATAATCAGAACACCTCTAGGGTTAAAAACTTTATTACTCAACATTGGAGCAGGTTTAGGTGTTATTCAGAGTTGGACATTTTGTTTACCAACACCCTAGGATTCACATACAAAAAAGGCAGGAACCTCAAAGATTTGCTGGAGCATAATGGTTCTATTGTTTCGTGTAAAAAATTGAGAACCTACAAATGTGGGGCATGTGCTCAATGCCCATATATACTTAGACAGGATTCTATACACATCCTGTCAAGAGACTATCAGATTCAGAGTAGTAGTTTTTCCAATTGTAAAAGTGAAGGCTTGATTTATTTAGCCCTATGTAAAACCTGTGGTGCATTTTACATTGGAAAAACTACTCGTAAACTCAGAAGGAGGATTTATGAGCATTTATATGCTATTAGAGTTGAAAACATTAAAAATGCCTTGTTTAAACATACACTGACATGTCCCCAAGCAAAATGGGGCTTCTTTGCTGTAGAGAAGGTTCAATGTGATGTGGGGGGGGGGGTGCGTGGGAAAATAGGATAGAGGTGAGAGAAATATTTTGGCAGTTGTTATTGGAAGCCAATAGATTCTCATGGCTGAATGAGTACATATCCATTGCCCCTATTTTAAAAATGAGAGCTGCAAAACTATAAAATAAGTATATATATTATTTTGCAAGTTATTTTGCTGGTTTTTGATTCAAGTTTATTTTTCTGTCCAACACATTGTGATGGTTTTAGTATTTATACATTTATTTTAAATTTCTTTTTAAAAAATGTGCATGTTTTTATCTGTTTTTATCTATTTTCATTTGTATTTGTGGCAAGTTGGTAGGTTGTCACGAATATTTTAGTTATATGATTTAATTGGTGTCAATTAAACAATTGTTTAAAATATTAATTAAATTGGGAGGGGTATCTAAGCAGGCACAGCCTTCATTCATTCATTTTACATCTGAAGAAGTCTGGTGGATGAAAACGCTTCGCATTGTGTGGCATTTATGTGATTAAACCTGCTGCTGCCTACATCTACAGGCTTGTGTTTTATTATTACCCCCTGCCTCTTTGGGTGCCTATTTAAGTATTTTAACATCAATAACCCAATTGTGCCAAGAATCTGTAACCTTCTGAAAATACACAAAAACATTCAAATGCCACCTATGAGACCAATAGTCTCAGGTGCGGGGTGGTATACTGAACCACTCTCCATTTTTGTGGAGGGCAACCTCCACACATTATTAGAGAGATGCCATACTATACTGAGAGATACAAAAATGTTCCTAGGAAGGTTACACAACAGAATAATGACAATTGCGAGTGAATATATCTTTGTTACTATGGACATTGAGTCACTTTTTACATCAATACCTAACACATGGGGCATTAATATGATTACATATTTTCTTACTATGAACAGATGTTATGAAAATGACAATGTTCAACTTATTTGAAGTCTATTAGAGATTATCCTAGAAAATAATGCCTTTGTATTTGAAAATGAGTTCTATCTCCAGAAGGTTGGCGTGGCTATGGGTACTGCTTGTGCCAATAGCTACGCCAACCTGACATTGGTATGTTGGGAACAGCTCTCTCTAATCTCAGATGGTAATCCCTTCTTTGGGAATATTCTATGGTATGTCAGATTTGTGGATGACATGTTTATGTTGTGGAAGGACACTATAAGTGAGTTAACTGATTTTGTGACTTACTTACACACTACCACTGATTTTTTAAGATTTGCGCATCAACATTCCACAACTGAGATCAATTTCCTGGATGTGATAGTTAGGAAATCTGAATTGAATAGGCTTAGCAGTAGTATATACAGGAAACCCACCAGGAGAAATGCCCTGCTGCACAGAACTAGTATGCACCCAAGACATACTGCCAGAAATGTCTTAAAGGGACAAATATACAGAGTTCTAATACTACACAATGAAAATGATGAAGCAAGAATGGCACTTGAAAATGTGAAATCAGATTTCCTAGATAGAAGTTACTCTAAGGAAGAGATTGAGACCACTATAGTTCAGGCCTGGACACAAAGAGACAATAGATGCAAACCATATTTGATGGACGTCACACAGAATGATGACCAGTATGTTTTAAACTCGACAAATAATAGGTTTAGAGTAGTTTTTCATCATTCTTGTGATGTAAATGAGTACACTTCCATTATTAAAAGACATTGCCATATTTTGCATGAGGTCCCGGGACTCATGGACAAGATAGGCAATATTCCATCTTTTTCATTTAGAAACAACAAGTCTTTGAAAAATCATTTTTGCAATAAGACAGATATAGATAGACCTATCCAGTCCATGTGGACTGGCACCTTTCCATGCAGATGATGTTCTGCATGCCAACACCTTTATAGTAATAATAAGGTTATGCGTCAGAGCTGGCAACTTGGCATGTAAAAATCTACTGCCAATCATTAGCAGACCGGAGTTCCGCTGTGGCAACCCCTAATCGGGAAAAGCCAAAAGACACAACAACAACAACTTTTACACACCCCGTGTGACAATTTACTATCACAAGCAAGGGCTATGCTGATTGCAGAACAATGAATGTTGTTTATTTCTCTTTCTGCCAGAAATGTTTTGTATTCTATATAGGTAAAACTAACAGAATGTTCAAGGACAGGATCCTTGAACATATTAGGGACATCAACAACTGTAAGGATAGCAATGCCCTAGCCGCACATATTAAGGAAACAGACTGCACACACTATTTTACATTTTTTGTTATTTAAGTTGTTCACCTTAGTGTAAGAGGAGGTGATATAGAAAATTTAACTGAGAGTATTGAACAAAAACGGATCCCCTCTCTGAATGCTGAGAGATACCCTGGTTTAAATAGTACAACATCCTTAAAACTTTTCTTGAAGTCTCGCCATCTCAAGCGTTAAGTATTTTTATAATCATTTATGTATGTATAATTTGTCTTCTCACACATATATACATATTTTTTGTTCTACGATGATTGTCTTAGTACTGTATTATTCTATGAGGCTTTTTTAGATAGTAATATGTTTTTTAAGAATTTTTCTAATATGAGTTTTGTTTGTATATGGTTTTATGTAAATATATTCTGATATATAAATGGCTTTATATAAATATATTCTGATATATATATATATATATATATATATATATATATATATATATATGTACATTTAAATAGATAGTGTGCATACAAGCTTTTCTATATATGTATTTAGAGATGTCTATATATACTTCTACATATGCATACTTATGGACTGCTTTTTAAACAATTTATGTATATTCTAAGAGATATTGTGTATATAAGTTTTCCTATATGTATATTTAGAGATGTTTATTTATACTTTCACATATGCATATTTATGGACTGGCTTTTTAAAAATTTTAGATGCAATTTACTCTAGCATTCTCTGACCACAACATTAGCTTGCTTTAATTGTATAACTGGAACATTTGATTCCTATCAGCTGATAGCTAACGTGATATAAACTGGTTGGAGAGATGTTCAGTTTGGCTGATGAAGCGACAAGAGCAGTCGTGAAAGCACTAACGTTATCCTGTTCTTATTTTTATTATTTTTTTTTTTGCTAATAAACGTGGTGGTTGTGTAATTTTGGTGCAGCTTTCTTTTTCACCTGGTCTTGCTACTCTGCACCTCTCTGCACTCTGAGCCATTTAGTTTAATTTCAAGAATACAGCAAAGTCTAAAAACTGGACTCTACTAGCTCTAAAAAGCAAGAAATGAGTACAGAGATAGGATTTTTTTTAAAGTTAAAGCAGATACAAGAATAAAAGCATTTTAAACCAGAAAAAACGTGGTCACACTTGAAAGTGTAGCCCTTTGCAATTAAACAGATGAAAAAACACTTAAAAATGATCAATTAAAGTGAAATAGTATAAAAAATTAAAAAAAAAAAACAATTCAAATAAATAGCAAAATTAATAAAAATGGCTGGAATAATTCAGCTAGTAAAAATAAACAATAAAAAGCAAAAGAGAGGTACTTAATCCACTCAAAGTCTTCCTTTTCTCTCTCTGCTGCTGTAGGACTCTCCAGGACACCCAGGCAGGCTCTTGTTGAGGAAATTCAAGCTCAAAAACCGCACAAGTACGGGTTTTTAAACAGAAAGATGAAAGAAAAAGAAATAGGCCAAAATGGCCAATAAAACTACAGATTCTGAGCTGAAACCACTCCTCCAGGTGACAGATAGGCTGTTTCAAAGCTCACCACTCTCACTGGTGAACAGAGAAGCTTCCATCTAACTTAGAACGTTTTGGGCAACGCAGTACTTACAAACAGCCCAGAATTCCACAAAGTCTGAAAACCAGACTCTACAAGCTCTAGAAAGGTGGGAAATGAGTACAGAGATAGGATTTTTTTGGTGTTTTTTTCATAAAAGTTAAAGCAGATACAAGAATAAAAACACTTTTAAAGCAGAAGAAAGGCTATCACACTTGAGTGTGTAGCCCCTTACAATTAAACAGATGAATAAACACTTAAAAATTATCAATTAAAGTGTAACAGTATAAGAATTCAGAAAACAGTTCAAATAAGTAGCAAAGTTAATAAAAAATGGTCGAAATAATACGGCTAGCAAAAATAAGCAAAACAAGAGCAAACCAAAGGTACTTAATCCACTCAAAGTCTCCCTTTTCTTTCTCTGCTGCTGTAAGACTCTGCAGGACAACCAGGCAGACTCTTGCTGAGGTAATACAATTGCAAAAAATGCGCAAACATGGGTTTTTAAACAGAAAGATGAAAGCAATAGAAATAGACAAAAATGGTCAATAAAACAACAGCTTCTGAGTTGAAACCAGTCCTCCAGGCAACTGATAGGCTGCTTTAAACTCTCCACTTTCACTGATGAACAGAGAACCTTGCCTCTATCTTAGAAAGGTTTGGGCAACACAGAACTTACAAACAGCCCAGAATTCAGCAAAGTCTGAAAACTGGACTCTAATAGCTGTAGAAACATGGGAAACGAGCACATTGATAGGATTTTTTTTTGTTTGTTTGATTTTTTCCAAAGTTAAAGCAGTTACAAGAATAAAAACACTTTAAAGCAGAAAAATCTATCACACTTGAGTGTGTAGCCCTTTATAATTAAACAGATGAAAAAAACAGTTAAACGTGATCAATTAAAGTGCAACAGTGTAAGAATTAAAAAAAACTGTTCAAATAAGTAGCAAAGTTAATAAAAAATGGTCAAAATAATGTGGATAGCAAAAATAAGCAACAACAACCAAACATAGGTACTTAATCCATTCAAAGTCTCTTTTTTTTCTCTCTCTGCTGCTGTAGGACTCTGCAGGAGACCTAGGAAATCTGCAGAAGACCTAGGCAGGCTCTTGATGATGTAATACAAGTGCAGAAATGGCACAAACATGGGTTTTTAAACAGAAAGATGAAAGGAATAGAAATAGCCCAAAATGGCCAATAAAACTACAGATTCTGAGCTAAAACCAATCCTCCAGGTGACAGATAGACTATTTCAAAGCTCACCACTCTCACTGATGAACAGAGTTGTATCCCTCTATCTTAGAAAGATCTGAGCAACACAGAACTTACAAACAGCCCAGAATTCAGCAAAGTATGAAAACCAGACTCTATTAGCTTTAGAAAGGTGGGATATGTGTACAGAGATTGGATTTTTTTGTTTGCTTTTTTCAAAAGTTAAAGCAGATACAAGAATAAAAACACTTTTATAGCAAAATAAAGGCTATCACACTTGAGTGTGTAGCCCTCTACAATTAAACAGATGAAAAAACACTTCAAATTAGTCAATTAAAGTGAAACAGTATAAGAATTAAAAAAACAGTTCAAATAACTAGCAAAGTTAATAAAAAATGGCCGGAATAATGCGGCTAGCAAAAATAAAGAATAAAAAGCACAACAGAGGCACTTAATCCAGTCATAGTCTCACTTTTCTCTCTCTCTCTCTCTCTGCTGCTGTAGGACTCTCCAGGACACTCAGGCAGTCTCTTTCTGAGGAAATACAAGTGCAAAAACCGTACAAACATGGGTTTTAAGCAGAAAGATGAAAGGGATAGAAATAGCCCAAAACAGTCAATAAAACTACAGATTCTGACCTGAAACCACTCCTCCAGGTGACAGACAGGCTGTTTCAAAGCTCACCACTCTCACTGATGAACAGCAAATCTTCCCTCTATCTTAGAAAGGTCTGGGCAACACAGAAGTTACAAATAGCCCAGAATTCAGCAAAGTCTGAAAACCAGACTCTACTAGCTCTAGAAAGGTGGGAAACGAGTACAGAGATAGGATTTTTTTTTTTTTTAAGTTAAAGCAGATACAAGAATAAAAACAGCTTTAAAGCAGAAGAAAGGCTATCACACTTGAGTGTGTAGCCCTTTACAATTAAACAGATGAGAAAACACTTAAAAATGATTAATTAAAGTGGAACAGTATAATAATTAAATAAAACAGTTCAAATAATTAGGAAAGTTAATAAAAAATGGCCGGAATAATGCGGCAAGTAAAAATAAGCATTAAAAGCAAAACAGAGATACTTAATCCATTCAAAGTCTCCCTTTTCTCTCTCTGCTGCTGTAGGTCTCTGCAGGACATCCAGGATCCAGGCAGACTCTTGTTGAGGTAATACAAGCGCAAAAACTGCACAAACATGGGTTTTATACAGAAAGATGAAAGGAATAGAAATATACCAAAACGGCCTATAAAACTACAGATTCTGAGCTGACACCACTACTCCAGCCAACAGATAGGCTTTTTCAAACTCACCACTCTCACTGATGAACAGAGAAGCTTCCCTTTATCTTAGAAAGGTCTGGGCAACACAGTACTTACAAACAACCCAGAATTCAGTAATGTCTGAAATCCAGACTCTACTAGCTCTAGAAAGGTGGGAAACAAGTACAGAGATAGGATTTTTTTTCATATAAATGTTAAAGCAGATAGAAGAATAAAAACACTTTTAAAGCAGATAAAAGGCTACCACACTTGAGAGTGTAGCCTTTTACAATTAAACAGATGAAAAAAAAACACTTAAAAATGATCAAAGTGAAACAGTATAAGAATAATAAAAAAAAACAATTCAAATAAATAGCAAAGTTAATAAAAAAATGGCTGAAATAACGCAGCTAGCAAAATTAAACAATAAAATGCAAAACAGAAGTACTTAATCCACTAAAAGTCTCCCTTTTCTCTCTCTGCCGCTGTAGGACTCTCCAGGACACCCAGGCAGGCTCTTGCTGAGGAAATACAAGATCAAAAACTGCACAAACATGGATTTTTAAACAGAAAGATGAAAGGAATAGAAATATAATTGCTGGAGCCTTCCTGTGTCCTGACAGAGTGCTCTTCAAACTATCTGGAGATATACAGAGCTAAGTATATTTTTCTGGCACTTCAGAGTTGTGTACTGTTAATTGTTGATTGATTAATTTTATATCATTGCTGGCTGACTTCAGAGTTGTGCACTGTTGTTTTTGCTTCACTGTATAGTTTTTCAGATCTCTGCTGAAGGTGTTGTTTTTCCCCTTCCCAAGCCCCCCATTCCTGTCTTGTTGTTTAAATTTGGAGGCTTTTGCAGTTGCCCATCCGAACTGTAGATTTGATCTGGGACACTCCCCTCAGTCCCATCTCTTTACCTTATTCTACCTAATAGACTCCTTCTGCACTTGTTTTTAGTCATTTTTAATTTAATTGCATTTTTTAAACTGTTTGGTCTAACATTGCTAAATACTCAAGTGTAATAGCTTGCACTGCATTTGAATTGTTTTTACTGCTGTTTAAGCTACTTTTCTGTATAAAAAAAAATCTAAGCCTGTTTCCTACCTTTCCTGTAACTAGTGTAGTCCAGATTCAGATTTGCTGTATCCAAGACTGTATGTAAGCTTCTGAGCCCCCCAAGTGTGTGTTGGAGGGAAGCCTTCTAGCTTATCAGTGGGAGTAGTAAGCACTAGGTAACCTATCTAACACATAAGGAGTGGTTCTGGCCCAGAAATTGTAGTTATTGGCCATTTGGGCAGTTTTTCCATCTCTCTCAACTTTCTGATTTAAAAGCCCGTATTTGCACTTGTTTTCCCCCTGTCCTGTAACTAGTTTAGTCCAGATACAGATTCTTAGTTTTAGCACTTGAATTTGCTTATTCAGGATCAGCATTTGTTCAGAACTTGTTGAAAGCACGAAATAAGCTATTAATTAGTACAGCACTCGACCTTCCTCATTACCTAGAGGGAAACAGTTTTGGTACTTACTTTCCTCGCTTGTTTACCAAAAAACAGCTCTTGTACTCACTTTCCTCACTTATCTAGAGGAAAATATTTTTTTATTCAGGCATGTCCAAGGGTCAGCTCCCAGTGTTCTCTCCTGTCTATCTGATGAATCTGGGCATCTTGGGGAAATGTAGAAATTGCCTCATGTACAGAGGCAACCTTCTCCTCCTACCACCCAACACTACAACCTGTGAGAGATGCACTTATCTTGTCAAACTGGAGGTAAAGCTCTCTCCAACCAAGACTGAACTTGACAGTCAAGAGGAGAAGGTAAACACTTGCACCACACCACACTCATCACATAGTCTCACTAAATCTACACCACCAAAATCCACACATAGAAACACAAAAACATTCACAGAGGCTCTCAATAATAATCTACTCAAGCAGCACAGACCTCCAAAGCAGAAATGCAAGCAACCTCCACCCTCAACACAACCCAAATGACACATATCCTGCAGACTCAGTGTGCCACTCAACCATAGCCAATAAAGCAAAACAACGTACCCAACACACTAGTCATAGGTGACTCTATAGTCAGGTACACGGATGTCCCACTCAGCAGGCGAAACAAGGAGAAGGCTACTGTCAGCTGCCTGTTGGGTGCCAGGATCCACCACATAACCCACGCACTCAGGTCACTCCACAACAAGTACAAATATGACTCTGTCATTGTCCATTTTGGTGTGAATGACTTGAGATGTACCTCCCTGGACTACATGAAAAGAGACATGGAAGAGCTCTCTGATCTTGTAGCCCAGGCAAGTATGACCCTAGCCCTGAATAGCATTCTGCCATCACCCAGAATGATACCGCAGTACAAGGACAAAATGATTGACTTCAACAATTGGCTAAGCTTTTGGTGTTATTCTAAAGGGATCCAGTATCTGTCTGCCTAGAATGACATGGTCAACAGATCACAATGCTTTGCCAGAGATGGCCTGCACCTGTCACCCCTGGGATTCCAGATACTGGCTAAGGTTATTGCCGCCCCATAGTGCCTTTTTTAGGCAAGGTTCAAATGACAAATTCACCACCATAACAGGAACAGGCAAGCAAAAACTGAGGGTGATGCTACTCAATGCTAGAATTCTAAATCTCAAAATGCACTCACTCGAGGCACTCCTTAAAATGGAGAACATCGATATCTGTGTAGTGACTGAGACCTGGTTCAAGGCTCCAGAGAGCACCCCTGAACTACCAGGCCATAACGCATACCACACTTTTTGGCCATGTAATCTGGACTGGAACACCAAAGGTGGAGGTGTGTCCATATTCACTAAGGATACCCACACTTCCTGGCTAGTTTCTCAGCATAATGCATCTGAGGTTTTCCAAGTGCAACTAACTCTGGGCAAAACTGCAATCCAAATTGTAGCTTGCTACAGATCCCCACTATGTCCTAGGATTCACACAAAACACCCTAATAATGGGTGATTTCAACTACCCCACCATTAACTGGGAAAACTACTCATGTACCAACTCCTTCGCTCAATGCTTTCTGGAATTCTTAAACTCTAATGCCCTGGATCAACTTATTCACAACCCCACCAGGGGCAACAATATCCTAGATCTAGTCATTACCAACATGAGTGACCGGAGTTCCACACCTGAAGTCAACCCTTCATTAGTCAGATCCGACCATAAGCTAATCACCTTAGATATCCACATCCTGACCCGACCCCCCATTAAGGAAACCATGGTAAAAAATTTCTCCAAAGCCAACTTCATGCTTCTTAAGACAGAAGTGGTGAACTTCATGACATCCATGCAGATGGACAATACAGTTGTGACTACTGAATCCTACACAATTTCACTTTATAAGCACTTAGACAAGTGCATGGATCGTGCTATCTCAAACAGAACCAAGATGCTATCCTCCAAAAAAAAGGAAGCCAATCTGGTGGTCCCCTGCCATAAACAAACTGTAGAACAGAAGGAAGAAACTGTTGTAAAAGAGAGTAAAATCCCATGAGTGGAGGAGCTCCCTAGTCAGCCTCAGTAAGAAGCTGTGATCCCTGATAAAAATCCTCCAAAGCTAGTTGCGAAAACAAAATCACCACTGATTCTAAAGACAACCACAAAGCATTCTATAACAATGTCAAGAATCTCAATGGCAATACTCAGATCTGCTCTGAGTTACAGCACAATGGCACTAAATATGCAGACCCAACTGATATTGCCAACATCCTGGCAGATAGGTCCAGTGCTAACTTTACCATCCTCTCACCTCCTAAAGGGCCCATCTCTATACCGGAAGCATGCAAAGTTCTTGTAATCATGGCTGCACAGGTAAAAACACACTCTCCAAAGCCAAGAACATCCATGGGACCAGACAACATACCAGGCTGCATTCTACATGAACTACAGAATGAACTGGCACCCCACCTAAGTACCATGTTCAATCATAAGCCTCACCTCAAGCTTTGTGCCCGCTGAATGGTGCACAGCGATGGTTATCCCACTCCACAAGGGGGGAGCCACCACATACCCTGGGAACTAATGCTCCATTAGCCTGGTGAGCCTGGTCTGCAAGGCCATGGAATGTATCATCATGGAACTTATAAACAAAGACATTGGTAATCTCCAAACTCTGGACTCCACCCAGTTCGGGTTTGTAAAAGGCAGATCATGTCTCCTAAACCAGATAGACTTCTTTGAAGCAGTCACCAAAGCAGTAGACGAGGGTAAGGTAGTTCACACAGCCTATCTAGATCTTGCCAAGGCTTTCAACACCATCCCCACTCTGGAATAATAGATAAACTCACTAAACTAGGTATAAATCCATATGTCACAAGATGGGTTGCCAACTGGCTCACTGACAGAACCCACACTGTGAAAGTAGCAGACTCCAAATCCAACTTCAGACCAGTGACAAGCGGAGTACCACAGAGTTCAGTCCTGGGTCCTCTCCAGTTTGGTATCTACTTCTCTGAAGTACAGGCTAACACAGAAGGTCTTTGGCTAATGAAGTTTGCAGATGACTGCAAACTAGGAGCCATAATCAAAACTCCTAATGATGTGGGCATCTTACAAAAGGGACTCACTGAGACAGATGCCTGGTGTCAAAGCCATGGCCTCAAGCTCAATGCCAAAAAGTGCATTGTCATCCCCTTTGGTAAAAACTCTGTACCCATGAACTACAACATAGGCAGTAGTATACTTAATACCGAAAGTGTGATAAGAGACCTTGGGACACAGGTGGACAGTAGTCTCTCCTTTGATAATCACATCACCACAGTAGTCAGGAAATCCTTCTACATGGCACACCTCATCACAAAATGTTTCTCATCCAGAAAAAAAGAGGTCATTGTTCCCCTCTTCTCATCACTCATTTGACCCATTAGAGAGTACAACACCCCTTTTGGTATGTACCTCACAAGACATCTACAGCAACTGGAAAGGCCGCAGAAATACCTCACAAAGAGGATTACTGGCCTCAAACAGATGCCCTATGCAGACCATCCCAAAAAACTCCAGCTTTACTCCGTCGCATATCGCCTACTCAGAGGTGATCTTTGCCAAACATACAAAGCTATGTCAAACCCAGAGCTGTTGGACATGCTCCACTTAAAGAAATCCCAATCCCTCCGAGCTTCACGCTCTAGGGACCTAAACCTTGTCACCACAATAAACAGAACATGCCAGAGGGATAGATTCCTGTCCCAGAGACTTCCCATATTCTGGAATAAACTACCTATCTATATCAAACAAAGCTTTTCATTAGCAGTCTTCTAGAAGAATCTTGATGATTGGATGGGAAATAGGAAATTCACCCCGGGGATCACCTCTGTGGCTCTGCTCGACAGTGGCACAGGAAAATAATTTTCTTGGGTGGTAAAAACCAGGGTACCTTTTTGGCTGGGTTTGTATAGGCCCTAGGGCTGATAGACTAGTACCTACCTATGAACCTATGAACCTATGAATAGGCCAAAACAGCCAATAAAACTACAAATTCTGAGCTGAAACCACTCCTCCAGGTGACAAATAGACTGTTTCAAAGCTCACCACTCTCACCGATGAACAGAGAAGCTTCCATCTATCTTAGGAAGATCTGGGCAACATAGTACTTACAAACAGCCCAGAATTCCACAAAGTCTGAATCCAGACTCTACTAGCTCTAGAAAGGTGGGAAACAAGTACAGAGATAGGATTTTTTTTGTTTTTTTTTTCATAAAAGTTAAATCAGATACAAGAATAAAAACACTTTTAAAGCAGATGAAAGGCTATCGCACTTGAGTGTGTACCCCTTTACAATTAAACAGATGAATAAACACTTAAAAATTATTAATTAAAGTGCAACAGTATAAGAAGTAAAAAAAAAAAAACAGTTCAAATAAGTAGCAAAGTTAATAAAAAATGGTCGGAATAATGCGGCTAGCAAAAATAAGCAATACAAAGCAAACCAGAGGTACTTAATTCACTCAAAGTCTCCCTTTTCTCTCACTCTGCTGCTGTAGGACTCTGCAGGATATCCAGGCAGACTCTTGTTGAGGTAATACAAGTGCAAAATGGTGCAGACATGGGCTTTCAAACAGAAAGCTGAAAGGAATAGAAATAGAAAAAAACTGCCAATAAAATGACAGATTCTGAGCTGAAACCACTCCTCAGTCCACAGATAGGCTGTTTCAAACTCACCACTTTCACTGATGAACAGAGAACCTTGCCTCTATCTTAGAAAGGTTTGGGCAACACAGAACTTAAAAACAGCCCAGAATTCAGCAAAGTCTGAAAAATGTACCCTAATCGCTCTAGAAATGTAGGAAAAGAGTACAGAGAGAGGATGTTTTTGTTTGTTTTCTCCAAAGTTAAAGCAGGTACAAGAATAAAAACACTTTTAAAGCAGAAGAAAGGCTATCACACTTGAGTGTGTACCCCTTTATAATTGAATAGATGAAAAAAACACTTAAAAATGATCAATTAAAGTCCATCAGTATAAGAATTAAAATCAAATATGTAGCTAAGTTAATAAAAAACAGTCTGAATAATGCAGCTAGCAAAAATAAAAAAGAAAAAGCAAAACAGAGGCACTTAATCCACTCAAAGTCTCTTTTTTTCTCTCTCTGCTGCTGTAGGACTCTGCAGGAGACCCCAGAACTCTGCAGGAGACCTAAGCAGGCTCTTGATGAGGTAATACAAGTGCAAAAAAGTACAGTTGTGCACACTTACCATAAATGTAGATGTTTGAGTGTATTCACTGTTGCAGTCATTACATTTGGGTTATCTGCTTGCAGGTAGCCCTCAGTCGGCCAGATTAACAAAGTCTTGGGTCCTGTGTTGGTTGCTGTTCCTTCTTCCATGACATCAGGTCATTAGGGGTATAAAACATGCAGTCGACACCGTTACATCAGTTTTTCTTGCCCCAGATATTAGGTGCCCCCCTAATGGGGAGTAATTAAATATAAAAGTACAATGATATACCTCCAACAAAAAAGTAAATACATCAAATAGTCTTTTAAGTATAGTAAAGGAAAGTAGAGGTATAGCCAAAAGAAGTTAGGGGACTGGAGGGATGGTAACCAGGACTGCAACAGTGAATACACTCGAACATCTACATTTATGGTAAGTGCACACAACTGTACTATGTTCTTCATGTTTCACTGTTGCAGTCTTTACATTTGGGTATATTCCCAAAGCTATGATTGGGAGGAGGAATATAGATAGCATTAGGACCAGCTATAAGGCCTTGCAAGACTGCAGTGGCAAAGCCAGCTTTGGATTTAGAGAAAATTGGCAAATGATAATGCTTGGTGAAAGTATGTACAGAACTGCAGGTAGCAGCTTCTAGGATGTCCCTTGTAGGGACGCCTCTGAGAAAGGCTGTAGAGGTAGATGCAGCCCTGGTGGAGTGAGGTCTGATCCCCTGGGGGACAGGTTTTCCATGGTGCTTATAACAGAAATGAATGCAATGGCCTATCCATTTAGAAATGGTTTGCTTTGAAATAGCCTTCCCCTCTACCCCTGCAGCAAATGCCACCAGCAGTTGTTCAGATTTCCTTTGAGGTTTAGTCCTGTCCAAGTAGAATCTAAGTTGTCTGTGCACATCTAAGGAATGCAGTATCCGTTCCCCTTTGTTCTGTGGACTGGAAAAAAAAGGTTGGCAAATGAATGGACTGATTAAGAGCCACACTGGATACCACCTTGGGCATGAAGGATGGATTGGTTCTGAGGGACACCCTGTCCATGAAAGATGATGAAAGGCTCAACTGTCATAAGGGCCTGTAATTCAGATACCCTTCTAGATGAAGTGATTGCTAAAAGGAAAGCTGTTTTCCAAGAAAGAAATTTTAACTGCTTGAGCAGTGGTTGAGAGAAGAGGGGAGGTTCTGTGTTATAATGAGTTGAAATGGCTGAGGCATGGATTTTAGTGGAAGAAAAAGACAGGCCCTTGTGAAGCATCTCAGTTAAGTATTGTAAAATCTGAGGTAAATTGGGCGCTGCTGTGCTCATCCCTCAAGTTTGGTTCCAGGCACAGAATCTTTTCCATTTCTCAGCATAAGATTTTCTAGTACTAGGCCTCCTTGCCTCTAAAATGATATCCATCACAGATTTACTGAGGGATGGTAAAGGAGAGAATATGTAATTAGCCAGGCTGCAAGGTTCAGTGTTAGAAGCTGAGGGTGCAGAATCTGGTTCTCCTGCTGAGACAACAGGGAAGGAGTCTGAGGCAGGTGCCATGGGGATAACTGTGACACACTGCGCAGGAGGGGGTACCAATATTGGCATGGCCAGACTGGAGCAATCAAAATCATCCTTGATTTGTCCTGTTTGATTTTTAGTAGTACTTTGGAGAGCAGAGGCAGAGGGGGGGAAGGCATAGACTGCTAGGGTTTTCCAGCTGAAGGACAGAGCATCCACTTTCCAGGCTTGTTTGTGGGGAGTCCTTGTGTAAAAATTGTCCAATTGGTAGTTCTGGGGAGAGGCAAACAGGTCTATATCTTGGCTCCCTCATTTGCTTGTCAACATGTTGAAAATCCTTGGTTCCAGTTTCCACTCGTGTGGGTCCATGAGGTTTATGCTTAGTCCATCTGCCAGTGTATTTAATTTTCCTGGCAAGAATTGAGCTTGTATGTGCACTTGGCAGCTCAAGGCTGTGTTCCCCAACGCTATGGCTAGTCTGCAGAGTGGGTAAGCATGTGTACCCCCCCTGCTTGTTTATGTACCACATAACAGTGGTGTTGTCCGTCTTTACCATAAGTTGTCCTGGAAGAATGTGGTGCTTGAAGGCTATCAGAGTATTCTGTACAGCTAACATTTCTTTTTGATTGATAAGCAGGTGCATTTGACTTGGGTTCCATTTGCCCGGAATGCACTTCCCTGCCAGGTGAGCCCCCCCCCCATGCATAGTCTCATGCATCTGTTGTTAGAGTTTGGGTGGCAGGCGGTGGTGTGAAAGGTAGTCCCTTGTTTTGGTGGCAGGCCTCTGCCCACCAAAGGAATTCTAGGTGTAGGCAAGGTATGATAGGAATCATTGCTTCTAGATCCTGAGAATGTTGACACCATAGGCTTTTTAGATACCACTGTAGTTTCCTCATATGCAGTCTTGCATATGGAATTAGAAGAATGCAGGAGGCCATGAACCCCAAGGCTTGCAGTATTTGTCTTGCAGATAGCAGGGTTTTTGTGGCCACTTGTTTGAAGTAGGTTGTCAAATGAATTTGTTTCTCTGGCGTGAGGTAAGCCATCTGGGAAGTTGTATTCAAGCTTGCTCCCAGGAATATAATTTGTTGACAGGGTACCAGGTGTGATTTATTTTCATTTATGGTGTACCCCAGACAAGTTAGAATCCTTTGTACAAAGGCCAGATGATTCAAAAGTATGTCCTGGCTTTCTGCCTAAATTAAACAATCGTCCAGGTATGGGTATATTTGAATATTTTTTTGCCTGCAAAATGCAATAACTGGAGCTAGGCACTTTGTGAATACCCTGGGCACAGTAGATAAGCCAAAGGGCAGGTAAGAGAACTGATAGTGCATGTAGCCTGCCGTGAAGCGTAGGTATCTTCTGCAAGATTCCCTGATTGGGATGTGCAGGTATGCTTCTTTTAAATCTAGTGTTGCCAACCAGGCATCTTTGCCTAGCATAGGAAGTAATTGGTGAAGAGTCAGCATCTTGAAATTTGGAATCTCCAAAAAGGTGTTTAGAGTAGACAGGTCCAGGATAGGACACCATGGATTGTCTTTTCTGGGTACCAGGAAATTCTCGAGTAGAAACCTTGTCCCTTTTCCTCTTCTGGTATCAGCTGAATAGCCCCCATGCTTAAGAGAGAAAATACTTGTTTTTGGGCCTCTGCCCACTGATTTGGGGGTAGATCCGGCCACCCGTTTGGTGTTGCAAAGTGTGGAAGTGAAATCTATATCCCTGGGACACTCTATTTAAAACCCATTTGTCCTGGGTAATGAGTTCCTAGTTCTTTGCATGAAGAGCAATCTTTCCCCCCAAAGGGGCAGTCAGTTGATAAGTGCTTGGAAATTTTAAAAGGAAGTCACTGAGACAGTTTACCATGGGGGGAGTCTTATTACTCCCAGATTTGGAAGTGGAGGCCCCCCATTGCTTAGCCCTGTGTGTTCCCTGTGACAGAAATCTGGGGTTTTTGCTGTGTCTGGGTTTGGCTTGAAAAGGCCTGGAAGAGGCTGGAAAGGACAAATTCTTAGAGGGCCAGTACCTACTAAATCTAGGAGGCTGAACTTGTAAGAAATCTGTAACAGTTTGCATAGATTTAGCTTTATCTTCCATCTTTTTAAGAACTTCCTCAGCCTTGTTGCCATAAAGGCGGTCCTGATTTAAGGGAGAATCCAACAATTTAGCTTTAACATGATCAGGCAAAAGATTGCTCCTTTAGCCAAGCATGCCTTCTGAGCACAGACCCAGTAACAGCAGCTCTGCAAGAGGCCTCTAATGAATCAAAACCACATTGCAAAGTATGTTTTTCAACTTGTTCAGAAGAATGCATTAAATCCTGTAATTCTTTATTTTCCACACAGTCAGAAATCAACATCATTTTCTGTTTAAGCAATCCAATAATGTTTTGCTGATACTTTAACATATGCAACTGGCAGTTTAAAGCCCTAATGGCCAAGGTTGCAGAAGTGTAAACCTTCTTACCCCATCTATCCAGTGCCATGGAGTCTCTATCAGAAGTGGTAGGATTTTTAGCAGTAGAAGCCTTAATGCCCTTGGGCCCAAGTGAAATAGTCTCTGGATCCGCAATAGGATTTTTAAAAAGGAACTTGTGTGACTCAGGGACCCTGTAGTATCTGTCAGGTTTTCTGGGAGCAGGAGGCAAGGAATCAGGGGCCAAACTAGATTCCGAAAAAGCATCATCAACAATGTCTAGTACAGGAGGAATAGCTAAAGGCCTATGCTGAGGTAGGAGTAAGAAATCCCGAAGCCTCTTTTTTGAATCAGAAAAATCCTGGCTTTCCCAGTGGAAATGCTCCCTTAGAGTATGTAAGGTTTCCCCAATAGAAAAATCCTCTGGAGGGGAAGCAGAGGGAATGGAGTCCTCTGCATCAGAATCCTCATAAGTAGATAAGAGCAAATCCAGATCATCAGAAGAATCAGACAAAATAGAATCCTGGTCAGAAGATTCATAAACAACTTCAGTCCTAGTAAAACAAAGTATCGTTGTGAAGTTATTATTTTTTCTAGTCTGCTCGCTGTCTACTCTGGTAAAAGTTTATTGCATTAAACAAGTCAACGTTAAATAGACTTGCCTTATGTTTTACCTACTTCAGTCCTAGGCCTCTTAGAAAGGGGGGGGGGTGTTGGCTACCCCTGATTAGAGTTATTAGATCTTCATCCATTCTTATCATTTGATTTTTAGGCATAGAGGCCTGAGCATGTGGCCTGTGTGTCGTTTTTTTAGGCATGGTTCAAGATTTAGGCCTAAGTGAAGAAGGAGGAATTGGTTTAATATGCAAGTCCGTAGGCCTGAATACACCCTCAGAAGCTGGTGCCTACACAGTGGCTCTGGACCCATCCAAGGTAGAGACATCTGCGGGTTCCATAGTTGAAGCATCTTGCGGCATACTGGACTCCAAATGGGTCTCAGTAGAGGCCTGTGAATAAGAAGTAGCGGGTATCAGGGTCTGCAAAAACACCTCACTGAGTACCAGCGAACTGGCGACTGGCTTAGGAGAAGTGTCGGTGGCAGTTTTGGACCATGGCGGCCTGTCTCTGTCTTCATCTTTACATTTTTTTGGAATCCCGGTAGTCAGATGGCTAACCAACGGCATTTCTGGATAATTAAACCGAGAACCAAAATATTTAGAGGTGAAAATATACAGACGATGGATAGTGCGCTGATTAAATAAAGCACAAAACCGACAGCAAGGTACATCATAGTAAGGGCCTAGGCAAGGAATACAGTACGAATGAAAATCTTTATGAAGTATTTGCTTTTCACAAGTAATGCAGTTATTAACTTTTACTGACATCGTTAAGGAGCAAGAAAAAGTTTTCCCAATGGGGTACTTATCTTTAGTTGAAGACTTCATTTCTGAAACTCAAAAACTAAAATTTCAGGAGTCGGTCGACTGGCACTTGCGAACTGCTTCTGCTTTGGGCATCGCATGGCAAGAAAGACTGATGTAATGGCATCGTCTGCAGGTTTTATACCCCTGATGACCTGACGTCATGGAAGAAGGGACAGCAACCGATGCAGGAACCCAAGACTTTGTTAATCAGGCTGACTGAGGGCTACCTGTTAGCAGATAACCCAAATGTAATGACTGCAACAGAGAAACATGAAGAACATCTGCACAAACATGGGTTTTTAAACAGAAAGATGAAAGGAATAGAAATAGCCCAAAATGGCCAATAAAACTATATATTCTGAGCTAAAACCAATCCTCCAGGTGACAGATAGGCTATTTCAAAGCTCACCACTCTCACTGGTGAACAGAGAAGTATCCCTCTATCTTAGAAAGGTCTGGGCAACACAGAACTTACAAACAGCCCAGAATTCAGCAAAGTCTGAAAACCGGACTCTACTAGCTTTCGAAAGGCAGGACACGAATACAGACATAGGATTTTTTTGTTTGCTTTTTTCAAAAGTTAAAGCAGATACAAGAATAAAAACACTTTTAAAGCAGAAGAAAGGCTATCGCACTTGAGTGTGTAGCCCTTTACAATTAAACAGATGAATAAACCCTTAAAAACGATCAATTAAAGTGCAACAGTATAAGCATTCAAAAAACAGTTCAAATAAGTAGGAAAGTTAATAAAAAATGGTTGGAATAATGTGGCTCACAAAAATAAGAAATAAAAAGCAAAACAGAGATACTTAATCCCTTCAAAGCCTCCCTTTTCTCTCTCTGCTACTGTAGGACTCTGCAGACACCCTGGCAAACTCTTGCTGAGGTAATACAAGCGTAAAAAAACGTGTAAACATGTTTTTTTTTTTAAACAGAAAGATGAAAGGAATAGAAATAGCCCAAAGCTGTCAATAAAACTGAAACACTTTTAAAGCAGAAAAAAGTAATGTCCCTTACCTGCTTATTAGCTTTTCTTTATCACTTATGCCATAAACATGTTAGACTTTTGTGTTATAGAGGTATGTTTAACAAACAAGACATTATTTGCATAACCACTTAGCCCCACTCCTAGTTTATTACTCACATGAAAATGTGAATACTGGCCTTAGTTTTGACTAAAGAAGTTTTATCATTTTTAGAAAGTATGCACTTGCAGGACTGCAGTGAGAATATAACTTCTAAAGATACTCGAATAGATTCATAATTTGGGAGAAGGCACTGCTTGTAAGAAAATGATAGAGAATGACATGGAAATCTCTTCATCTGAGGGACAACAACCAAGTCTCTTTTCATATTTACCTTTTCATCTTATTTGGAAGGTGATAATTCATGCACTTCTGACCGACCCACCCAGGAAAGGAAAAGATTAGAGCCTACACTCTTTGTTTGAACTTTTCCTTTAGGGTAGACCTCCACAAGCTGCTCATGAAAATGATCATGGATCTCACCATGAGAACCCTTCATAGGTTTAGTCACTTGGAAACAATTTTAGTAGCCACAATTTGCTTGATTTTTATTAAGTTTCTGGCCAGCAATCTAGCATATGACATTACTTCTCTAATTCATGCATATCTCAGTTAATGTAATTTCCAGAATATATGCTCACATTCCAGTGTCAGCAACTTCCTCATTGTTAATGTAATTCTGTAAATAAAAGCCTTTTAGCTTTTAGGTCTGTAAAAGCCACTCTAATTCTTCTATCATTCTAAATCTCTCTCTCTCTTTTTTGCCAGTCTTATTCACTCTGACTCCATCAGATTTGCTCAAAGTTGTCAACTTCTGACAAAAAGAACATATTCAATATCATCAGGCCTTTTCTCCTCTCATTTAAGTAATTAAATGTTTATGATTCAAACATCTAAAATACTTAGAGGAACCTTAGTCAAAGTAACTAGTTGTCAAGATCTCCTTCCAGTGGCCTTCTAACAGGATTTGAGAATTTTATATAACACGTTTAGGGTATTACTTTTTCTACATAACAAAGGTTTCTTTGATATGAAACAAACTAATGTATTTCCATAATGTCTGTTCATTATTATTCCAAAAGACATCTGAAAGAATAACTAATACTGATTCTCCAGGAGTATTTCTGAATGGAAACCACACCTCATAGAGGGGTTCTTTGAATGGGTAGGTGAACAAAAAATATTTTAGTAGTATTCCCTTGTTAAACACTGAAAAACATGGTTACATAGGTGTAGAGCTCTGTAGAAAATATTTTAATAAAAGTACATTTAAAGCAAAGGAGGGAGTGACGTGAGACTAATGGTTTACCACAGATTTACACTAAAAACGGATCTTGCTCTAATGAAGAGATCACAAAAGTATTAAAAATGGACTTATTTCTTTAAATGCTGATGGCACTGGTGGGACTGAGGGATGGCCAAACACTTTCAAAACAGCACCCACATGAACACATATAGCCACTTCTCATGGACCCTCTACTTGCAAGCCCATAAGCCAAGCCACCACACAACCTAACATTCTGGTCATTGGCAACTCCATTGTGAAACCCTATCACCAGGCTGAGTAAGGAGAAAGTCACGGTCAGTTGCTTGTCAACGTACAAGATCTGCCACATTGCGCACACACTCAGGTCATTAAACCACAAGTACCAGTATGACTCAGTCATAGTCTATATGGGTGTAAATGACCTGAGACATACCTCCATAAACTATATGAAGAGAAACATCATGAATTTGTGTCGCACACTGGTATGAGTCTAGCATTGAGCAACATTTTACCTTCTCAAAGGATGATGCCAAAATATGAGCAGAAGATGACTGACTTTAATAATTGGCTTAGTTTCTGGTGCCATTCTAAGGGTGTCTAATGTCTGTCAGCATGGAAGGAGATGGTCAGCAGACCTTGATGCTTTGCCACAGCTGATCTATACCTCTCCACTCTAGGCTTGCAAATACTAGCTAAAATATTGTCCTACCACAAAAGGCCTTTTAGGCAATGTCAAACTGAAAGTACATAGGGCATAGCAAATCAAACCAAGAAAATCCAGAGGTGTTACTTATCAATGCTAGGAGTCTTAACAAAACACCCCACTCCCTACAAGCACTCCTCACCATAGAGAATGCTGATATCTGAGTGATCACTGAGGCATGGTTTAAAGCCACGGAGAGCACACCAGCAGTCCAAGGCTATAATGCCTTCCACACATTTAGACCAGGCACTACAGACAAGGACTAAAGATGGAGGTGTCTTGAGTTACATCAAAATAAATATGGGTCTATATCATTTAACTGAAATATATATTCATTGACTATGTATTCATCAAACACTAATCAGTGAAATTCATTTCAAAGAACACCAGACTTTTTCCCAGGGTTAGGAAACACATCGCCATCACCACAATGTTTCCCTTTTTCCCACTGTAGTGTGATCTCAGAGTTGGTATATATAGTTAGGGAGTTGTTGGGGTACAGCCCCACACATTCGAGGGGTGTGGGGGTGAAGCCCCCTCTTGGGTGGGAAATGCACTATGTGGAAGATTTTGCTTAGAGATCCATAAATAGTAAATGGTCGTCTATCACACAGCATGCAGTATGAGACAAGATGGTGTTTTGGATAAGCTGAATTACCCAGCTGTGAAGGACATTTATTGGAGAGTAGAAAATCTAACATGTTGCACCATGGAAAGGTGATTCAAATAATAAAAAAATAGTGTGGTACATGCCGTTAGTGGCAACCAGACATATTAACTTTGATACATGTGCCAAAGAATCCAGCCACCACTGGATAATGTTTTTGGTACACTAGCTAGCATGAATAGATTTGTAACACAGCACATTCCCTACTTTTGGCATAAACTGCTACACATCAGATAAAGTAACATCATATTTATTTTCAAAACCAGACTTAATTGGGTGGGAAAGAAAAAATAATTCATGGATATGTGGAAATTATTTTCTTGTGAGAGATATGTAGAAATAATATTTTTATGAGAGGTAACTAATATACTCTCAATTCAAAGGCATGTAACCACTAAGGTCTTTGATAGACCTTCAGAAATAAGCTCAGAGTGACCCTACTAACTTAGGTTCAAAGGTTCATAGAAGGTTAGTAAGCTAGCAGCCCTAGAGCATTTTAAAGTCTAGCCATGTTAATCCCATCTATCCCCATTTGCTCCTCTAGGTAGTTTGCAGAATGAATTTATGAACAGAGCAGGTCTGTGATCAACACCAGGTCCCCCTGTCCATGAGGAACATAGATGCCACTCCAGTGCTGAATTTGTGGTTCCCCATCCAATTATCTAGGTTGCGTTAGTTGTGACAGATGCAAGGTAAAATGCATTTTGAGGGCAACTCCAACATGATAAAAACTTAGAAAAGAAAATCACTCACTAAAGGAAAGTAACCCAGTGTAAACAATAAAGACAGTAAGGGTCTGGAAGAGGGAGAAGAAACCATTTAAAATGATGACCTGAAAAAGTGTACAGATGGAAAGCTCTTGAAGCAAGGTGTAAAAAGTAAAAGCATTCGTGGTCTTTTCTGTATGGTTTCATAGAATGTACATTTGACGGCAGGAAGAACATTCCTGGTAGGGTAAAAGGTTAGTGTGAGGATTGTAAACAGTGAATAAATATCATGATCAACAACACAAGGTTGCTGGAGATGATATTTTGTGGGTCAGGTGAACTTGGAGAAGGAAAAAGCATGTTGGAAAACCTGATCTGTAAATATGAATGCAGTAATGGGGATGAAAGCTCTTTGTGGCCTGAGATACACCAATGCTAGGGATCTAAATTTACACTAACAAATAAATAAGATTCACTGGAGGGATAGGTACTTAATCCAATGCATTCTCAGCTTGTGAAATAAGTTACCACTACAGCTAAACCAAAACAATGCTTTGACTTGCAAGAATAGCCTGTATGTCTAGTCTTGATGACTGGATAGGAAGACAAACATTTACCCAAGGCTTCTCATGTATGTCCTGCTTGAATTGTGAAGAAAGCACTGCTAAGGGCTTGTAAATGACGACAAGAGCTTTGAAGTGGGTAATCTTAAAGGTGCATATAGCTGAGCATATTTTGATTTCTGTGATCATTTGCCTAGAATTTGCCCTGTGTGTCTATGCTTTGTATTTTTATTCAAATTATGATGGTTTTTGTATGTAACTTCTCACAACTTCACTGCTGTTGAACAGTGAGATTGAACAACATAGATTTGTCAATCAAAAATGGTGGTTTCACCTGAGGTTTGGCAGTCCAAAGATGATTACTAGCATCACAAATGCTTTAGAGAGGCTAGATGAACAGGGGCACAATTTCAGTGACTATACAGAGGATATAAAAATTGTACACACCCCTGTTAAAATGCCAGATTTTTTGTGATGTAAAAAAAATTAGATCTCAATAAATCATTTAAAAACTTTTCCCACCTTTAATGTGACCCATAACCTGTACAATTCAATTAA
Source organism: Protopterus annectens (assembly GCF_019279795.1). Lineage (NCBI taxonomy): Eukaryota > Metazoa > Chordata > Ceratodontiformes > Protopteridae > Protopterus > Protopterus annectens. The sequence continues at coordinate 1,638,961,600 of NC_056739.1, read as the reverse complement.
AAAAAAAAAACAAATCGGTTAGGAGAAAATATAAAAAATAAAAAATGTACAATAAGCTGGTTGCATAAGTGTGCACACCCTTAAACTAATACTTTGTTGAAGCACCTTTTGAGTTAACTACAGCATTCAGTCTTCTTGGATAGGAGTCTATCAGCATGGCACATCTTGACTTGGCAATATTTGCCCACTGTTCCTTGCAAAAGCACTCCAAATCTGTCAGATTGCTAGGACATCTCTTGTGCACAGCCCTCTTTAGGTCACCAAACATATTTTCTATTGGATTTAGGTCTGGGCTCTGGCTGGGCTATTCCAAAACTTTAATTTTCTTCTTGTGAAGCTATTTTTTTGTTGATCTGGATGTATGCTTGTGGTCATTGTTGTGTTGAAAGTGAAATTCCTCTTCATCTTCAGCTTTCTCGCAGACGCCTGAAAGTTTTGGGCTAAAAGTGACTAGTATTTGGAACAGTTCATAATTCCCTCCACCTTGACTAAAGCCCCAGTTCCAGCTGAAGAAAAGCAACCCCAAAGCATGATACTGCTACGACCATGCTTCAACGTGGGGATGGTGTTCTTTTGGTGATGCAAAGTGTTGTTGTGCGCCAAACTTACCTTTTGGAATTATGGCCAAAAAAGTTCAACCTTGATCTCATAAGATGATAGCATATTTTCCCACATTCTTTTGGGAGACTTGATATATTATATTATGCTGCAAATTTTAGCCGGGCCTGGATGTTTTACTGTGTAAGAAAAGGCTTCCGTCTTGCAACCCTATCTCATATAGACAATAAGCTGTTCTGTAACTGGGTAAATGCTCGGTCTTCACCTCAGAGCCTCACAAATATAATAAGTAAAATTGAACAGACCACAGCTGTATGTAACAGCATTCTACATTGGGATATATAGTTGAAACAAACGTTGTTTAATACACAAAGCAAGCACTTTCACGATCTGTAACTCTATCTCATAGCCCAGACATATGGAGAATATGGGAGATTGTTGTCACATGTAGTACACAACTAGTAATTGCCAAAAAATCCTGCAGGTCCTTCAGTGTTGCTGTATGTCTCTTGGTAACCCCCCTGACCAGTTTTCATCTTGTCTTTTCATCAATTTTGGAGGGAAGTCCAGTTCTTTGCAATATCACTGTTGTCCTATATTTGCCAAAAGGAACACTGTAGGAACTCGACGAAGACCAAATAAAACCTCAAAACTTAGCGTTCTAAACAATTTAATTCCAATGCTTTCGTCAAAGGGACCTCATCAGAAATATATACAACTAAAAACTTCCACACTTTAAATAATACCCAGCATTAATCAATTAATTAATTACATACTCAATAAACCAATTAGCAATGAATATACATTTAAAAGCATATAACACTTTGTAATACAATTTAAACTGAAACAATAAAACATTTAAAAAAAAACATTAAAAAACATAATGATATATACAACACTTATGAATAAAATATGGCTCAGGAACCCTTGTGAATAAAACTAACTAACTAACTTCCTATCTTTCAAAAAGCACTTAATATTGACTAATTCATTTAGTCTGGGCAGACTATCAGCCCCTAATCTGAGTTGCCACAGGGTCACTTTTCTTTCGACCCTGTTTTTCATGGTGCCCCCTCTTAAATCTTCAGGCACGTGCTCTAAAATAGAAAATAGAAATTTTTTATACCTAGTACATAAACAAATATGCCTATAAAGAGCATTATTGTCATCCTTCATCTTAATGGCATAATAGTGTTCTTTTATACGTTTGCTCAACTGTCTAGTGGTCATCCCAATGTAGAATGCTGTACATCGCGAACACAAGGCAATGTAAACAACATTAGACGTTTTACAAGAAAACCTACCTGGACTATAAATAGTCTTATCTAAATGAACAAGACAAACATGTGGACCTTCATGAATAAATCTACAAACTGAACATTCATAACACTTATAAGTACCTTTAGGTTTGTTAGTTACTAAACCAGAAACTTTGGCTTCAAAATGTTCCAACATATTTTTAATGCACCCTGCTTTCTTATAAACAAAATTCGGACCATTACCCAACACAGCAGATAGATCGCTATTACCACTAATAATTTTCCAATTATTAATAATGATGTTTTTAATAGTTTCACTATCAACTGAAATGTCCAGAACACATCTAAGGTTACTGTTCAATTGAAACTTACTATCAACTATTTCAACTGAATTTCCAGTTTTCATGTCTTCTTTTTTCTTTATTTCTGCTCCCTTATGATTTTTGTCCTGCTCTGTTGCTAATCCTTTAATAAGAATAGGGGGGAAATCAGAAAACCTTTGACTAAGGATTTCACTAGCTAAGCTATTCAATAAAAATTCAGAATAACCTCTCTCTAAGAATAACTCAATGATAAACTTAATCTCTGATAAAAACACATCCTCATCACTAGTAAGACGTGATGCTCTAACAAAGTGTCCTTTAGGAATATTACATGTCATAAATTTGGGTTGACCACTAGAATAATGTAAAACATTATTTATATATGTGTTCTTCCTAAAAATCTTACTAGAAAAATGTTTATTATGTAAATGCCAACTAAGGGTGACATCTAGATAGTTGACCTGGTGTCCATAATCACTCAAAGTGAATTTTAAAAAATCACTACATTTATTTAGTTGTTCCATAAAAATAGGAACACAATAAACTGGCCCTTTTATAACAAAAAAACAAATTGTTGATATAACGGCAACAAAATAAAATATACAAGGCACTAGTGAACTTAACCAACTGTTCCTACTCTCACCAAGCCATAACTAACCCGACAACAGAGGGTGCTACTGATGCACCCATCGCAACACCTTTCAGTTGTTTATAATATTTTTTTGCTGAAAATAAAATAATTATGTTCCAAAATAAGCTCCAACAAAAAAAAAATACAAGTGGTGATGGAAGACTTAGACCAATTGGTATATTTATGCAGGAAGTTAGAAATGAATTCTAAACCTAACACCTGAGGGATTGATGTATACAAAAAAACAACATCTACCGTCACTAAACAAAACTCATTGTTCCCTGTAAGAAAAGAACCACTTTTTGATGAACAAAACTTCCTAATAAGTTATAGGAAAGACCAAGAGTCTTTAACATAAGATGCAAATCCCTGAACTAAAGGATTCAATAACTTGTCTAGATATACAAAAATGCCTTCTGTTATACAACCAGCTGAAGACACAGTTGGCCAAAAAGGGGGGTTAGTGGGATCCTTATGGATCTTGGGAATTCCAAAAAGAAACCCCACTTTAGGATTTGTAACAGAGACAAATTGATCTATTAAGTTGTTATTTCTAGGATGGCATAATAGTTAAGGTATTTTACCTTACAAACAAAAGGTGCAGGGTTTGATTCTCACATGGGGTAAATGGTTAGGCTTAAAGTGGTCCACAAGGACAGTTAGACCTATGGCTATTTCCCATTTCCCATGAACATAAGAAATTCAAGGCCAGCATTGTCGAAAAAATCCATCACTTCTGTGAAGAAAAGATCATCTACATTTACACCATTAGGATTTTTGAAAAATCTAAGTCCCTTAGGGACAATTTTAGACTTAATGCACCAGTCAAAATATTTGTTCTCTACTATCAGTGCTCTGTATTTTTTTAGTCCCTTTTCTAACTCAAAAAGTTGGTTGGACAAATTACTATCATCAGACACACTGCAATTCGTAGAATAACTAAATACAGTCTTTAGTTTTGAGGTTTTATTTGGTCTTCGTTGAGTTTCTACAGTGTTCCTTTTGGTATTTTCGTTTTTACACTTTGTGTTGTTTTTTTCTTGGTTTTGTGGAGTTCAATGACCTGTGGAACAGAGGATGATCTTTTAGTCCTGACTATTCATTCTGTGATGGGGAGCCAGCAACCCTTGGTTTCAGCACTTATTTCTGAATTGGCTTCCGTTCAGAAATCTTTGTCTGCACTTGCTCAAAAGTTTGTTCAAAATGACGCACTTCTTTCGAGTAAAGGTAGTAGTTCTGTTAAATTATTGATGAATACCGATGATCCAACTACATTGAACAAAGGGGTGAGTAGCCAAAAGAAAGCTACTGTGTTCAAAGATGTGACTGAAGAACTTAATTATACTTTTGACCCCTTTTGTTCTGTAACTGTATTTAGTTCTTCTACTAAGTGCAGTGTGTCTGATGATAGTAATTTGTCCTACCAACTTTTTGAGTTGGAAAAGGGACTAAAAAAAATACAGAGCACTGATAGTAGAGAACAAATATTTTGACTGGTGCATTAAGTCTAAAATTGTCCCTAAGGGACTTAGATTTTTCAAAAATCCTAATGGTGTAAATGTAGATGATCCTTTCTACACGGAAGTAGTGGATTTTTTCAACAATGCTGGTCTTGAATTTCTTAAGTTGTTAGTCAAGAGAAATAACAAATTAATAGATCAATTAAAGCCTGAGCTTAAATCATTAGACAGTGACATTACTGATATTATAAGTAAGTCTGATAACAATAATTTCAAAGGCTATCAAGAGCTGTTAAAGATGATAGATCAGTATGAACAGCTCATTACTGAAAGAAAATTTAATAAAATTCAATGTGATGTCAAAGCTTATGACAACAGACAAGCTTTGTCTTTCTTTAGACAAAACAATCAAGTTGGTCATAAGCATACTGTGAGTTCAAATAACAGGCAATTCATAGGTCCGTATAGTGCAGGAGTTAAAAATCAGCACAGTACACCTTTAAAATCAAGACGCAAGAATTCTACAAGTAATCTGGAAGAAACAGAAGTGAGTAACCACTATAATAGAGGATCTGCAGCTAATGCCGCTGGTACCATCTTAGGAACTGGTAATAATAGCAATAATGCCAACCCCAGACCAGATGTTCAGTTGAATAACAATGCAAAAAATGACAAGGGCTTGCCGAAAATGACGAGAGCCAAGCAGCAGCCTGGGAGAAGTCGCTTTCCCTGATAACTTCTTGTAACTGTAATGTGAGATTTCATACTAAAGCTTTGGTTAAACTGTTCAATTTATCGAGTGTGAAGCTAAATAATGCTCAGATGTGTTTGTTAGATTTACGTCTAGGTTTATACCTAGTAAATGAGCTAATTTAGCTTGTTCTCTTTTGGAGCTAAAATTATACACACGAAAGTTGAACCTAACTGACATTATGAAGGATGTTAAAGTAAAATCTAGTATTTTAGTTAAAAAAAAATCTGTTTTTAATCCAAGTCTGCATAACACTCAAAGTATTTGAAATGCATTGTTCTAATACCATCAAGAAAATGTTGAATAGGAGAACTCTTAAACCTTTTTATAATTTGTTTAATGAAGACAGAAAAGCTTTGCTGGAATTACATAATAGAAGTGATTTGGTGAAGCCGCGGTGGCACAGCGTTAGCATTGTTGCCTCACAGCAAGAGATTTTCCTGTTCGATTCTCAGCTGGAGTGCCTTCTGTGTGGAGTCTGTATGTCCTCCCCGTGGTCAAGTGGCATCCGAAAGACATGCGGGAATGGGCGTGCCTTCGCTGAAGGGTGGGTGTCGGGCTGGTAACTCGGCACCATAAAAATCTACTGCCAATCATTAGCGGATCGGAGTTCCGCTGTGGCAAACCCTTAACCGGGAAAAGCCAAAAAGACAAACAACATACTAGAAGTGATTTGCAAATTATGAAGACCGACAAGGGGGGTGATTTGGCTATTATGCACAGTGTTGATTATGTTGTCGCTATGGAAAGGTTGTTGAGCAATGGGGACGAATACAGTGTAACATCTTTAGAAGCAATTGAGCATATGCTTTGTATGACTATTTTGTTAATGGTGACCTTTCTATTGAATTATATGAGTTTTTCTCTGTTACAAATCCTAAAGTGGGGTTTCTTTTTGGAATTCTCAAGATCCATAAGGATCCCACTAATCCCCCTTTCAGCCAATTGTGTCTTCAGCTGGTTGTATAACAGAAGGCATTTCTGTATATCTAGACAAGTTATTGAATCCTTTAGTTCAGGGATTGGCATCTTATGTTAAAGACTCTTGGTCTTTCCTAGAACTTATTAGAAAGTTTAGTTCATCAAAAAGTGGTTCGTTTTTTACAATGAACAATGAGTTTTGTTTAGTGATGGTAGATGCTGTTTCTTTATATACATCAGTCCCTCAGGTGTTAGGTTTAGAATTCATTTCTAACTTCCTGCATTGCACCAATTGGTCTAAGTCTTCCATCACCACTTGTATTTTTTGTTGGAGCTTATTTTGGAACATAATTATTTTATTTTCAACAAAAAATATTACAAACAACTGAAAGGTGTTGTGATGGGTGCATCAGTAGCACCCACTGTTGCCGGGTTAGTTATGGCTTGGTGGGAGTTGGAACAGTTGGTTAAGATCACTAGGGCCTTGGATATTTTATTTTATTGTTGTTATATTGACAATTTGTTTTTTATTATAAAAGGGCCTGTTCCTATTTTTATGGAACAACTAAATAAAAGTAGTGATTTTTTTAAAATTCACTTTGAGTAATTATGGACACCAGGTCAACTATCTAGATGTCACCCTTAGTTGGCATTTACATAATAAACATTTTTCTAGTAAGATTTTTAGGAAGAACACATATGTAAATAATTTTTTACATTATTCAAGTGGTCATCCCAAATTTATGACATGTAATATTCCCAAAGGACAGTTTGTTAGAGCATCATGTCTTACTAGTGATGAGGATGTGTTTTTATCAGAGATTAAGTTTATTATTGAGTTATTCTTAGAGAGAGGTTATTCTGAATTTTTATTGAATAGCTTAGCTAGTGAAATCCTACGTTGAATGTAATCTGATTTTCCCCCTATTCTTATTAAAGGATTACCAAGAGAGCAGGACAAAAATCATAAGGGAGCAGAAAGAAAGAAAGAAAAAAGAAGACATGTTAACTGGAAATTCAGTTGAAATAGTTGATAGTAAGTTTCAAATGAACAGTAACCTTAGATGTGTTCTCGGCATTTCAATTGATAGTGAAACTATTAAAAACATCATTATTAATAATTGGAAAATTATTAGTGGTAATAGCGATCTATCTCCTGTGTTGGGTAATGGTCCGAATTTTGTTTCTAAGAAAGCAGGGTGTATTAAAAATATGTTGGAACATTTTGAAGCCAAAGTTTCTGGTTTAGTAACTAAAAACATAAAGGTACTTATAAGTGTTATGAATGTTCAAGTTTGTAGATTTGTACATGAAGGTCCACATGTTTGTCTTGTTCATTTAGATAAGACTATTAATATTCCAGATAGGTTTTCTTGTAAAATGTCTAATGTAGTTTACATTGCCTTGTGTTCGAGATGTACAGCATTCCAAATTGGGATGACCACTAGACAGTTGAGTAAACATATAAAAGAACACTATTATGCCATTTAGGTGAAGGATGACAATAATGCTCATTATAGGCATATTTGTTTATGTACTAGGTATAAAAAAATGTCTTTTTTCTGTTTTAGAGCACGTGCCTGAAGATTTACGAGGGGGCACCAAGAAAAACAGGGCCGAAAGAAAAGAGAGCCTGTGGCACACGCTCACAGTATTTGTTCACAGAACATCATACAAAAGCCTTACCTAATTCATAGAAAAAAAGTACATAATGGACACAATTGGGTAAGAGCTTTTACATTGTCTTATCTCACTGTATAGTTATAGCTCTCCAAGTACAGACTAAATAAACAAATGACTTCTCCCAAGTCTTACACAATTCACAAACACATCATCTGCATATGGTTTGGTACAAATGAAGTAACCTACAGAACTCCAGCAATCTACATTTGGATGTTTTGCTCTTGTGGGCATTGCAGCCAATTTCTTAGTTGGTGTGTTACTCAGCATACAAGATGAGCAATACATCAGAGAAACATATGAGTAAAATACTAATTTACATTGTTGGACAAATTCTACCAGCAACTCTACCTGCTAGTATAGGTAAGTCTACTACCACAACCACATTGATCCCCACACCAACAAAATGATTGCACTGAGCTCCACCAAGAAAGCTCCAAAAGTATCCAGACCACTATATTACCATAATGTGGTTGTGACCCCAGATCCACCATCTTGTCTAATGACAGGATTTTTTTTAACAAATAACTGCATCATGGCTTGGCACAGCAAGCCTGGAAAAGTAAATTAGCAAGGTATAATTAATATGGTGTAAACAGCACTATGTTTCTGTTCTCAACAGTACAGTGCAGCACTGCCATGCTATACAATTATTCATCTAGCAGGTGTACCTGTGGTCATAGTAACCAATGGTGTACCACTCATAGACTCTGATTGGCTTCCTGCAGTGCTCTTCATTTTCATGGTCCATGTATGTGAATCACATCAATGATTGCAGGTGTACTGAGCAAGGTGTGTACATTTCATATTTGCAACTGCACACAATGTTTATGAATGCACTCTCTCCAGGCTATGTGTCCAAACCCTTTTATGCTGTGTGGATATTGAGGATAGACAGCATTAATGGAAATGCATCTGGTAGATAACTACAGGCATTAGGTCTTTCAATGTGTTTACTGTATAGCAGTAGTAATCAGCAAACATATTTAGCATGTTATATAATCTACATAGTTTGTATAATATGTGATAGAATTTTGAATTATAATTTTTAGAAACTATTAACAGCAAACCCCCCCATGATACTATTTCATTTAAAGCAGAAGCAGATTTTCTATTATTTATGGACATATTATTTATTACATGTTGGAAAAATCTGTAACATTTGTTTAAATATTTAGTTATGATAGCAGTCTACTTTACTGATTTGACCACTTAGAAATTCTAGTAGCATTACTGAAGTAATATACTGAGCCTGTTATGCTAAAGGAAGATATTAGCATGGTCTGCACTCAATTGCTGAGACAAATAGATGGTGTTATGGTTAATTACTGACTCTGTTAATTCTGCAGTGATCTTTCTCCTCTGTGTAAGATGTTCTATATCTTATGTTAAAATCAGTGTAGCGTCTTGTACTTTAGGACATGATGGAGTTGGATGTTGGTTTCTTATCCAAGGTGTGGTGATTGAACAGGGGGGTATGTAAATCTTCATGGATGTCTATGATTTTAGTTAGAATTAAGCAACAGTAGCTAGTTATTCCATATGTCAAGAAACTGGAACACAGCTGGGGCTTGCAATTGATAGTTAAAATAAGGAGATGCCACTAGCATACTGAAAATAGTTCATATTAATTATGCAGTTTATGGACAGTGATGTGAATGTGGCAGGGGATTCACAAGGTTTAACGTGCAAAAGGTCTTGAAAGGGAGAAAGTAAGATAAGGAGAGGAGCACTATGTTTTGTAATATCAGTATTAGGAAGAGGTGAGGAGGAGTGCTTACGTAGTTCCTATATTGGTATTAGATGTAAATATCTGCAATGTACAATATCACAAGGATGTCTGTCACTGTCACACCCTGTATTATAGGAAAGTACAAAACAGGAAGGGTAAAAGGAGGATGCAAGGGGACTGGGGAAAATATGAGAATATGGGAAGAGAAACATAAGATAGGAATGGTAAGGCAGGGGATAATAATGCATTGGGGAGCAGAGTTAAGTCTACTCTAAGGTAAGGATACTCAGGAGTGACCTTTTAGGTTTGCTGCTTGAGGGAAATATTGTTTCACTTTGCTGGTCCGGCAGTATAGCAAGGAGATTGCTGGCTAAGGATAATGAGAAATGGAGAAAAGAAGATAGGAAGCTGGGTGAGAGGATTTTCAAGGGATATGAAGGAGCCATATGAAGAAGACAATGAGGCTTCAGGACTGAGGTTTTAAGTTACAGAAGTGCAATTAATTTTAAAAACAAGAAAAAGGGGTGTGCCATTGCTGGAGACATGTCTAACAAAATAAACAAATAAACACATCAAATATAAGTAAGTACATAAGTAAATAAATAAATATTGAACAGGGATGCGTACAGATGCAAACCAAAAGAAAGAAATGCTATTCTTACTGTTTCTGAGGTCTCACTGCTATGCTGCTTCTGTAACATTACAGGAAAAGGGACATGGCATCAATTAGAAAAGATGAAGAGAAGGAAATGTATATTAGAGCGATATGGACGTAAGGAAAAGCCATAAGACGATAAGCATAAAGGATTAGGATTATACTTTCTGATAAAAAAAAAAGGAAGTGGAGATATGCTATGGCTTCACAGACTAATCCCAGAAAAACATGAAGAGAAGTGATTGAAAAGGAAGGATATGTGATCACATAATGAGAAGGAGAGGGCATAATTTCAACTGATTTGGACTGGGCTGTAATCTAGAGAAGAGAAAGTACTATTTCACATGATGGGTGGTAAAGAGGCAGAAAGAACTCACAGACTAAATAGTATAGATTAACATGACAAAGGCCTTTGTGTGCGCTTCAAATAGGTAAACCGGGGTTTTAGGGCAGGGAGGTAACAGTGGGAACTGACAACTGAACAACAGCAAGTTAATGGAGTCTCAGTACAAACAAACATTTCTTCTGAAAACCACTTTCTCTGAACAAGACTTTGACCTTTGCCCATCATTGTGTGACTGTGGACTTAGTGCATTTAAATTAGAGGAGTAGAAGAAACACCCTGCAAAAATACCTTTTTGATTAGTGAAATGGCTTTCAGTGGAATGATTTCAGTGTTCTGTGGCTCCCTTACAATGTTGTCAGTGAGCTGTCATGATTCTAAGCAATGGCTTAATGCCTGCTGCAACTATTGGGGAGAGGTGCTGATTTTCCATTTTTTTCCAGGAAAAATAGTAGAACATTCTGGGCGTCTTGACTGTCTGAATACTGCAATCATATGAGTTGTCATGAAGTTTTGCATTTTAGATCAGAATAAATCATTTATCATAACTTGTATCTCTTTCTGAAGTTATTACTTGTAAGGTATCAGTTTGCTTTACTAAGTATACTTAGATTCTGTTTTAAAATCACAGTGTATATACATACATACATATATATATATATATATATATATATATATATATATATATATATACATATATATATATATCAATTACACTTAAGAATCATGGGTAAAATCACATGGATTTCAGGTCATGAAATTTAATTTAAGTGTTAGTAGCCCTAAATCATTGTCTCTGTAAAAAGCCTACTACATACAATGAACTGCCTTCTCTAGCTTGATGTTTGTAAGTATTTAAGTATGCATGTATATAAGTTCTGTGGTATCATTTGATGCAGGCATGCATGGGTGCTCTCAGCCAAATGAAATTCAGATTTGAGTTTTCAGTCACGTGAAGTAGACCCATATATATAATTATATATATATATATATATATATATATATATATATATATACACACACACACACACACACACACACACACACACACACACACACACACAAACACACACATAAAAGCACATTTATTTGCCCTGTGACTGAAGCCTCATACTTAACAGAGTCTTGTAATTTATGTTTCATGGTTTGTACAACATTGCGCTATACTGAGATGTTATATCATACCTTTGACCTTTTAATACTAAAATGCACCATAAACAAAAATACGATGTGTGCTCTTACAGAATTAGAGATGTTCATCATATTGATCACTGCTGCAGTAGCCTTAGCAATATGGGATATATCCTGCCAAGGATATAATAGACATCCAGCTTCTGAAACTTCAGGGCACCTTCCACATGCCCAAACTATGACTCAGCTTAACTAAAAAATAAGTTTGGGTGCCAAGCCCTTCAGAGCTTTACTGTTGCTGAACAGGAAATTTCTCTTTCATGCACTGGTGGTCAGCTTGTGCTGTTCCTCTACCGGGCAGATAACGTTTCCTTTTGGGAAAAAACAAACAAACTTCCATTTAATAATTTTATTACTGATGCTGTCCCCTTCAGCAAAGTTATTTTAAGGCTGTGATTTTGTGTTTTAATGAGACTGTACTGTACATTTAAACAGGAGCACTCTTTTTTCTGTCAGTTTATAAGTGTTTTAAAGTAACTGAAAACCAGTTTTTTCTGTGACAAAATTGTGATTATTTTAATTTGTAAAGCTGGCAACATTTTTAAATTCTTTTTTTCTGCATTTGTGATAAAAATTGAGATTTAAAGCCTTTCTGTGAGGAAAAAGTGATTTTTGAAGTCTTTTGCTTTTACCAATATTTGCTGCTTGTTTTCCATGAGAAAGAGGCACCATTTTCATCTTTACCATGGAAAAATCTGTCAGTCCCATGGTCAATCCTTTTTCCAGACACAAAAAGAAAAAGATTAAGCAAACAAGCTTTGCCATCACAACAGGCTAAAAATTTGCCTCATCCGCAGGTAGAGTGACTCTGCTGTGGCCATTAGTTGCATCTCGGACCATTCATCTTTTATTCTGGATCGCTCTGGTGTACCACCTACAACCACTATGGACCAGGAGTTAGCCATGTACTTGCAGCTGTTACAGTCCCCTCAGTTAACAAGGGAGAGTCACTGTTGTCAGTCATGGAAGAGGGAACATGGAAGGCTTCCCAGTTTTATCAAAATGTTGTGCCCATCCCTGGAGAATCTGCTGAGGCCATTAATAACATCGTTGGTCTCATTTTTCCTGTCAAAAGGGACATAAAATTAAATACTTTTCTTCTCCTCAAATTTCTTTAGATAGGAGTTGTCTAAAAGTTTAATTTAGGCTATAGATCCTTCTTGTAAAGTAGTTTCTGGTGAAAGAAAGAGGGACACCTTTCCTGAAGAAATTCAGCATTCTGAATTTGGACAGGGGGGTGGCAGAACAGATATTGAGATTTCTCCTCAGATTTCTTATTCAGTCACGGAAGAGAGATCACTTTCTGACTTTCCCTGTGGGGGGTTCTCTGTCTCTGATACTATTTTTAGAATGTTCAGTGTTTTCAGTGGAAGAACACTGAAGGTTTTCAGCCCCTAAGAAAATAAACAGGAGTTTCCAGAACATGCATTCATTCCTCCAGTTCTGTCAGGTTTGGAAGATGTCTGATTTACTGTCTGCAGTTTTCCTGACATTTAGTCAGCTGCCCCTATAAAAGCAGATAGGATGTGTAAAGTTCCTCACTCTTTTACATTTTTATACACTTGTCCCAAACCTGATCCAGCAACTATAGCTTTATCTAATCCTTCTGCTGCTAAACACTCATTTAATAACAACCGTACTATTTCTGATAAGGATTGTAAGATTACTGATCAGTGCAGGAAAAAGACTATATTTATGCAATTTTGATTTTCAGAATTTTGAATTGTTAGGCTCATATGTGAAGGTTTGTCCTGCTTAATTGTAAAAGTATGACAAATGTTTGCCTGAAGTTTCTTCTGAGGAAATATCTCCTTTAAATAATTTAATTTATTCTATTGTCCAATTGTATACAGTGTGTGTGTATGACTCTGTTTATACTTCTTCAAGGGCCTTGGCCAATGGTACTGTTTTCTGGAGGTTTGCATTGGTGTAATCTCAGAACCTCCCAGATGATGTTAAAAATTAGATTCTAAATGTTCCTATGGATAGAGATTTTGTTTTTGGCCCCTCTACAGAGGTAATCAAAAAGTGAAATTAAAGGGGTAAGCTGATAGAGGGAATCTCTAAGATTTTTCAGCCATTGTTTTCCAAATTGTCCAAAGAATTCTCTGACTCCTCATCTAATTTGAAGAAAAACAAAATAAACAGTCTCAATAAAATGCAGGTAAACAGCAATTTAAGAAGAAATGGTAAGTGCTTTCCATGAAGAATTCTGGAAATTCCCAAAGCCAAGGGCAGTTCAATTAGTCGTAGTTGCCCCCCTCCAGCCCTGACAGCCCCTTCTTTCTTCCAGAAAGCCTGAATCCCCACATTTCTGTTTAGCAACAGATTGTTTCAGACAAATGGGTTCTGAAGGTCATTCAACAAGGTTACAGATGGCTATGGGAAGAAATTCCTCATTTCCAGAGGTGTAATTCCTCATCCTCAAGTCCAGACTCTTTTATTTCCAATTGTCCTGCATTATGCATTGGCCCAGGGTGTGATAGAAGCAGTTTCCTCATCCTAGGTGGGAAAGAGATTTTATTCAAGGATGTTTTTAGTGCCAAAGAAAGAAAATGCTTGTAGAGCAGTTCTGGATCTTTTTTTTTTCTAATGCTCTTTGTGTTAGTGCACAGTTTCAAATTGTCGTCACTCCACAGCCTGTTACCTCTTTATCCTCATTCAAGTTTTCTAGTAACACTAGATTTAAAAGATAGTTATCATTACATTCCTATTCATCAAGACTTCAGGCATTTCTTAAGGTTTTCTGTGTCTGGATCACATTGTTAGTTATCTGCCTTATTCTGTGGACTTTCCATTGCATTGCAGGGTACAAGGTATCCACATGTTTCCATATTTAAATGACTTGCTTACCTTTGAAGAGTCTTTTTCAAAGTGTCAGGAATCTGCCCTTGCATTAGAGATCTCTTACAGAAGCTAGGACTCCAAGAGAAGATTCAAAAGTCTTTCTTGACTCCTTCACACAGCATTGTTTTTCAAGGATGTAAACTAGACACCACATTTCAAAGAGCTTTTCTTCCACAGGGAAAATTAGATCAATACAGAGATCTAATTCTAGAGTTTTCCACTCAGACATCAGTAACTGCAAGGGAATATCTCATGAATTTGGGTCTCATTGCTTCAATGATTCTCATAATACCCATGGCAAGACACCACGTGAAAAAAATACAATAGTATTTGTAGTCTATTTGGTCCTAGCAGCACCAACACCCCTTGTGTGTGTTTTTTTTTTTATCTCTTAGTGCTGGAGTTTCCTTTTCCTTGGACAGGATTGTTCCAATATGCTTGCCTACCTTTTTCCACTAATATTGAAAATACTTCTGAAGATTTGGAAGTAATCCCCTAGGATCATTGTGGTGTCTCCCTTCTGGTGGAGGCAGCCGTGGCTCTCCCTTCTTTTGGAAATGGCCAGGGACAATTACCACAAGCATCCTCACAGACTGGATTTACTCAGTCAAGAACAGATGCGTTTAATACACCCCTACATCAGTCAACTTCAATTGACTGCCTGAATGATAGGGTCATAACTCCTTTTAGGCACCTGTTTACTGACGATGTGCAGCAGGTACTAAAGGAGGCAACAAAGCCTGCTACTAAAAAATCATATATTAGCAAATGGAAAGGGTTTTCTAGATGATGCCAACAACATAACCAGCACCCATTCAGGGCTAGTCATTTTTGGTCTTACAATATTTGTGTGAGTTACTATCATATGGAATTTTTTACTTTTCTATCAAGGTTCATTTATTGGCCATTTCAGGATGCCTGCCTATAGATCCTCCTCTCTTAATGCATTCTCATCTCAAAATCTTTTTGAAAGTGGTTTTGTATAAGAGGCCTCCAAGAAAACTGGTTGCCACTCCTTGGGATCTTAGTTTTGTGTTAGAGAAGCTAACTTTTGCTCCAGTTGAACTAGCTAACCTGGCTGACTTAAGGTTCTTATCATGGAAAACCGTTTTACTGATTATCCTGTCCTCTGCAAGAAGGATATCTGAGTTGCAAGCTCTTATAGTCAGTCAATCTTATCTCATTTTTCCCAGGGACAGGGATTTTTGAGAATTAAACTTCCTTTTATGCTTAAAGTGATATCCAATTTTACTTTAAGCAAACTGTCTATTTTTACATTTTCTTAGCTGAACCCAAAAATTAGGGAGAAAGGATACCCTGTACTTTTGATGTCCATGGACAACTCAGGTACTATTTTGATAGAACTACATCTTTCAGATCGTCAGATAAATTGTTCATTTCTTATGAAGCTAAGAAGAAGGGAAACCCTATGTCAAAACAGACTTTTTCTAAAAAGTTGTATAAGGCTATTATGGTTTGTTATACTCAACACAACAAAATGATTAATGGCAGGTCAAGGGCATCTCTACCAGGACCTTGGCTTCATCTATAGCTTTCTCAAAAGGGTTGGGTTCTAGAAGCATTCTAGAAGCTGCAACTTGGTCCTGTGTCCATACTTTTACAAAGTACTAAAAGCTTGATTCCTTCTCTAAGTCTAGATCAGGCTTTGCATGGACCATTCTACATGGGTGCCTGTATTTTTCTCCTTCCACCCTCTAAATGCAGTAAGCTATGGTACTCTAGCCATATAGCTGAGACTACTGCAGCAATGATCAATATGATGAGTATAGTACAGTTGTGTAAGTAAATTTACCATAACAGTAGATGTTCAGATTATCACTGCTGCAGTAGCTGTCCCCCCCCTTTTTTGGTCTGTTGTTTATGCCAGGGTGAGGGTAGTTATTTTTTGTTCTTCCTAGCATTGTCCTTTCAGGGCTCAAATTTTCTCTATTTGTTGGCAGAAAAGCTCTGAAAGGCTTGAGCCCTGCCTGACAACTTGGGGGTGTGGAAGGTGCCCTGAAGCTCTGGAAACTAGTCAGGTCATAATCCATCTAAGGTTACTGCAGCAGTGATTATTTGAACATCTACTGTTGTGGTCAGTTTACTTATACAACTGTACTTTATGCTGCATTGTCATTAGTATGCTTCAGATGAATATTATGTTTATGTGAAGGAATTTGGAATAAAGTGAATCGAAATAAGGTGGTGATGTTACTTGCTGGAATGTGCTATAGTTGTATAATGATATGGATGTTAAACATGTCAGGGAATGATATCTGTTTTTTTTCTTCCTAAATACTACTCCATAATCTAATCAATTTAGTTTATAACACAATTTATAATAATTAACTGTCTATAAGTTGCACTTTAGCTTTCTATTTCACTACTTTATACATGTGACATTTTCAGAGTTATGACATTGAAGATAAGCAGTCCAAATGGAGATGGAAAATAGCAAAACCTATTTGTCTTTAAAAACAATGTTGTACGTGCGCACGTGTATAAACATGCCCGCGCTCGTGTGTGTGTGTGTGTGTGTGTGTGTGTGTGTGTGTGTGTGTGTGTGTGTGTGCGCATGCGTGTGTGGCAATGTGATCTGTTCATGTGCCTGCACAAGTTTTTCAAATTCGGCATAAAAGCATAAAAATTCATTTTTTTCTTTTATTAATGGTAATCTTCAGCCATTTCCAGCAGCCCTACTGCCAAGAGGCCGAGCAGGCAGAGAGATGATAAAAAATGCTGGGGAGCTGCAATATTTCAGGATGAGTGCTCTTTATAAGTAATTTAGGTAATGCATTTTTTTTTCGCTTTTATAATCACATCTGTTCTATCATTAACAGTGAAATTCAAGCCCTGACCATTTGAAACATCTTGGTTTCTGTGAAAATGAAAGCATTCTTCTCTCATCCTAAGATGAGAAAACTGAGATGGGAGATGATTATATTACTAAAGCTATGGGAACTGAAAGTCCATTTTAGACGTTTTTCCATAAGTAATTGAATAAGATCAAATGTATGAAGATAAAGAGAACAGAGTTCTGTTTTTCCAAAAATGAAGACCTATCAAGTTTTACTTTTTATCATAATGGGCATTGTGATGTCTTTCCCCATTCATATGCAGCAGTATCTATTGAGTTTCAGTTTTGTTCCTGGGGAAACTGCTTTCAGACTTTTCTTTGACATTATTACCTGAAAACTATGTTCAAAGATGTAAGCTGAATATTTATGTTGTCATTATCGAACCGGAGAGCTCAAGGAAAGTGTTTCTGAAATTTGTTTTTTTGAGCTGCTGGGCCAAGAAAGAATATGATTAATCCTTTCAGTGTTTTCATCTGATTCACTATTCAAAAGATTATTAAACTGTTATAAAACAGATTTCATCACCAGATAAAATAATTTTGCATTATCTTTTCATTTTATGCATGTAATACCACACCAAAAAAATAAAAGTACAAATCACCTTTTAGAAAAGGAAGATGATGTCATTACCTGCTTGAGAAAATGTCACTATTTTTTGTAAAGTATGCTATGAGTTTTACACTGCTCTTATGAAAACAAATAGCCATTCCTAAATCCAAAATCTCAACAATACAGCCATGATCAAAGCTTTTAATATTAAAAATTAGATATAAACTAAAAATATATGCAAGTTATTACTTTTCAGTGGACGTTATACCTGTGAAAAATATCTTATGGTAGTAAATATTAAAGAGAGAAGAACAGTGTTCATGAAGTATAAGAAAATGTAAGCACAGCTTTAGAGAAAAAATAATATGAGAGAAAAGAAAAATGAGAAAGAAAAGTATCATTTAGGCTGCACGGTTACTCACTTTACATCATGTCTTCAGGGTACAATCGTGTGTGTGTGTGTGTGTGTGTGTGTGTGTGTGTGTGTGTGTGTGTGTGTTTGTGCAGTTATGTGTGTATGCGTGAGTGTGTATATGTTGTATGTTTGTGTGTGTGTGTGTGTGTGTGTGTGTGTGTGTGTGTGTGTGTGTGTGTGTGTGTGTGTGTGTGTGTGTGTGTGTGTGTGTGTGTGTGTGTGTGTGTGTGTGTGTGCGTGTGTGCGTGTGTGTGTGTGTGTGCGTGTGTGTGCACGCGCGTGTGTGTGTGTGTGTGTGTGTGTGAGATTGCACATGTTCTATGCTTTTGTGTATGTATGTGTTTGCCTGTCTATGTGTGAGTGTATGCATGAGTGTGTATGTGATATGTTTTTGTTTGTCTGTGTACGTGTTTGTGCATGTGCAGGTATGTGTGTATGCATTATGCGTATGTAGTGGTATCCTTGTGTAAAAGTGTGTGTGTGTGTGTGTGTGTGTGTGTGTGTGTGTGTGTGTGTGTGTGTATGTGTCTGCGGTTATGTGTGTATATGTGAGTGTGTATATGTTGTATGTTTGTGTGTGTGTGTGTGTGTGTGTGTGTGTGTGTGTGTGTGTGTGTGTGTGTGTGTGTGTGTGTGTGTGTGTGTGTGTGTGTTTGTGTGTGTGTGTTTGAGTGCATGAGAGTGTACATGTTCTATGCTTGTGTGTATGCGTATGATTGTCTGTGTATGACTTTATGCAGTTAGAGAGAGGTGGAACATTTAATTACATTGGGAATGGAGGGGGTGATTCCAGACTGGTAGGGTATCAAAAGCAGGGCTTGCATACAATTCAAACAGATTTATTTATTTCCATTTGTTTACCAGGATAGTCCAACTGGGTTTAAAATAGCCCATTTTTAGTGGAGGCCTGGGGAGGAAAGCTCGACAGAGTACAGAATTGTAACAGAAAAATAGTCTGTAAAATACATAATATCTACAGTATAAAGCTTGTATAGGACACTTTAAAATTCACACATGATGTACATATTATAGAAGAAAAAAGAGAAGGGAGCCCTGTACTCAATGATGGGTCTGATGAATGCCGAATACTTTGGAACAATGACTTCCTTGGACTTAGATGCCATACCTTTGTTTATAAGCTGCACAATATAGAATGATCTCATCACCACTGTAGTCACATAATGTTCAAAATCTAGATTACTATCTATGTGTACCACTACGTCTCTGACTACTGGGTCAAGGTTAAGGGGTGTGTTGTCACTATGATATTTACCAGGGATGGCTGACTTCCCAAAGGATACTATTATGCATTTTTTAGCATTTCGTTTTAGTTCATGGCTCTGACACCAGATGTTTGTCTGTGACAGCTTCACCTGGAGAACATTTGTGTCAGTGTGAAATTTAATGACAGCTCTTAATTTGCAATTATCTGAAAATTTAGTCAGCCAGAGACCAGTGACATTGGCCTTGACTTTTGAGAAGTAAATTGCAAAAATGAGCAGTCCACGGACTGATCCCTGAGGGACTCCATTTGTGACTGCATAGCTCTCAACCTTCCATGTTCAAAATGAGAAACACTAGCCCTCGTAATGTGGAACAAATGGGCAAAATGTGGAACACATACTAATGGCTTACTAACAACTTCAACTAGGAAGGTCATAGCATAGTTAAAATATGCTGATTTTACTTATAAAGAAGATCTTTTAATGAATTGATATGATTCATTTCTATTTACAATGGATTTCATTTAAAAAAATTCCTAACACTGAATGTGTGACAGAGTCTTTCAATGTGGAACTTTGAGGGAACTTTGAGGAACATGAACTTTTTAAGACCCCAGATGAGGTACATTCCTCGTAATGAGGTACACTTGAAAGGTATGTGTGACTGGCCTCTTTGTAGAGATGGACTCCCCAATTCTAAATTTCTGGGCCCTGTCTATGAGCCAGTTGGCTATTCATCAGGTGACATATGGGTTTGTACCTAACCTCTTTAGTTTGTCAACACCTTTCTGAGTGGGGCATTGTGTCAAATACCTTCACCAGGTCAATGTAGGCAGTGTGAACAATTTTGCCCTTGTCCATTGCTTTGGTGAACTTCTCAAAGAAGTCCACCAGGTTGAGTAGGCATGAGCAGCCCTTCACAAAGCCAAACTGGGTTGGATCCAGTGTCTGGGGGTTGTAATATGAATGAATGCTTGTTAATAAAGGCATACATATATATATTACATGGGAATTTGAAACTGTCAAGTCACTCAATGTCGTATAATAAGCAAAGTTAGTTTTGGAAGCAACTTGACAAATTAGGTTAACAGCTACTTGGAAAAATATCTTTCCAAGTCTAAGCCAACAATTCAATTTCAGTGAAAGGTATCCCTAATACTGGTGTACCTTAATGTTCAGTAGCTGGACCTCTTCTCTTTTCTCTCTTTATGATTGATGCAACTCATTGTAGTCCATCCCTTACCATGGTTACATATTCAGATTAACTACTATTCACTGACATGATAGATGTTCCATCATAAAATGCAGATGACCTTCATTGCACTCTGCAACTAAATGCAACATGCCGAAAGAGTTAAGAGTAAAGCACTTGACCCACTAGAACTATGTTACAAGATATTCCATCTCCTCTATCTGTCTGCCTTTTGAGCCTTTGCAAGAAATGTTCTCATTCATAAAATTGATTATAGTCATTGACAGCCTTTTATACCAGTTCTAATATATGTTTACAAGTGTCTGAAAATAAAATATGCAGGATTATTTCGCTGGTTTATGCACACAATCACCCCTGTTGCCATCTGAAATATTTAAATTGCTTACCAGTACATAGCAGGGCTCCTCTGCTGCTTAGATCTGTGTTATTTAGTATCATTATGCTGGGACAGTTATATGTAATAAGGTTGATAGGTGAAGTGAATACCTGGCTAACTGCTCTGAAGGATTATTTTAAGATAAGCCAATAACCTGAGGTCAAAATCAAATCCTGTATCTTGTGTTTATGAGATGAAATCCTTCACCGTTATGCCAACCTCGCTTCCCCACTCATTTCCACCACTAAAAACAAAACTACCTGTCAACCATACTCTCTTACTGACAGCCAGAATGAAGATATTATTTTAGTTAAGACCTGATCTTAATCAGCTGTGCTAAAGAGAGGCTTTCGTAAGTTGAGTCCAGACATATGGAGTCATCTACTTGTTGAGGTAAGAAAACAACAAAGGCTAATCGGTTTTAAAGCTAAACTAAAAGCTCATATCTTCAATGAATGCACACATGTTTGCTTCCATGCCTCAGGATAGATGACTGACTAGTGTAAGCTCCACCTGATGCCTATTGTCTGAGTACTTTTATGTTTTTATTTCGAAATGTGCACAGATTTGTAGCTGGATGTATCCTACACTTATGTTTTACCTACTGAATACTTTTAGCTTCACCTCACTTCAAATCTATACATATGTATAAACATACACATGCTTTATTTGTAGCAGTGATAACACTATTTTTGCATACCTTGCTGTTTTGAAATTTATAGTTTTTCTTTTTTTTTTTTTTGCACCTCCTAGTTATTACTAGCTATTCCTTTAATTATATGTTCAAATTGTTAACGTTTCTCAACTGGATTGTGCTTGCAAATGGTCACTTTTAATCAGTGCACTACTCTAGTAACTAAATATATGTAAATAAATAAATAAAGTAAAATTAACCAAATCAGGAACTTGCATGTTCAGTGTCTCTCCATGTTCATTATTGTATCCCATCCTTTTCTTTCTTTTTATTAAAGACATAAACTCAGTTATTCATACCTTCCAAATTGCCCATCATACTGATAGCATTTTTATTACTGACTCTTGTACAAAAATCATTAGACTACAAAACAAGTTACAGAATAATTTTAGTTGAGTAACTAATAATCATCCTACCTTAAATGTGACGAAAGATGCTACCATTCTTCTCAGTCCAAATCAGTCTCATGGTTAACTACTGTCATCCCTAATAAAAATATGAGCTATCAGCTACTCTCTCATCTTTCTTCCAAATGGGAATGCCCTTGCCATGCTCCAACTTAACCCCCCCCCCCTCATTCCACCTTGCACTGACTCATCAACTACCTCTACTATTACTTCATCCCAGCCAAAACAATCCCTCCCCTACTAAAAACAAATTTTCTCTCTAATATCTATTGCACTATACTCTCCAATCTTAAATATACTATTACCCTCTCCATGCATAATATTTTCCTAAAGTACTAATGGCTAGTAGTTATATATTTTGAAATGTTAAACCTACAATTGAGTTTATAACAAAAATATTCACTTTATGTAAATGTTGAAATTTCTATATTGAATTATGTCTTTTCATTTTTGTAACATTGTGACAAGCCAATTGCAAATATCATGGGGCTTATCTGTAAATGTTTAATTAGCTGTATGAACTATGTCCTTTTGTAACGTGTGAAATGTAACTTGCAATTATTGTGGAGCTTTTATCCCTGGGCCTCCACTGAAAACAGGCTCTTCTTGGCCCAGTGGACTTCCCCGATCATCAAACTTAAATAAATAAATAAATAAATAAATAAAAGGATGCATCACATCAGTCAGTGCAAATAGTGCAAATATCTTGTGCATATTCTGAGTCCTTCCCTCGACTTCAAACATCACTCTGATTCTATATGCCATGTTGCTTAGCAACTGAAGGCTTGCTGCTTAATCTTTAACAATGTAACTCACTGTGTGCATGCTGCTATTAACAATATAAGTTCTAATGCACAAACATCAATGCATTTTGAATAAATGAGCATCCCTGCACTACTCAAAGAAGACACACTAAACTGCTGCCTGAAACATACAGCTCTTTCTGTTAAAATAAACTAACACTAAATAGCTCAGCAAATGACCTGTACATATTACATGCATACATACATTCATTCACTCATTCACACTTAATACAGAAAATGGGTCAGTAAGACTTTAGAATGCTTACTATCTCATTAAACTGTATGTTAACATTGATGAAGAGGAGACCATGTTTAATTAAGTTTAAAATAATGAAACCATAAAAATCACTTGGAACATAATTTCATAATCAGGCAGCCCTCTCTGCATGTCGTCACTCTATGTATACTATGATAATGTTAAGATCCATACAGATTTCTAACAGAATTTTCCAAAAACTACCTCAGGCTATCAAGTGCATGCTCATCTGTGAGGATTCTTGTATGTTAGCATTAAGACTTGATATACTTCCTGTAGGACAGTGAGAATTGCCCTAACACATAAAGAATGGTAGTGTTGAAGTCATGTGACTCAAAATCTAAAATCCCTATTCTCCATCTATACTGATTCTCTATTAAAGTATTAAGCATCTTCTATGTTTTGCTCACAAGAGGTCATGATATTTAAATGGTAGTCTGTAGTAATGTCATCAAAAGAGTTCGGCTTTACAAGACCTGCAGAATTGCAGTAGTAGTTTTGATAAATTTCGCACAATAATGAGAATCTGAGAATTACCTTTCACCCAACTTCTCACCACTCGCAACCTAATACACGAGCCAGCTCTCTGCCTCTCTCTATCTGACCTACTTGGACTCCATATACCAGCAGGCATCTACATTCCAATAACAAATGTCTACTACATCTAACAAAATCAAATAGCACAGCTAGTGGCTCGTGCAGTGCTGTATGTACCAATAATGTGGATCAACATTACCCTGTCTTTAAGAGAAAATACCCATGCCACCTCCTTCAAAACAAGGCAAAAGGTCCACTTAAAAGACTGTTGGTTCTGTTCCTGTTCCACTCCAGAAAAACAGACCAGCTGAGAGTGCTGCTGCGTTCTCCTCTGACTTTTCCCAGAACCTGAACAGTTGCATAGGAAAGGAAGCACCAATCATCTCTAAATATAACTCTAAATTCAAGAACAAAACTCTTCAGTGGAACTCCTGAATTAATAAACTTTACAACAAAAGAAGGAAAATAATGAAAAGTCTCAAGAAATTCCAGTTTCCTTACCATACGACTACACTGACACACGGCAGCAAGAAACTTAAAATGCCATTAGAAAATGTAAAGGAGACTATAAACTTAAAAGTTGCTACAAATTCCAATGGAAATTAGAAATCTTTCTTCATTTATGACAGCAAATTAAGGAATAATATCCAACACATCACCGGGCTCAGCCATAATAATTTAGTATTAGCATCAGATAGATTTAGTGTTAATTTTACCCCATACTACCTATGTTGTTGCCCCTAATACCCATAGTAATTTAATTTTCCTTGTAATCACATGGAAACAAGATTTGGAATCAATGTATATGGCTAAAAGTAATACTTTCATGGGACCAAACAACATATCAGGCTGCATTCTCCTCGGTGCCAAGTATGTGGTATCTGAGCCTGTACTTAAGCTGTTCAACCTCAGCCTATACACAAGGTTTGTTTCTCTTGCCTGGAGAGCTGACCCAGTGTCTCCCTTAAATAATGGTGACCCCTTTGCAGTCCCAGGTAATTATAGACCCATCAGCCTTACTTGCCTTATATGGAGAGCCATGTACTGCATCATAGCAGAATTCATTTATGCAGACATAGGCAAATTAGATGATCTGGATCCCAATCACTTTCACTTGGTGAAGGGAAAATCTTGTCTCCTTAATGTAGTAAGCTTCTTTGAAAATATTGCAGTGGATGTGGATAGTGGTCATTCTGTGCACACTGCTTATATCAACCTGCAAAGGCTTTTGACACTATCCCCATTCCCAATGCTGGCATCACTTAACAAATAGACAAGCATAATGTAACTTGATTATCCATTAGATCCCAAGTTGTGAAAGTTTATGGTTGCCTCTCATTACATAAATTTGTAACTAGTGTGGTAGCACAGGGATCAGTTCTGGTCCCTCTGCTATTTAGGATTTATTTTTGCAGAACTCCAAGCCAGTATTCCAGAAGTGGGTTTCACCAAGATTGCTGATGACTACAAACTGATCATTGTTATTTGCTTATCCACTGATACAGATCAGCTCCAGCAATGGCTGGAATATGCATATACAAGGTGCATCAAAAATGTTCTCAAACTAAATGAAAATAGTGCAGCACAGTAGCATTTGGCAAAAAGGTTGTTCCCACCTCATATGTTATAAATGGTACTCATATTCAGAAGATACAGTCATAGCGGACAAAAGTACTTATGTGGATAGTTTTCTCTCATTCAATCATCATGTTTCCATTATGCCCAGGAAATTTTTCTATATGGTCCAGTTAATTACCAAGGAAAATCTATTTTTTTGTGTCTGTAGGTTGCTTAAACTGATAGAGCTGTTTTCTGTTTTACTTGCTCCATTTTGTTTTCTGTTTTAAGAAATCTGCTTGGCCTGGTGTTTTTGTTGGGTCTATATCAGATGACTGACAGCTGAAAACACCGAACATCCTTACCATGACACAGATTACTGAAAGCAGGAAATGTCGAATGGCCAGGACAGCGATTTTTTTCCCTGGGAACAAAATCACTGGGCCATTGTTGGGAGTTTGCCATTTCCTCCACCGTCATGTGATCTCAGAGTAGGTATATTTAAATAGGGGGGTATGGAGGGCAAAGCCCCCACTTTATTTTATCTGTTGTTTTTTTTTTTTTTTGGCCCAGCGATTGTTTTCCCCTGAGAAAAAAATGCTGTTCTGGCTGTTTGATATTTCCTGGTTTCAGTTAAGCTGTGTTGAGGTAAAGGTGTTTGGTGTTTTTAGCTGTTGATGTTGTGATATAGACCCATTTTTGTTCTACCTGGCAGATAGACACTTAAATTGCCCTAGCTGCACATTTCACATGTTTTTATTTCCCATTGGTTAATTTGTTTCTGAAGTGATACTTAAATACACAGAGTATATCTGTGGCTTTGTATTTTCTGATAAGACTTAAGACCTGAAAAACTAAAAGCACTGCTGGTGACTCCCTGCTGGGTGACGAAAGTAAATCTACTTCTTTCTATGAGTTGCTTAAATGAATAGAGCTGCTTTCTGTTTTACCTGTTCCATTTTATTTTCTGATTTAAGAAATCCACTTGGCCTGGTATTTTTTGTTCTGTGTGGCAGATAGACACTTACATTACCCAGTCTGTACATTTCACATGTGTTTTTGTCCCATTGGTTAATTTGTTTCTTGAGTGATACTTGAATACATAGAGAATATATGTGGCTTTGTCTTTTCTGATAACACTCAAAGCCTACAACAGCTACAAGCACTACTGGTGACTCCCTGCTGGTTATTTTACTCACCCACTATCCATTCCTTAATTTGTTTTTTAAACTTGGTGATTTTAAGCTGTCCACCCTTACTGTAAATTGAGCATTATACGCTCCGCCCTTTCTGTGCTGCTCTTTATATCTGGAATTATATATTTAGCTTTCCTTGTGATTATTTTATTTTGGGGGGGGTGAATTTTGTCTCTCACTATCTGTTCTACTGATTTACTTGCTTCAAATTCATTATCAAGCTAACCCTTGGATAAAGTAGTGCATTTTTACTCTCTATCAAGTACTTTTCTGTGTTTTTACATCAAGAAGACAGAAGATTTTCCATCTAGTTGCAGTAGGTGGTTGCCTCTTCTGTATAGGTTGGTGAACCACACTAGAGATTCTTGCATGTATCTGTTTTAATGGCTGGAGGGCTTATTAATCTGCTTACCTTGTTTTTAGTACCTTTATAAATTCTGCACAATTAAGTGTCTCTTTGCACATTTCTACAAAGCAAAGTACTTTCATTGAATAATCACACTTTTATAAGCTGTTTAAAGTACACTGCTGTTGTCTTGAATTGCTTTTTGCCATTCCTTAAGTTTACATTTGACTGTGGTAGCATTTCACTCTGGACACTTTTTTACTGTGCTTTTACATTAGATGGACTAGGATTATACATCTAGTGACAGTAGGTGTTTATCTGGTCTATCTGAGATAGACAACACACAAAATGTCTCTAAGTGTAGTTGTTTTATTGGCCAGAGGGCTCAGTAGTTAGTTTTCTGTATTTCCTGTTCTGGTATAAATTTGGCAATTTCATGGAGCTGTTCTTTGTGCAAGTGTCCTGTACAGATGCAATCACATGAAAATATTGCTTATTTTCATTATACTGTGAAAGTTTACTGTGCTATTTATTGTTCTGTTTTTTTGTTTGTTTTTTTGCACTTCTTTGAAGTTTAAAGTTGCATTTTCAAACTACTATAAGGGCTGCTGTTCTGCACTGAAATACATTGTGTCTAGTATTTCTTAGTTAGTAGTAGGCATCTGTTTGAGGTTCCTTAACACTTGAGATCCAAACCAGTCATTTTACATTAAGAGAGACAAGGTCTGCACCCTGTGGCAGGAGAAGGCTGATGTCACCTATTTCAGCTGGGAATTGCTGGTGGAAAGCTCATCATCTGCTTACTGATTGGCCTTAGGGCATAGTTAGTGTACACTTGCTTTATTTCTGATCATATATAATCCTTGTGTTTGCAAGAAGTTGCTCTTTACTCAGTGGTATTTCCTGGGGCCTTGTATACTTGCAATCACCAGAAGTAGAACTTTCTCTATAAAAATCACCTTGGATCTTTTACCTCAGTCCTGTATTACTCATGGGGCAGCTAATTTGCACAGTGAACAACATTTACATATTTAGTTAGGAGTATTTAGGTCTACCTTATCTTGTTATAACACTCAGGACTGTTGCTGCTTAGAGATCATCTGGTTTGGGCACTGGCCAGCATCACTGGTTAGGATAGCTGCAGATTACACCAAGTAAGCACTCTTCCTTCATCTGGTAGCAAACACCCTCCACTCCTATCCCTTGCAAGTACACATTAGGACCTGCAACCATGGATGGGCAGTTTCCTGCTATCTCTGTATCCAGATTGATGGTCATGGGCATCCTGAAGCAATGTAACAATTGCCTTATATACACACGGACAACCACTTAAATCTCAAACAAATACAGATTTGTGCTGTGGTGCTTGCATTAAGTACTGGGCTCTGTAAATAGTTAGGTAGAGGTTCTGTTCTCACTGTAGTCAACTGTGTGTACATTCAACAGTCACTCACAATGGTGACAATTTTACACCTATGAACTTATCTTGGACAATTGGATGGAGAGTAGGAAATTCATCCCTGGCTTGGCACCTATGTCTCTAATGGACACAGGCAACCTGTAAATGGTTCATCTCCAAGGCCCCTGCATGTAAATGTTTAATCTCCCAAACCCCTGCTTACACTTATCAAGGGTACCAGAACTTGTCAGAAATTTGGGATGCATGGCTAGGCTTAAAAATACCTTTGTGGTCATTAGCCTAGTAAGCACATATGAACCTATGACCCTATGAACAGTATGTGAGAGATGTAGTTACACATTGACAGTGGAGGCTAGACTCTCATATACAGACACAAAAAGCAACAAGCACATTGTCAGTGACTAACACACATCACATCACACATTGCACCTCACAAAGGACCACACATGTAGACCCGCATATGTGGAGGTGCTCACTTGTAACAAATACAAACCTCAAAGGCCTCTCAGATGCAGTTCTCAGAAATGGACATGCACACAGAAAAGACAATTCCTATCCCAACACATAAAGATGCATATCATTATGTCTCAACTGCTAAGCCTTATAAGGCAAAATACTCCAATACCCAATATTCTGGTCATAGAAGACTCCACTGTTAGACACACCTATGTCCCTTTTACCAGGCTAGATAAGGAGAAGGTTACAGTTAGTTGCCTGTCAGGGCCCAGAATTTTTCAGATCACACAAGCACTCAGGTCACTTACCCATAAGTACCAGTATGACTCAGGCATTGACCACATGGGCGTCAATCAACTCTGACATACCTCTTTGGACTATAAGACAAACATGATTGAATTCTCAGTATATGTATCACAGGGAGATATGAGCCTAGCATTGAGTTGTTTTCTATCATCTCTAAGGCTAATGTCAGAATGCCAACAGAAAATGATTGACTTTAACAACTGGCATAACTACTGGTGTCATTCTAAAGGGGTCCAATATTTGTCAGCCTTGGAGGACATGGTTGACAGCCACTCTGCTTTGCCAGGGGATAGTATTCACCTGTCACCTGTAGGCTTGCAGATATTAGCCAACACATTATCTACCCCTATAGTGCTGTTTTTAGGCATTGCCAAACAGACAAGCCTTCTAACATAACAAAAGCTACTCAGGACAAGCTAAAGATGTTACTGCTCAATGCAAACCAGTCCCTCCAACAAATCCCAAATACTCTAAGAACTTTTCTAAGGTAAACAATCCCTTATTAAGGGATGGCATAGCTAGTTTCCAGGCTCTCACTAATCCTGAAAACACAGAAACCTATGCAGAAGCAAACACAAAAGCCCTATATGACCATGTAAACAACTGCATACAAATGGCAGTATTAGACCAAAATAAACTGAAGTTAAACTACAAAAACATGCAGCCCTTGTAGACCCCTGCTATTAATAAGTTGTACAGCAAAAGAAAGAAATTCCTCTCCAGAAGTAAGAGGCAATGTGCACAATAGAGCAAAAGTCCCTCATCAGTCTAAACAAGCAAATCAGGGAACTAGTCACATCTCAGAAAGCAGACTTTGAGGTAAAATAGCCTCCAAAGCTAAGGATAATAATAAGGCATTTTCTGTTATGTCCACAGTCTTAAGGGTAGTGCCCAAAATGTGCAGAATTAGCTGCAGTTGGCATCAACTATTCGCAGCCAAGTTAAGTTATAACATTAAGATAAGTTATAAGTTATAGCATATCTGCTGGCCAACTAATTTAGTTCAAATTTCATCTCTCCATCACCCCCAGTTCTCTCACAAGAAATACCCTACATCATTTCAACACTAGTTATCACTAAAGCACAGGTTGCCACTGCAGTCTCTAAAGCTAAAAACATGGCTTCAGTGGGGCCTGACGCTATACCAGGTTTGCTCTTAAACAGCTTAAATCAGGACATATCAGACCCATTCAGATCTCTCCTTAAAGACGGCCTCTGGAATGGCTTTGTCCCAATAGAGTGGAGGACAGCAACAGTCATCCCTCTGCATAAAGGTGGACTATCTACTGACCTGGGAAATTACAGACCCCTAAGTATGACTAGTCTGGTATGTTATGCCATGGAAAGAATAATCATGGACCTGGTAAATAATGGCCTAGAAAACCTCCAAATGCAGGACCTTACCCAGTTCAGCTTTGTCAAGAGCAGGTCATGCCTACTGAATCTGGTGTATTTCTTTGATAAAGTTACTAAGGCCATGGATGTGGGTAAAACTGTACATACCACCAACCACAACCTTGGCAAGGCATTTGACACAATTCCCCACTCGGGTATTATACATAAACTAACAAAACTGGGCATAAATCACTACATCACTAGATGGATAGCCAATTCACTCATGGACAGGCCACATGTGGTTAAAATGGGTAAATCCAGACAGTCCGGTTACTAGTGGTATGCCACAGGCTGAGTACTGGGACCACTTGCTGTTTAGAATATACTTCTCTAAAGTCAATGCTAGCTTGGAAAACCTCAGAAAGGCAAAGTCTGCCAACAACTGCAAGCTGGGGACAATCATTGGATCCCCTAATGATGTAGATACCCTTCAGGAGGGTCAAATGGAAAATAAAATGATTTGATAGTTAAAGTCGACAGTAGCAACTGCATATTAATTAATGATGAATCTCGCACTTCCTAATCCCTTCCACTGTCTATGCCATATTTTCCATACAGGGCATGCTTTTACCATCTAGAGTCAGGAGGGTCAAGGGTGCTGAAATTCCATGCCTTAACTCAAAATTTAAAGTCTATCTTAAGTAAAGAGATGAAGCTTAAAAAGACTTAAAAGTGTACACATTTAAGCATTATGCTTAACTACACCTTAAGTGAAGTTGCAGAAATGCCACAATTACAGCCATTCCATATCCATCAGCAAAATAAATAAATAAATAAAACATCCTTTCTATTAAGCCATATTATACTTTTTTGGAAATCATGGAACCATTATATTTTTTTGGAAATCATGGAACCAGGCAACCTCACGCATCCCAGCAGACTTATTTATAGCCTTAGCAATTACTACACAAATTAAAGATTGTGTATTCTCTTTACATGTTCTTCCAGTAAACTAATCCTAACTCTCCCCAACTTCAGTAGGTTTTCTCCTTCAGTAGATCCATTTAACTGCTATTTGAATGTTCTTCTTCTGTTATACCCTTCCATTTCAAGGCCATAGCACACAAAAATCCTTGACATGCAAATATGTGTGTGTGTGTGTGTGTGTGTGTGTGTGTGTGTGTGTGTGTGTGTGTGTGTGTGTGTGTGTGTGCGTGTGTGTGTGTGCATGTTTGTGCATGTGTGTGCGTGTGTGTGCATGTATGTGTGCATTTTTGTGTGTGTGTGTGTGTGTGTGTGTGTGTGTGTGTGTGTGTGTGTGTGTGTGTGTGTGTGTGTATGTGTGTGCATGTGTCAGTGTGTGTGCCAGTGTAAACTTAATTTCTCAACAACAGAACATTTTCCCACATATTTTAAACAATCACTTATTAAGTCTCTTCAAAACATCCCTTTACCATTATCTCTAACAGACTAGAGTCAAACTGTTACCATAGTTCCCTTGACAAAAATACCTACAAAGTAAGAATATTTCTAAACAATAGAATACTTTAGAACATGGAATTCCTACTCAGTTTGGACATGGCTTTCAGAATGGCTACAGTAATATAACAGCAGATTATTCTGCAACAGATTAAATTTACAACAGTATGGAAGAATACCTGCTAAATGGAGCATTGTTTTTGACATGACATGTGCACTTGAGTTGGTATATTATCATTGTATTCTAAATACCTTGAGTATGACAAGTTTTTGAAATAAAGTTATAGATTGACTTCTCAATTTCTTTTCCTGTATGTAACAACCTTTTTCTATCTTCATAGCTGGAATGCTACAAGGATTGACATTTTGTCTTTCATGATTTATTAACTATGTTATCAAATATCTTTCAGTGCTATATTTTACTTTTCATAGAGCATATTCCTTTTCTTAGAATAGACACTTCTTCCCCTAGCAAACACAGATACCTTCAAAAAGATTAAAACTGGCAACTCACAAAAAGCATATTTGATTCTCTTGGTTACCTTTAGCAGAATTTAAAATATACTACACCTCTTCAAATAATTAGCACTGAAAATACAAGAATTATTTAAATATTCCAAAGAAAATACTTATTTGTTTGTTTGACCCGAACTTTATCTCTGATATCATGCTGAAATAATAGCTAACAAAGTATACAACCATCTAAGATGCAGCTATTAGCTCTCCTACCCACTATCACCATGAGAATGAAATTTATTAACTGAGCCATTGCAGAAAAACTTAGTGGGAAGATGTATTGCTTTCCACATATTTCAATTTATAATGATACTTTTGACCTACTGTCTTTCAACACTCCATCAATGTGGGAAGGATCAAGAATTTCTGTCTGTGAGTAATTGTCTTCTTAGCATCAGCCGTCAGGATAATGAAAATACTCAAAAATTGACATCTGTTATAATGCCTCATCTTATATCCACCAATCCATCTGTCCATCACCCCTAATTCTCATTTATAAATATGGGGTCGGGGTGTCACATCAACAGTGAAAATCACTGAGCCAGTGGTCACACCACTGGATGGCTAGCCGCAACTTAATAAGAAAGGAAGAACGAGACACTTATGTTCTACTAAATATCTTTATTTCATTTCCAGAAGAGGGAATAAAGGATAGTATTATGAAATACAACACAATCAACTAGTATCCTGCCATTGACATCTATAATACATGGCAGGAATAGAAAGAAATATTTATCTTATTTTTTGATAAATCAACATATAAGCAGTGCATTATTTTCAGAAAACACAAATTTCATGGGGGAGAATAAGTCAACTGTAATGGCACTCTCTCTTGCTCAGAACATGGGACTCTCACTAATTCATGTTTTAAAATTACAGTATTTCTCAAACAGCATTTTTGTCTTTCTATATCACATCATCTGGATGTATCGAACAGTATCTACATTTTTGTCTTTCTATATCAAATGCAATAGTGAAATACATTTATCATGAGCAATCTTCTCCATGTTTATATGGAAGGCAAACTTTATGAGAAGTGAAATCTAGTTCAGAACTTCTCAAGCTGCCTATTTCTTCCACTTAACCAGTAGAGAATCTATTATAGTAAAAGTAGTCAGTTTAGGTTATTCTGCAGATTGCCAAATAGAATGATATCTTCATATGCAAAAATTGTTTAATGAGGAAACTCCTCAGCTGGTTAAGAAATATGAGCAATCAATGGGAAATACTATAACCCCCTGATATTTCCCCTTTCTATAAGTTAAACAATTATCTTCATGAACAGATAAACAGATCTAACAGAAAAATAAAGACTGATACAATTCAAATTCTTTGACAGGCCCATCCCATTGGTTTTCAAGAAACCACTAAGGGAGATTATCCTCTAAAATGAATACTTGATGGAAATATTGTTTGTTGGATTCTAAAAATAATGAAATAGCTTATAAGAATATTTGAGGGGGTTGAAATTCAGAATGACAAGTAATTGCAGTTCACTGGGAAGCAAGCTGATGATATAATAACAAAGAAAGTGCTGAAAGGCTATATCTTAATCTTGAACACTGATAGGTGTGTGTCTGGAGGGGGCAGCTCCAATTAATTACATTGAGGACTATGAAAAGATAAGCAAAACAAATTTCAGATAAACATACTAAATGTATCGCCCTTCAGAACCTTGCAAAGTAAGCCATTCATCAACGCAAAGCTGAAGCTCTCATATTCAAACAGTTCTCCTCACAAAACTTACTTCTGGCTGGAGGTTACCATCCTGTCTGGCCATAAAGCTCCTTCCCAAAACTAAATCATGGACTACATTCAAAATTCTAAAAACACTATCAGTTCCTGACTTCATCTATGAATGCTGTAACTTTCTATGTCTCTCAGACATCTCCCCTAACTTCACCAGCTCCAACTTTCTACCCTCACCTCTATCATCCACCACCCCTCCCTTCTATTCCAAATGAATCATTGTAAAAAGAATTTCAAATATCCTTGAAAACATTCATACTAATACTCACTTGGAACAGGTAATTTTGCTCTGTAGCTCCTATTCCACTGCAGGCATATAATTTATAATCATGTCATCACAACATATTTATAAGCTCTGATGCACCTTTATCCTTATGTCAAACATATGAACATATGGAAATATGCACTGATAAGACTAGCTGCTCAGACAAGCTAAACCTACTAAATTATTTCACTTTCTCCCAATGCCTATCTTACAAACTCTAGGCAAAGAACTTGAAAAAAAATCAGTTGTCATGTAACTGCAATATTGTAGGGTCATAGGATCACGGGATATACAGGGCACTTTGATAAGTGGTCATGTGACCCTTGTCAATAACTATCTTCAGGCATTGCCATCCCTTTCAAGGAGATCAAGACCTGTAAGCAGAAGAATAAATTTACGATTACCCATCCATATATCCAAGCTATGTTTGAAAGATGATACGGAATCACATTGCTTGACCTGTAGGGTGAGCCTATTCCTGAGCATATGTAAATGCTAATTGATTACTATATTGCTCCACGTAGTTTTATTTATTTCCTGAGGTAGGTTGAGATCTGTTGTTATACCATTGGATGTACATTTCGACTTCTTAAGAAAAAGGAAAGCAAGGATAACAGGATCCTAATGATAGCAGGATCCTAACGATAACAGGATCCTAACAGCATGGTAATCAAGGCAGAGATCCCCTCCTGAACACTTATATGACACCTCTTGTCACAGAAGCAACATGGGTTTTTGTCAAAAAGATGTATTATGACTGCTCTCTAAATTCTCATAAATGAAATCCTATTTAAAATGGACAAAGATAACCTAACCACTGTTATCTTTGTTGATCTTACTAGGGTATTCAGCCTTCTAGATCATTCTTTACTGCTGTCTAATCCAATTGAAATAGGGATCAGGCATACACTACTCCTTGGTTCAAAGACTCTATGAAATAGGACTTTTAAAGATAAAATTGAATCAGCCGCTTCCTGCTATCAAAGCAGGAGTCCCACATGACTTCATTTTAGTCCAACTGTCATCTTTATTTTTGTAAGTAAGCTTCCATCTAATCTTCATTATTGCTACTTATTATTATATGCTGTTCTAATGGTCATTTATACATCCCACCTCAATAACTCAAACATAACAATTCAACTCCACAAAGGCTTTCTAACAGTCCTCTAAGCTCACTAGCAGCAAACTCTTTCCTAATATAAATAAAAATAAAGCTGTGCATTTCAGCACCCACCAAAAAACTATTATAACTATCTTTAAAATTCTAAACTCAACAGGGTTAACAGTTACCCTTATAAAACACTTCTGTTGTTGTGCATATTAGACCAAGCACTTAAATTTCAGATCTGCATCAAGAAAACTAGAGTTTAAAAATAAATCACATCCTATTCTGGGTGGATGTGATATCTTACTTACTTTCTTTTCCAGCTAGAGCAATTTTAGGCAATTTTTGTCTTTGTCCAAATGGAATATGGTTAACCTCATATAAGAACTGTATCCAAAAGGAATAACACAACCCTGCAGCCAGTTTGTAACAAAATCTGCTGATTCATTGCCAACTCCCTTTAAAAAAAGACCTCTTCTTCTACTTCATTAAAAAAAGCTAAGTGGCTGCCTATTAAACAAAAGCCAGTCACCTACTAGGACCTCTGGTATTTATATTCCTGCATCAGGATACAGCTGTTCCACTCACTACAAAATTTATACCCATCAGCACCTCCAACAGAAACAAAAGCCAATCCATATTAGGGCCCTCTTTCCAGACTTCCAAAACAAAGCTTCACTACAACAATTACTGCTCCTCTCTGCTAGCCCCCAAACTCTAGCAGGAGCCTCCCTATCCAGTGCAAATGCCATAACTTCAAACACATAACTTAAATCTGCTGTTTATCCCTCATATCTACAGTTATGTCATATTATCATCTTATCCACTACTGATTAAAACCTGTATATATGTACATTGCTTCATGTCTAACCATTATATCTATGCAGATACTTTTAATTCCTTTACCAATTGCTCTGCATGCAGTCTCACTTTTTTCTTTTTCTTTTCTTTTTTCTTTTTTAGACTAATTATAAGTTGCAGTCAAAATTATTTATGTATTTTAATAATGTCTAGGTTTATTTTTTAATTCTTGAATTTTTAACTGCAGTTCTATTGTTGTACTTGTTTATTACAAACTGGGCTTGGCCTGAAATTGTTCATTTGCTGTCCAACTCCTTAACATGGTAAACAAACAAATAAATAAGCAAAAATAAATAAACAAATCTCACTTTTAAAACTGTCAGTGTGTGAGAGCAAAAGGCAATCTGTGCATTATATGCAATATTTTAAAGAATAGTGCCATCCTAGTCATAATTAAAAGGAGCACAATGGGAAATTTCTAAGAATTTCAGGTAGTTAGCTTATGATGAAGAATTTGTCAATAGAATCAGCATTAAATCATGAGTAGCTGCAGGACAGGACACTAGTCTAATCCCCAGATCTTATACATATATATATATATATATATATATATATATATATATATATATACACACACACACACACACACACACACACACACACACACACACACACACACACACACACACACACACACACACACACATTTTTTTCTGATGAAGTTCCTGTGATTAAAAGTGGGACGAAAGTGCTAAGTTTTTTGTTGTGATGCTTTTATTTCAATCTGCTTCAGTTCCTGCATTTCACTCCCAGCAGCAGTGTCTCCAGGATTTTTCTGTTATTTGTCTTTTGTTCTTAGATTCTTGGATTGCTGGAGTGTTATTATATATATATATATATATATATATATATATATATATATATACACACACACACACACACACACACACACACATATATATATATATATATATATATATATATATATAAAATATAATATATATATGAATGTATATATATATATATATATATATGTATGAATGTATATATATATATATATATATATATATATATATATATATATTTATATAGATCTATATATCTACTTTATCGTAACCGAATGGTTGGATTTACTGGACTTATTGGATCTATCTACTTTATTGGAAATATTGAAGGTTTGGGTTTTTACTAACGCGTTGAACAAACCTCACTGTGTCTCATATACCTACGCTCCTTTGGGTTACTTGGTTTCTTGCTACGTTTTTGGGCTTGGTTGGTTTTTTTCATTTATTTACGAAGATGGAAGGAGCCGTAGGTGACAAGGGTGCAAGCGGCACCTTATCTGCGTTTAACACCAGGATGCATATGCTCATGGAAGATGGCATTAACCCGCTAGTGAACTTCGATGGCACTGTACCTGTTGGAACTTTTAATAATGACAACATAAATGAAACGCTTGTTAGAACCATTAAACGAGATATGGACAATGAACTCTACAAGTTCAAACGTCTTCAGGCTCAACGGTTCCATATGGAGGCGTGTCTAGCTAAGGATATCATACCCCGAGGCTTACGGATACTGACTATGCCAACTTATGGCAACCTGTACCCTGGACTTTTACAGCAATGGCAGCAAATCAATTTGAAAGCCAGTAGGGCGTATATACAATTATTAATTGATTTCTTTCTTCCGATTGAGGGGGAATGCAAGAAGAACATGGCCACACTACAGGAGCGTCTTAACAGTGTAATAGGCGAAAGCGGAACCGAACTCCATATGCAAGAGCTCTTTGATCGTGTAGGTCGCTATGAAACAAACCTACTCAACAACAAGAAGAAGAAAATGGTCAGAGATATGAAGGATTTCAGGGAACAGCATGTCTTTGTGTGGCCCAGGAATACATCGGAAACAAGGGATGTTCAGAATACAGGTAGGAGACCTGGTAATACTTTCAATAGAGACAGACATGATAGAAGTAATCCCAGTATGCACCGCTCAGCAGTGGCTGATGTGAGCAACATTAATGATACAAATATAACTAATACAGTCAATAATTCCGTTTCAACACACCCTGTTGAGCGGAATAGTGAGGGGGGTATACCCAGCATTAATGGGCAAATGGAACTTGGTGACAATAATAAGGAAGGACACCAAGTACTTATGTCGAATAACATTCTTTCACCAGTTGTAAATGTTATTTCTTCGGTATATACAACTCCAACAGAAGTTTCTGATGGTTTAGAGGCTACAAATGATCCTTCATCGACTTTAGGCAGAATTGAAGCTTCTAGTAACCCTTCTT
This sequence comes from Protopterus annectens, assembly GCF_019279795.1. Taxonomy (NCBI): domain Eukaryota; kingdom Metazoa; phylum Chordata; order Ceratodontiformes; family Protopteridae; genus Protopterus; species Protopterus annectens. The sequence continues at coordinate 1,638,923,085 of NC_056739.1, read as the reverse complement.
TAGCAGGAGTTGTAAGAAGGAAAATTCAGTTGGACAGAATTGAACTACATAATCCCACAGAAGGCCCTTTTCCCATCAGACTAAATCGCAAGAGATCTTTAGACAACGACAACACCAGAGGGGCCAAGAGGAAGGACCCGCCCCTATACCAACAGAACACACTCCAGAGTTTTTGGGGCTAGGCAACCTTGTGTATAATCTCTCTAGTCATCCTTTATCTGCATCAGAGATTGAGTTATTGAGCAAGGGAATGTCGTTCATTCCCACTACGAACATTGATCCTAGTCAGGCCATTTTAGCATTGAGATTATTTGCCAGGAATATTGGCCTGAAATTATTGTTCAAAGCAGATAATGAACATTGCCAATTGACTTATAGAAGAAAGAGTGATTATGTTCCACCCATGGCATCCAACATTGATATTTTTGTGAAAGCAGTGGAGAATGAATTATACGCAGGACATCAGTCATTGGAATATGATTTAAAGAACAATTTAACCAATCTCCAAATACAAGCATTGAATGATCTCAAAAATAACACCAATATTGTGATACGGCCTGCTGACAAGGGTGGCCCTGTGGTTGTATTAGATAGTTTTTACTACACATCTAAAATGACGGACATGCTTAATGGTGATGCCTATGAAGAAACAACTGTTGACGCCGTACAGAACATTAAAGGAAGTATTGATAGAATGCTTTTAGAATGTAAAATAGCTGGTTTGTTAACAGATGATATGTTTCGATTCATGCAGGTAGATCACCCTATCATTCCCATCATATCCGGCTTACCAAAGATACATAAAGATAAATATAAGCCTGATTTTAGACCAATAGTATCGGGCTCTGGTTGGCTTACAGAGCCCATTTCCATGTTCTTAGATCATGAACTTAGACAGGTCATTGGATTATCTGAACACATTTTGCAAGATACAGAGCATTTACTCAGAGAGTTACACATTAAGGTATCTTTGCTTGACTCCAGTAGAATTGATTCTTTACTGTTTGTGTCTATGGATGTGACTTCATTGTTCACATGCATTCCAAATGACGAAGGTTTAAAGTCACTTCAAACATACTTAGAAAAGATTCCAGATTTCACTAGTGATAGGATAGAGTTTTTGTTGTTGTTAATGGAGACTGTTCTTGATAACAACATCTTTTTATATGAACAAACTTGTTATAAGCAAGTCAAAGGGGTCGCCATGGGCACTAGCTGTGCCAACAGCTATGCCAACTTAGTCATGGCGACCTTTGAAGATATGTACATCACACACAACAAACATATCCTATTTTACAAGAGATTTGTAGATGATCTTCTCTTCCTTTGGCAAGGAACGATCGGTGAGTTGCATAGTTTCCATGACTATCTAAATACCAGCACTTCCTTTCTTAAATTTACTATGACTTACGATTCTAATAGAATCGTATTCTTGGATGTCATGATCTTTAAGGAAAGAAACAGGATTAACACCAAGATACACCACAAATCTTGTTATAGACCTTCTTTCTTACATCGAGACAGTATGCATCATTCGCATATCTTCAAAAATATCATCAAAGGCCAGGCGATGCGGGTCTCCAGACTCTCCACCAAGATGGAGGACTTTGAAGAAGGATTGGCAAATTTACATGAAGGGCTTTTGGTACGTGGCTATACTGAAGAAGAGATCCAAGACACATATAGAAAGATGGATAGTCTCAGATTGAGTAGAGCGAAACCTTATTTTTCCAGCCCCAGTATTTTACCGGATGTACACGATGGGTCCACTAGTAACAAACATCTGGGCTTTGTTGTACCCTTTGGAAGAGGCACCAGTACACTACAATCACATGTCCGTAAACATTGGAATATACTCACAGTGGATAACAATGTAACTAGAATAGTGGGATCTAATCCATCATTTGTGTTTAGCAACCTATCAAACTTGAAGAGGTTACTATGTGGCACCATGATGTTATCAAGGGAAGTCAAGACAGGCTTTGAGAATACCAAGAAATGTGGGAAATGTCCACAGTGTGCTTTCATCGATGAATCTCACTATTATAAACATCCTATTACGGGTCACCTTTGGACGATCCAACATAACAGTGACTGTAATACTAAGAATTTAGTATATGTAGCCCACTGTGTGCAATGTTTCTCTTTCTATATAAGAAAAACTAACAGGACACTTAGAGAGAGGATACGCGATCATGGATATTGTTTAGCTAGAGGGCAGGACTGTAGTGCCATAGCCAAACATACCCTCAGGGAAGGAGGTACGCATACATTCTTATTCCAAGTACTCCAAGTTATACAACTCAACAATAGATTAGGAGACATAGTGAATCGCACTGAGGAAGCAGAATTAAAATGGATCTGCAGGCTAGCTGCACACAGAGAGAAAGGGCTCAATGAAGTACTATCCATCAAACCTTACTTGAAGGGAAGATCGCTTAGATAATAGATTAATCTATGTTTAATGATCTGGTTATCAAACACTTTTCATCTGTTTTTGCCCCTTTTACGTTCCTTCTTGCATGACACTTTCACCAATCCACATATTTCAGTAGGAATTTGCTTATTTTCTTGAAATGTATGTATCATGTCTCTAAATATTTTTATATAATTTTTATAGCATTGTTTTTTGTTGCCTGTGCAACAAATTATTTGTCCTATGAGCATTGATACAATAGTCTCCAGTCATTAATTAATTCCATTGACTTTATATAATATACGTGGGTATTGGATAGTACCACGCCCCTTCATTAATTGTTTTGTTTTATTTTGTATCTGGCAGATATCCATGGGCTTTACTATCTCAGTGAAATATATATACCCGTTCAGACACATAGTCCTTTTTCATATGGATTTCCAGGTATCCCCTTATTTCATCCTAATATACAGTTAGAGCTTTAGTATGTTTATCTTTCCTCATACACACCCTTTTATTGAGTTTCTTCAGTTTGACCATTTGCATAGCTGAGACCAACTTCATTTTAAGCTGTTACGACTGTCATGTTTTATAGTATGCAAAGTTGGTAATTGTAGACATGGTATTTTTGCAGTAATTCATTAGAGGAATTTTACTGTTTTAACTGTTTTAATATATTTGATTTGAGCAAATACATGATATGTATACTTCGTTATATGCATAGTACATGTTATTGCCATTTTAAGGATTGTAGTGACGTCTTTGAAATGAGACGTTGTTGAGCTGATTTAAATTTGGCGCTTTATGAGCGTTTTATTGTTCATTTGTTTGTCTGAGGAAGCGGCTATTATTTTTGCCGTGAAAGCGCTTACACTGTATTAAAGGACTTTTATCGTAACCGAATGGTTGGATTTACTGGACTTATTGGATCTATCTACTTTATTGGAAATATTGAAGGTTTGGGTTTTTACTAACGCGTTGAACAAACTTCACTGTGTCTCATATACCTACGCTCCTTTGGGTTACTTGGTTTCTTGCTATATATATATATATATATATATATATATATATATATATATATATATATATATATATATATATATATATATATATATGTTTTCTTATATTTATATTTATTTTTTATGGTGAATAGGAGGATTGCAGTTCCCAGTTAAGTCTATTGACTTTGATTAGTTAATTTTATCTCTTGAAATGGCTACCTATACTTGAAGGATCACTAGACAAGGGAATGATGTTAGATAGTCCACTAAAAAGAAGAACCACTGGCAAAAAAACGACTTCACCTTTAGGCACTAGTGTCTTTATAGAAGAAGAGAATAAGAGAGATTGCAATCTACAAAACATGCCACCATAGGTATTATGGTATATTTATTTATTTATGTACTTATTTTTATTATTTAATTAATTAATTACAAGTTTTTTGTCATGATGCTTTTATTTCAATCTGCTTCAGTTCCTGCATTTCAGTCTCAGCAGCAGTGTCTCCAGGATTTTTCTGTTATTTGTCTTTTGTTCTTAGATTTTTGGATTGCTGGAGTGTTATTATATATATATATATATATATATATATATATATATATATATATATATATATATATATATATATACATATATATATGTATGTACACACACACACATATATATATATATATATATATATATATATATATATATATATATATATATATGTATACACACACACACACACACACACATACATATAATACGTATATATATATATATATATATATATATATATATATACATATATATATATATATATATATATATATATATATATATATATATATATATATATATATATATATATATATATATATATAGATATATGTTTGCTTATATTTATATTTATTTTTTATGGTGAATAGGAGGATTGCAGTTCCCAGTTAAGTCTATTGACTTTGATTAGTTAATTTTATCTCTTGAAATGGCTACCTATACTTGAAGGATCACTAGGCACAGGGAATGATGTTAGATAGTGCACTAAAAAGAAGAACCGCTGGCAAAAAAACTACTTCACCTTTAGGCACTAGTGTCTTTATAGAAGAAGAGAATAAGAGAAATTGCAATATACAAAACATGCCGCCATAGGTATTATGGTATATTTATTTATTTATGTGCTTATTTTTATTAATTAATTAATTAATTAGTTAATTATTTATTTAATTATTGATACTTGTTTACTGGGGTAGTGCACTGATTATTATTGACCAACCTCTGGATAAGCTCAGGTGAAATATAAAACATTTCACAAACAAGCAATAAAAAATAAAATGTAAGCAATAGAATAGTTCAGACTAATTTCATAGAAAAAAATGTTTCTATAAATTGTCTTAGTTTTTTGTGTCATTCTAAGAGAATCAAGTTCCTGTCAGCCTGGAATGACATGGTTGATAAACCATGCTGCTTTGCCAGAGATGGTCATCACCTGTCACTTCTGGGCTTTTTGTTACTGGCTAAGGCATGTGTCTACCCCATAGTGCCCTTTTTTGGCAAGGTCACAAGAACAAAATTTCCAACATGAAAATATCCCTCACAAATAAATTAAAGGTTATGCTGCTAAATGCTATGAGTTTAAACCAGAGACTGCACTCTCTAGAAGCACTCCACCCCCAGGAGGATGTTGATGTCTGTGCAGTCACAGAAACTTGGTTCAGAGCCACAGAGAGTATCCCGGCCTTGCAAGGCTACAATGCCTTCCACACTTTCAGACTGCAAAATGAACATGTGAGAAGCAAAGGAGAAGGAGGATATATCTCAAGTCATTGGTAGCTATAGGCCCCCTCCAATGAATGAAGATACCTATGCTGCTTATCTGGACCTACTTGAGTCAGTCAAATTACAACCAAGCAATCTAGTCATGGGCAATTTTAACTATCCCTCCATCGATTGGGAAACTTATACAAGTAGTAACATACTCACTTCTTGAACTTTGTTAACAGTAATGCCCTGGAACAAATAGTATGCAACTCCAGAAGAGGCTCAAATATTTTCAATCTGGTCCTCACCAACACAGGTGACCGTTGCACCACCACAAGTGTAGGACCCTCACTGGTTAAATCTGATCACAAATCAGTCACATTTGAAGTAGCTATAACACCTGAACCCCTCTTAGGTGAAATCAGGCTAAAAATTTTCACCAAGCTAATTATACCTACCTAAGGGATGGCATAAATCATTTCCAAGCACCTGTTACCAGACATGGCATTGACAACTATACTAAGGTATACACAAATGTCCTGTGTAAACACTTATACACATGAGTGGATATAAGGTGTGGTTTTTTGAACTCATTTATACACCTGAAAAAGCTGAATGTGAAAGCGCTTGTGTTCATTAAAGTTGGCCTTCTGAATATACTTTTGCATCTGTGGATTTAAGTTATTTTCTAGAATTTGTTTTGGACTGCTATAACAACTGAATACTATAACCTGGAGCCATGCCTTTGCAACATTCTTTAGATTATTGCAAATTATACAAATGTATTGACACAGCTGTACCTGATAAGATCAAAACAAGATCTTCAAGAAAAAACAAGCCTCCCTAGTGGACATCTAGCATGAATAAGTTATTCAAAAGGAGGAAGAAGCTGTTGTCTAAGAATAAAAAAGAGAGGTTCCATCACTGGAAGAACTCCCTCCGCTGCTTGCACAAACAAATAAGACAACTTACAAAGTTCTCTAAGGGCAACTTCAAAAAAATTTAGCAGCCATAACTAAGGATGACCATAAGGCATTCTTCAGCTACTGTATATCTGTAACCTAAAATGTAGGACCCAGATGAGTGCTGAACTAGCTGTTGATGGCATCACACACAATGATCCCGTGAAAGCAGCTCAGCTATTAGCTGACAGGTTTGGCAAACATTTCAACCCCCTGTCCCCTCCAGACACTCCAGAAAGCATTCCCGCTACATCTCCCCCACCTTGTATCTCCACAGGGAAAGTCATTAATGGCCTCTCCAAGGCCAAAACACACAGCCTCTATGGGACTGGTTGGTATCTTGGATAGCATTTAAAATGGTCTAAAACAAGAGTTAGCAACTCCTTTAGGTACTCTTTTCAACCACAGCCAGTACTGGTTTTGTCCCTGCTGAATGGAAAACGACAACTGTCACCCCCCTCTTTATAAAAGGAGGTACAGCAACAGACCCTGGGAACTACAGACCCATAAGTTTAACCAGACTTATTTTTAAGGCAATGTAATGAATTAAATAAAGATATAGATGATCTCAAAACTCTTGATCCAACACAGTTTGGTTTTGTTAAAGGAAGGTCATGCCTGTTAATCCTAGTGGACTTCTTTGAAAACATTACCAGAGCCATAGACGAAGACCAATCTGTGCATACAGCCTACCTTGACTTAGCCAAGGCCTTCAACACAATACCACATCCAGGCATCATTCACAAACTTGCCCAGTTGAATATTAACCCTTATGTCATCAGGTGGGATGCTAACCGACAGATCATACTCAGTCAGAGTTGAGGACTTTACCTCAATTAGCAGACCTGTCACCAATGGGTTTCCACAGGGGTCAGTGCTGGACCCCCTATTGTTTAGAATATACTTCTTATACGTTCAGGCAAAAATGAAAGGGCTGGGGCTGACTAAGTTTGCTGATGACTGCAAATTAGGTGCAATCACTGAATCCAAAAATTATGTCAATATATTTCAAGAGGGACTTACACAAACCAGTAATTGGTGCCAAAGCCATTGACTCAAACTCAATGCAAAAAATGCATTATCATCCCGATCAGTAAAAATGATAGGTTGCAGACTACTCATATAAATAATAATACCCTAAGTAACAACTCAGTAGTGAGAGACTTGGGAATGCAAGTTAACTGTAGCCTAAACATTGACCACCATGTGTCTTCTGGAGGAAGGAAGGCAGTCTACATCACACACCTCATTGGCAAAGGCATTGCCTCAAGAGAGAAAGAGGTCATAACACTCCTGTACTGGACCCTCATCAGGCCAATAATTTAGTACAATGCACTGTTTGGTATGTACCTACCTTAACAGGCATCTGCAGCAACTTGAGAGACCTGACCTAGAAAATTCAGGGTCTCCAGCACATGTCATACATTGACAGACTGAAGTCACTGTCACTGTCAGTAGTTGACAGACTACTTAGAGGACACTTGTGGCTGCCCTACAGAGCAATCTCAGATCCAAACCTAATGGAAATGTTGCACATCTGCAAGTCAAATAGGACAATGATCACCCACTCCAGGGACCATAACACAGTCTGTGACATAATTCAGACGTGCTGGAGATAGGGTTGTCAACCATCCAGAATTCTTCTGGACTGTCCAGAATTAAGGGGCACTGTCTGGAAAAACAGAAAATGCCTGTGTTGTCCAGAAAAAATGGTGCACTGTGCACATTTTCTTTTAGTTTATTTTTTAGGGGCTTTCTTCTTTAAGAACGCCCTTTGCATCTGGGTGCAGATGACGAAACAGTGTCTTTGTGATTGTTTGCGTCTGTCTACTCACTGTCTTCTGTGCGCGCAGAATTTGAATTGTAAAGAAGATGGACTGTATGCTGAAAACCCCCCAGGTGAAGCATGAGTCCGGCTGGTGTTTGCTCTGAGTTTTCTTGAATCCAGCTGCGGCACATGTAAGTTCCGTTTTTTTTTTTTTTCCCTCAGCTTTAACCTTTAACTGAGGTAAGACTCCTCTGTTCAAACTTAAGCATACTTGTTGTATATTGATCTAGAAGGCTGTGGGTGTGGGCTCTACTCCCACAGCATATAGATGGATTGCTCAAGCTCATACTGTGTTGTATTTTAATGGGGCAGCCTGGGTGCTGCAGTCCTGAGTATGTCCTCCTATGATGCCTAGTAGTAACTATGCACCTGTTTTCAGTTTGCCATCCATTTCCTATTGCAATATTACCGGCAGCTTACCATTTTTTAACGTAACATAGGCAAGCAATTCTTCAAGGGCAACATGCATTGATTTGTAGATGAAACACTGAAATATAAAATTGTTTGCTAGCAGCAACTTTTCATTAGTTGCATATCTCTTTAATGTGGAATTATTTAGATGATATTTTACTTCTGCATAGATTGTGCATATTGACTGATATTGGTGGATTTTAATGACAGAAGTATGAGTGGTCATTTATGGTTGAAATATTCTGAATTGGGCAGTTTTGTCATTATTGGTTCATGTGTTTGTTTCAATGTTTACTGGCAAAATGTTTACAACTATAAATTTAACATACAGTCTAACAAGTGGTGCTGTTACTGTCATCACATCAACACTGTCAAAAATAATAAGGTTTGTTGAGGGCAATGTGTTTGTGTGTGTGTCAAAAAGCTGCAAGTTGAACGTTAGCCATATGTTTTCCTTCACTTAATGAGAAATCAGAACTGTACAGAAAAGTATCTATCATTTTTGAGGGGTAGTTGATATATGAAAAGAGCACCTATAGCATTACATCTGCCTGATTACTGATGAGGCTTGTTGGGCAGCAGTGTCTGTCAAAGAGCAATATGGCTATCTTATTTATGTGAAGACTTCACTGTCACATCTGATGTACCCTCTCTAAAGGGGCATGCATAGTCATCTGGGACAGTATGTATGTGGGTGTTTTGTACTCAAGTACCCTATTAGAACTCTCTGGATTTTTAGTGTGAATTGGTTTAAGGGAACTAACATATGGCCATTTTCATACGGTTAACATATCCAACATTTTAGAGGATTGTGTTGCCACAGCCTGGCAATATATGCTATTTAAGTATATCAGTAATATGCCATTTTTGTTTCATTAGAGATTCTACATGAACATGAGCATACCAGTCTTAATGTTGCGATGGCTGCTAATTCTTGTCTGCTAGCTGGTATTATGTATTAAAATTTAATACAATCAGGAAGGTGAATCAAAGAACTTTTGCTTGGCTTTAAAAATGTGTGCAAGGGGCCTATGATTTGAAAAAAACCCAAAGGTAGACTTAATCCACCACTGGCCAGATGCATTTTCTTTGAATGTAGGTTTCAATGCTGTTTCAGTGAATGTGAGTTTTAAAGGCAAAGACATATTAAAGCTATGTCTGTTTATGAGAGACTGCATTGCTTGTTTAGCAAATGTCTATTAGTGTTTGTGCTGTAAAATTCAAAATAAAAGTTTTGCATTAAATCTAAGTATCTGTAATCATTGTAGAAGTAAAGCAGAAAACAGTATGCACACAGAGTTTTGAACAGTATTTATAGCAATTGGGAAGAAATGGAGAGATAGCCAAGTAATAGGACACCGGAATGGCTGTGTGTGTGTTTGTGTGTGTGTGTGTGTGTGTGTGTGTGTGTGTGTGTGTGTGTGTGTGTGTGTGTGTGTGTGTGTGTGTGTGTATGGGGATGGGGTACCGCATGTGTGGGGGGAGGCGCATGGATGGGGGGGTACCACATTTTGCTTTCATGTACATGTCCAGAATTTTTGACATAAAAAGTTGGCAACCCTAGCTGGAGAGACAGATATGTCTTTCAAAGGTTGCCACTCCGGTGGAATAAGCTGCCAGTTCACATCAAACAAAGCCCCTCTATGACTCTGTTTAAGCATAGCATGCATAACTGAATGGGAAACCATAAATTCCTGCTGGGGATTTCACCTATGACCCTCCTAGGTATGGACAGTCATTGCTAACTAAGATCTCGAGTTTAGATAAGATCCTTTATATTGGGTTTCTCTAATATTATACTGGGTACACCTGGCTAGACTTATAAACACCTTTCTTTCAATAGCCCAGTAACCACCTATGAAACTATGAACCTATAAATTCTAGAGAACAATCAAGCACAGTACAATGAACAATCATGCAGAGTGTAATGTAGAATATATATTCTGTAACTAGTGGATTGCAAGGATCTTATCAGACCTGACCACTGGAATAATCAGGGTTTGAATCAGGAAAGAAGTGCAAATCACTTGTGACATCATCTGTTTGCATGATTGCCATAGTAGCCCATGGGTTTATAGAGAGAGTTTTTTATTTGCTCTGCAAGGACATTAAAGTTTGACACACTGGGCAGACTAAGTTGTGAGATTTGTGAAACAACTCAATTTTGATTAGAACAGCAGACATAGAACTCATAACCAACATACCAATAGGGTTGATTGTGATGACATTGCATTATTCATATGGCGTGATGAGAGCACTCCCTATAACTGAGTGTTTGTAATCTGGAACATCCTTAACACTGGCAGAAGTGATCAAAACTCATTTGGTTGCTTATGACATTGTTAAGTCTGTACAAAATTGTGTTCAGTGGGGATTGGTAATTTGTCCTTTCCCCACAGTAACGAGATCTTGGAGTCGGTATGTACAATTAGTGGGGGTGTGGGGGTGAAGGGAGCATAAGTGTTTTGTTACTTCATTATTTTAGCTTTTGATCTTTTGGTATTGATCATTAGCCATTTGAGTTTTCTGTACTTCAATGTTTTGAAGTACACCCAGTGTGGCAGGGGACATAGATGTCTGTCTGAGTTGTAGTCTAAATTGAGTGAACATGGAACTGATGAATGTCAAAGTTCATAACCATTGTCTGGGCTGCCTCACCAGATTCTGAACTGAATAACAGGTAACCTGTGGCTGGTTAGCTTTGTTTCCTTTACCTCCTCTGATGATCCTGAGCGTAGACTTCATAATATAGTCTGCGTTTATCAACCTCTGCCTGTTTTTGTTGATAATTGTTTGGATTTTGTCCTTTTTCTCTAGCTTCATTACCTCACTCTTCTTCTTCAGCTTGTTGGGATCATGATTACTCTAGAGTTCCCACAGCCCGAGCTATAAGGAATCTGACTCTTCACTTCGCAGCTACCATAACCCACTTGTCCAATTATGGCAACAAGCATGTACAAAAACTTTAAAAATTATTTCAAAAGGTACATTTAAATGAATTTTTACTCAAAATGTTATCTTTAACATAAGTTGTTATAGGTTACTTGAGTAATACTGTCTTGAACTTTATGCATACAACTGTTGTTCTTTTAAATAGTTTATTTCAGTCCCGTATGCATTTGTATAGACAGACTTTATTGCAAATGTTAACAGTAAATGAAGGCTGATTTATGGGTCATCCTCAGTTCTTACTGGTAATTCCTTGCACTTTGGGGTGTAACTAAGTAAACCTACAGATTCCAAAACTATCTGTTATCGAGTATGTGATGCTTATATTATGGCTATTTACTAATTCATGTCTCTTAACAAAACTGTTAAAAAATGTGCTGTGGTTATGGCTATATCTTCAATGATTCTTCTTAACAAAGATATTTTCAGTACTGGCTGAATTTATTAAGGACCCGTGTTATCTGTTTCCTGCTTACAAATTCTGAAGTTTGCTGAAGCTTTCAGTAAGTTCTTCACATTGTTGCTTCATGTAGTATTTCAAGGTAAGATGGAAGCAGACTCATATAGCATGTTGCTCTTAGCTTTGGTTCTCCATATAATATATATATATATATATATATATATATATATATATATATATATATATATATATTTATTGTTGGGGGTTCTAATACCACCAATGCACTGTAAAGATATTACAAGTTATTTTTATTTTACCAATGTTATGTATAAAGGCACTGCTGTTACTTGTAATATGGCACATTAGTATTTATCACACACAGTGTTACACAGATATTTTCATTGCACAGGAATGTATACTGTTTATGCTGACATATGTTGTTTACACAATAAAATGCATAAATGGGCTCAAACATGAACATTATCCTGGGCGTATCTGTCTTTCAGATGATGAACTGTCCTAGGGATGATAAATTCTCCCCCCAGGAAAAATGACATCATAATTGATGTTCTCCACCAACAAGGAAGAATACTCATAAGCTGTTCAGGTGATGCTGCTTAGATAAATAAATCTGGACAGAATTCGCCAACATGATCAGCATAGTTGGAGGCCACAACTCATCCCATGAAGCCCGTAGAAGATGCTGCTTGGATATGATCCTTCATGTAGCCAACAGAGTAAAACATTATGAGCAATCAAGGGATGCCACCTTTGGTGGACCACCACTGCCCATCTGATGACATCACAATATTTTTGGCCTTATTGCATACAGCAAGAGGAGAGTGATGCATCCCTGGTGGTAAAATTTAAGCTGGAGTTCCAGGATGAACATGTATGCCTTTTTTCCATTACAAGGTTGTGGACTGAAACAGTCAATGCATATTGCCGTACCATGCATTTCATGTATTGCTGTTTTTGACTTACAGCAGCAGAGTTGAGATATGCACATATATCCATACAGGTTGAGGATGATGATCATAAGTCTAATGACATGTATTGATACAACTGAGGTGCAGACAGAGCAGTCCAAACTGCATTTGCAATCCTGTTTGCATTAATATTCACAGGTACATCTACTTTGAGACTAGACCAAGGACTGGCAGGTAAGTGTCTCAATATTGTTACTGTGAATACTACCTTGATAGTGCCTCAGCCTCATTTATGGCACTGCTGTTTACTGCCATAGTGTTGCTTCCCTACCATTGTACACTACAGGTACAACCAGTGGAGGGGCAAGCTGTACAACTTCTCGTGCAGTCAGACCAGGTATGCTGCAGCAATATTGTCATAAGTTTCAACATTATGTAGCATGAGTGACACCAGATATTTATGTCAATTTTTGTCAATATAGGCCCATCTGGTGTACAGTTGCAAAGTCCATCACATGAGTATTTGTAGCCCATGTTACTGTGTTGTATATGTCATGCTGTCAATATTCTTTTTGCAAAACACGACTGTGCTGTCTCTCTCTCTTTACTTTCCCACTGCAGCATCCACAGTACAACCCACAGCGTTTCCACAGCAGGAGTCAGTATGCTATTAAGTACGTTTCATACCTGTACTTGCTATTAATCCTGTAGTTGATCTCCAGTAATACTCTGTCCTTCTTATCACTTCTAGGCCAGTCTGCAAAATCATCCTCAAGTTCACATTCTGTATGTTTTAACTGTATTCACATGGTTAATGGTATAAATGATTGGAACACTAATGTTATTTTTTTTTCTCTACTCTAGGAGAAGTTCATCCCTGTTCCACACCACCATCTTCCCATGAATTGTTGCTAGGTGCTTTTTGCATTCATCAGATATGTCATGTGATTATATACGTCATTTATGTAAAATCTGTGAAACATATATACAGGAGGCTACATGTAAAGTTATTATTATTTGTAACATTGTAGTGAGATATATATGGCATAGGTCTTTATGATATCTATCACGTGATGTGTGCACATTGTCCTGATCTGTGCTTGTATCTTGTAGCACATCTTGTAGCACATCGACTATCTGTATCATCCAGCAGCCCATCCAGCAATCAAGCACAGAAGACTTTGAGTTGTTTGGAGAGTCCATCCATGAGGTTGACAGTGATGTTGCAGAAGATGCAACCAGAGACATGGAGGTTCACTTTTCTAGCCATTCAGAGGATGCTGCCATAGTAGATTTTGGACTTGTTGAGGCCATTGACCAATGCACCACATTTGAGAGCACTGCTGCTGGCAGTTCCACACAACAAACAGGAACAGGGTATCATGGTAGATGTAGGCAAGCAGATGTTGTGCATGGTCAGGTGTCAGAGGGTCTCTGCCTCCTGCTGCGGGTAAATGAATGAACAATGCACTGGCATCATTTAAGTATTTGTGCACTTGTCTGTACCACAGTTCTTGTGACACGCCAGCTACATTTCATGCATGAAGGACAAGATCTCAGACTTGGTGAGATTATGGCTGCAATGGACACTCAGAATGAGAATCTGATAGCTTTGGTAACATCAGTGGAATCTCTAGTTTCTATGGTACTGCAGCAGCATTGTACTACCAGCAGAATTCTGCATTCCTTGACTGTACTATACAGCAGAATGCAATCTGTGAGAGGCAGGCACACTATCCACAGAACCACAAATAACCATCAAGAAACACTGTCTGTGGTCTGACCTCTACATCTTTTAACTGCTGACCCATGTGTTGTGGTCCCACCAGTCACAAGGCCTTCAACTCATAGTCATGCTTCTTCATAAGCCCATCCATCTCATTTCTGGAGCAATCAGGGCAAGATGTGTCTATATATGATCAGGGCAGAGTGGACCATGGTGTGAGACATCAGAGAAGTCACCTGAGACTGTGTTAGAGTGTGTCTAACAATGTAGTACATATCGATGTCTCATATTATTGAAATACCACTGCACTATGATATGTGTCTTCTGAAAAAAAATCTGCAATATGCCCTGTGTGATTTCTCTTTTTTTATGTTATTGTGCAGATATGTATATGTAGCACTGATGTGTGTCCCTTATTGTTTACCATATTGTGATACAACAATCTGAGTGTGTATGCATACCTGTGTCAGTTGTACACAGAGTTGATGATCCCTGTGTTGACACATTTGCTTATGTTCATGTTGGAATATGTTATGATTATGTTATGTGCAATGCTCAATGAGTGAATACATCTAGTGGGTACTTGCCATTAAATTAAATCTGTGTTGCTGTGGTAGGGCACCATCTGAACAGCAGTAATCAGTCTGCGTACTCATGTACATGTGGCTTGTCATGACTCAAATATTTAGATCAGACACTGCCATGTTGGCTGTGCTTGCACTTGTGGTCGCACCCTACGTTGCCTATGCCTGTGACTTATGTCCCCTGTATCCTCCTGCTCCTCCTCCAATTCCTCTAGGATGTCCTCTTCAGACATTTGGGGTTCTTTTCACTGACATCTGCAGCTGGAAGACTGCCATGTGCTCTGGTAAATATGCTGTGCAGCATGGCACTCACTGTTATCATCTTTGCAGCCTTTTCAGGTGTGTATTGCAGCACAACCCTGGATATGACCAGACATCCGAACCTAGCATTCAATACACAAACCACATGCTCTGTGGTGTTTCTGGTTGTTGAGTGTCCTGTATTGTAGATCTCTCATGCAGGGTTTGATGGTTCATGGCATGGTGTTGTTAGCCATGGCTCAAGTAGATAACCACAGTCACCTGCTGTTTGGGAATAAAAATACTTTTGGTCAAAATGGATATTGTTGTGAGGGGTATCCTTAACTTGCATCTTACCTGTGTTCCTGTACTTACTTAGTAACAGTCCCTCAGGTATTTTACCTTGCTGGAATGCATCCCTCACTCCCCTTTCTCTCAAAATGGCTGCATCATGGACACTTTGAGGGTGTGTTGCCATGTTGTTTGTTATGCTGCTATCTGCTGCACACACAACCTGGCAGTTGATAAATAGCCATCAGTCTGCTTCAGGATGTACTGGTGCCTTGATAGGTATGTCTGGGCAATCTATTGCACTGAGTACATGTGAGAATTTTGCAATGTTATACAACTGATGCATGACAGCTCTCCACTCCATGGGAGTGGATGAAAAAAGTATGTAGCCATCTAACTTGCTGCACATTGCTTCCAAGAATTTTGCCAAAATATGACTGGCAGCTGTCTGTGATACTTCCACAGCATCCCCCATGTGTCACTGGAAGGTCCCAGATGCAAGTACATCTAGGCCGAGACACACTTTAGTTTCAAGGGGATGGAACTTCCTTACAGGGTTTATACAGATATTTGTGAGACACACATGTTGCAGACAACCTGCACCAGGTGTCTGTCTAGAATGTATATGTCAATTATTTGCTGGTCTGAGTTGTACCCTTGCTCTGACTCTAGTTAGCGGCATTCTAAGACGCACAGCCACAACCTCACTTATGGCTTGCATCACTGCAGCCTGTTCCTGTATATTAACACCGGGTTACATTTTTATTTTTATTATTGACTTTTAAATTTGCTATGAAATTTGCCATAATCCTTAGTATTCACTTGAATTTCTTTGTATTTATAGACATCTGTATTGTTTCTTTTCAGTTTGATTATTTTACCATCACTTGGATTGATAATCTAAAAATATTTGATACATAATAATTAGTTGAATTTAAAGAAAGATGTGCATACTCTGTTCTTTGGAAGAACTGGCACTGGGTAGACTATCATCTCTTCTCCTGGATTTTGTTTGATATGCTTTGTATAAAACATACATCTGTACTAATACTTCTACATGAATTAACATTTCTGCCCATTATATTATATTGTTCTCAGATATGATCCCTGCATTTTCTTAAGTATTTATCTTGTCAGTTGATTGGGTCCTATTATTTTGTTAGGAGTGAACATTAAAGCCTGGAAATGGAAAAAAATTTCCTTGAAAGAAAAGTAATGCTGAATTTCTGTCATTATTGATGATTTTGTTCAGGCCAACCTCTCCTAATAACTTCTTTCAGCCATTACATGTCTAAGTCATTTGTGCTATCTTCAAATTACTTTAGTTTTCCATATCTTATTGAAAACTGGTATTGTAAAAAAGATATCTATTTTACATTTAGAAGTTCTTCCCACATCACTGAAAAAATAAGCTCTGTTTAATATAACTAATATGTATTTCCCTTGCATGGTCTGTATTTCATTATGACATCATACTTGCGAGCATTTAAATCACCCTTTGTAACCATAAAGTCTTCTATACAGACTTTTTGAAAATGATTTGCAGAGGATTATGCTATTTTGATACCAATTATTTTTTGCATAATTATATTCATGAAATTTTATCTATGCACATGCAATTTCTAACAGCTCATTTCAATTTGAGTTATATCTGTTTTGTGGTTCTCTGCATGCTTTTGACTCCTAGGTATCTTGCATGCACTGAATTAAGAAGTCACAAGCAAACATCGTTTCTTTCTTTCTGATGCTGTGCAGCTGACATAATATAAACCGTAATGCTCAACTTTGTACATGAATCAAGGACAAATCCATTAATAATAAGGAAAAGGTCCAAAATAAGTGAAATCTTTCAAGTATCACTCCAATAAAATTAAAAAGTCAGCAGAACAACAGGCCTTACATCAATGTGCATTTTCTGAACAGCAAGATGCATGAAATTAAGTATTTGGCATTACTGACTAACAATAAATTATGGTATTTAAATGCTGGTTTATGTATAACTAGTTTACTGAACATATTGCTTTTCTTTTACTGTTCATAACTCTGTTTTCTGGACATGTCTTGTTCTACCTACTTTCATATGCGCACAGCTGTTTCAGACATATTACAAAGTTATACCTAGAAAACTCTGCAAAGCTGGCTTGCTTTCCATCTTTTGTGCTTGGTCAAATACTCTGTATTTCTTCTCACGTATCATAGGTTCATAGGTGTGTACTAGGCTAATGGCTCTAGAGCCTTTACAAACCTAGCCCATAAGATTACCCCGGCATTGTGCTACCCGACCTTAGTTCCCAGTGCCTCTATTGAGTAGAGTCAGTGAAGTGATCCCTGGGGTGAAATTTCTATTTCTCATCCACTCATCAAAATTTCTCTTAAAGAGGGCCAGATGAGTTGCTCCGCTTGACATGTATGGGAAGTCTATTCCATAGCATGGATAGCCGCTGGGTTATGAACCTGTCCCTCCAGCTTGTTCTGTTGATTGTGGTAATGAGGGTGATTTCTCTGGAGAGGAGGGATTGGGATTTCTTTAGATGTAGCATTTCTAACAGAGCTGGGTTAGACATGGCTTTGTAAGTCAAGCAGAGATTGCCTCTAAGTAGGCGACATGAGACAGAGAATAGCTGGAGTTTTTTGAGTCTGTCCATATAGGAAAAATGTTTAAGGTCTAGGATCCTCTTTGTGAGGTACTTCTGTAGCCTCTCCAGTTGTTGTAAGTGTCTAGTGAGGTACATGCCAAATGGGACATTGTACTCAATGATTGGCCTAAGGAGGGAAGAGTAGAGGGAGACAATGACCACTTTCTTCCTGGATGCAAAACCCTTAGTAATGAGATGTGCCACATAGAAGTACTTTCTGGCCACAGTGGCAATGTGGTGGTCAAAAGAGAGGTTGCTGTCAACCTGTGTTCCTAGATTTCTTATAACACCGTCTGTGTTCAGTGGACTACCATCAATGTGGTAATTCATGGGAACCAGGTTTTTTCCAATGGGGATGATGACACATTTTTTGGCATTGAGCTTAAGGCCATGGTTCTGACACCAGTCGTTGGTCTCAGTGAGGCCTTTTTGTAGGATGTCAACATCACTTGGGGAGTTAATTATGGCACCCAACTTGCAATCATCTGTGAACTTTGTTGGCCAGAGTCCCTTCGTATTGGCCTGGACTTCAGAGAAGTAGATACCAAACAGGAGAGGATCCAGGACCGAACTCTGTGTTATTCCACTTGTGACTGGAGTCAGCTACTTTCACACTGTGGGATCTATCTGTGAGCCAATTTGCAACCCACCTAGTGATATAGGGGTTGATGCCTAGCTTAGTGAGTTTTTCTATGATTCCTGAGTGGGGAATGGTATCAAAGGCCTTGGCCAGATCAAGGTCAGCTTATGAACCACCTTATACATATATATATATATATATATATATATATATATATATATATATATATATATATATATATATACTAGGAAAGCAAAAACAAGAAAACTGTACCACCAAGACAACGAACAGTCCACCTTTTATTACTTAGCGCCTCGGCTATACAACCTTCACAGAGTAAAATGGCATAAAAAACATCAAGATTATATACACCTAAGCTTTACAAAACATACCCACTGCAATTAATCAATTAAGTTAAATTAAATTACATATTTCTAGTCACATTCCTTATTTAACCCTAAGGGTTCCAAAGTATTAAACTTTAAAATATATAATGTCTCCTTTTTACATAGCTTAACATCTACCTTGCCATCATCCACAGCTCTGGTGACTGACTCAAAGAAGTCAACCAGGTTGAGCAGGCATGAGCTACCCTTCACAAAACCAAACTGTGTTGGATCCAGAGTTTGGAAATTCCCTATATCCTTGTTTATTAGGTCCATAATGATGCATTCCATAGCTTTGCATATCAGACTCGTCAGGCTAATGGGGTGATAGTTTCCAGGGTCTGTAGTCACTCCTCCTTTGTGGAGAGGGATGACTGTAGCAGTGTGCCATTCGATAGGGACAAAGCCTGAGATGAGGCTGTGATTAAACAGGGCACATAGGTGAGGTGCCAGTTCACTCTGTAGTTCATGTAAAACACATCCAGGGATATTGTCAGGCCCCATAGAAGCTGTATTCTTGGCCTTGGACAGTGCTGTTTTAATCTGTGCAGCAGTAATACTGGGTGCCTGGTAATCTACTGGTATTGTGATTGGTCCTTTGGTGGGGAGAGAGGTGTAAAGTTGGCACTGAATCATTTTAATGTTATAAAACTCATTTACAGGTACTATGTCAGTGTTGTTACTTTTATTTTATTTCTGCTGATTTAGTTCATAATTACAGTGAATTTTTCAATTTAACTACTATATAGGTTGGCAGGTAAACACTAATCTAACTGCCCAGAAGAGCCCTTTTAAGCCTGGCCAATAATCTCAGTTTAGAATCAAGCTGTGTACTTTAAGTCTCTCAGGTGTAGACTGTAACCATTGTGCTAATCCTACTTCCTTTTTCATGCATTTCTTCTGTATCATTTCACACAAGTAGGTCATCAGTTTCATTTTCAACATCTTAAAATCCTTCAGTTACTTTCCCAATAGCTCTTTGGAATTGATGCTGATGAAACACTAAACAGAAATCTAAGGCATATGTATCCTTCCTAATGGCATATTAAATACATGCAGTTTAGCATTTTTTTTATCTAGCATTTTTGTAAGAATCACGTTTGTATCTAGTACTAAAAAACATAACATTTAGGATTTTGCACTGAGATCTTCCTCCTTAGGTAATGTATAATGTTTAACAACTTAATTTAGCTCTTTTAGATGCAATGCAAATGCAAATCTTGTCTTGCTTTAAATAAGCAATAAAGATATCACAAACTGTCTTATCAATACTGAGCTAGCCAAGTCCAGCTTGTTAAATTTCAAAGTAATATTCTTGTAATCTTTAGATACTGATTGAGCATATATAGTGACTGACAGTGTGGTATCATTGTAGTAAGTCTCACTGTTTCTTATATAGTCATTTCTTCTTACTATGTAAGAGAAATGTTGGTTTGGCTAAAGTAATATGTAAGTGTGTGTGTGTGTGTGTGTGTGTGTGTGTGTGTGTGTGTGTGTGTGTGTGCGCGCGCACACGTGTTTGTGTCCATTTGTCTGTGTTTTTGTGTACAGGCTTATTGAATACTTTTTCTGGTATAGGAATTGGGATTTGTGAGGCGCATTTTGTACAAGCAGGGTTTGGATTCAATGGTTGAAAATACATCATGATTTGAGCTATATTGCTGAGTGGTTGAAAGCATGAAGAGTATGTGTGTAATGGATGTATTTTTAATAAGTAGTCAGTATTAAGGTGTGTGTTTTTTTTTTTATTAGAGTAAGAGATCAAAGGTGCATAGTGTCTACGTATGCAGGCAGGGCTGGTTGTGTGCTCAAAAGTATGTATTGGAATGGACAGTTAGTTGTCAAATGTGTGCAGTGTGTTTAGAAGTAGAAGATACGATGTAGTTTTGACAGTGTGAAGTAGAGTGAATGCCCAGATGAATGCTGTGGTGAACATTTATGGTTGGTACATTTTTTGTGCACTATGTGAAAGATAAGAGAGGTGGAATGCATGAAAGATGTTGTAGGTGGGTGCTGTGTAAAAAATATATTTATGCAATTCCATGTTCTGGACAATACTCTCACAAGGTGATAGTAACCTTGGAGTTGGCTATGTTAGTTCTTGGGGGAGCTGTAGGGGTAGGGGCTTGACTCCCTTATTAGAAGTGTGTATAGTTTATGTTTCAGGTTGTGTATATGATTAATGGCATGTAGGCTGATTTTATCTGTGCTGACGTGTGTGCATATCCATGATTATTTGATGGGATGTTGATTTTATTTATTTATCCTTTGTTGACTGGGTTAGTCTCATTATGCTAGTAGCCTGTTTTCAGGGGAGACCTAAAATGGCATTCATATTACTAGGGGACATTTTGCCAGGACATAGGGGTACTCTCCCTACTCTTTTCTGGTTAACATAAGTGCCAGAGGGCTGCTACTGGAAGAGAGGGCAATGGTGGAGAGAGTTGAAAGACCAATTTAAGAGGGGGTGGAGCCTGAATAGTTAACTAAAATCAGCAGTATTTTAGAGCTCCATATAACTAGTTAAATAAGACAGGAAAAAATATTCTTTTTTTTTCTTCAAAATATAAAATCTTATAGATAAAGGACTAATTTACATAATTAGAAATGTTGGTGAAGTTATTATAAATAATTTCCTGTCAAAAAGCTTGGAGATATACTCACTTGTTAAAATGAGTAACTCAAGGAATTCTCACCAGGATGCTACCTTAAAGAAGGAACTACAACATATGACATCTACCCTGCAGAAGCTGTCTTTGAAGATGGATGATTTTAAAGAGAACCTGGAAAATCTTAAAACAAGCACTCAAAAACAGGCTGGCAATCTCAAGGAAATGTTACAACAACACCAGACAAGGATAACAGGTATAGAAGTTTCACTAAATGACAGAGAAAGCAGACTTAAGGAAGAGGAAATACAGAAAGAACTGCTTCTTAAGCAAAACATTTGACTGGTTAATAACGTAGATGACTTGGAAAATAGGGAGAGGAGAAATAACATCAGACTTTTCGGATTACCTGAAAACACAGAAGGTGAGGATATCATTTCCTTTTTATCAAGCTGGATCCCTGACTTTTTAAACTTTCCTTTGGCATTGAAAGGACACACAGAGCTCTTGGGAAACCTGCCACTAACTCAAACTCGCCTCCTAGGTCAATAAATATTAAATTTCTTTCATACATGGACAAGGAACTGATTTTAAGATCTGTTTGGAGGAAGACACCTCTAAAATATAAACAAAGCCTAATAAGGTTTGATAACGACTATTCATCCAGAATGTAGTCCTGCCTTTCCATTGTTTAGGTGTTGTGTGATTATTGGATAGCGCTAGTGCATATGTCCTCTAGTTTGGCTTCAGCATTTTACTATCTTTTTGCGATAGAGCTGCTTGAAGGCTAACATGTAACACTGTTCTGTCATGGTACACTGTGTTGTGTTGGTCAGCCTGCCTATTTCCCCCCCCCCAATTTGTACATTTAGGAGTAGTCTGATTGGAGGCGGATAACCTTTTATGAAAATGTGTAGTTGTGCTGGTAAACTGGAATAATATGGTAGAATGTTATGGGTTTTAAATATTACTGGCTGGAGTACATGTGGAAGAAGTAGGACAAATGCTTTACAGGTTGTGAAGTTTAGTGCTGGTATAACCTGGATAAGGTTGAATTCAAGACTAATCTTGATGGATGAAGATTGGGGGGTTGAAAGGTCAAAACCAGTGATCCTGGGTTAAAAACTATTTTTAAGCGATGACATGACCTTGTGGGGCAGCTGACTTTTGGGGAAAGCTTATTGTATCAAATGCTTGGATCACTGTACACTGTCTTTGTGTGCTTGTAGCATTTATTATTATTATTATATTATGGGTGTTGTAGGAAGCCATTGTAAAGTACTGGGATAATGATTTGCACCTCGAGTCTGAGAGATCTTGAAGTAGGACAGAAGTACTTGGATATTTTGCTCATCTCCCATTTATTACTTAACCATGCTCTCTATATGGAAGTGCTTTATAATATAATATAAAGTAGAAATATGTAACAACATACTTGGCACCAGCATAGTGAGGTGCCTTTGTGTGTATGTATTTGCACTATCTTATTCTGATTTACATCTCCTGCTTTTTGATTAGTGAAATGGTGGCTTCAAGTAAGGTCAATGTAGTTTTCATGTAGAAAAACTGTTGTAAAAAGTCTCCCTTTTGCAGTTGTTGTAACCCACACACAAACACAGAAATGAAGACAAAAGTAAATCTGGTGTATTTCATTTACACTTTGGTTATTATAAAAAAGTCCAATGAGTCTTGAATGGTGCTGGCGAGTAGACGGACTCGTACCAGCAGTGAGATCAACGGTAAAACATAAGTGCTTTCATTTCTTCTTTAACAAAACTTCATCAGAACTAATTTACACACATTCTAAGCTAATTTAAATACAAATGTTAAAAGTCACATGACTTAAATATTAGAATTTTAATGGTTATTTTGACGCATGGTTGTCTCAGGAGCCACTGTAGTGTTTCAGTCTTATAGTGTATACTTCGTTTAACCCTGGTGAACACATTGCTTGTAAATTACATGGTAAAATGTTAGTTCTGTCCAGCCTTTTATATAGGGAAATCATCCAGGAGATCTGAACAGGATATATGAACATTTGTTAGATATAAGAAATAAGAAGACTGCTAATGCTCTGTATAGACATACACAGTCATGCCTTCTGTTTTTTTTAATAGAGGAAGTACAGGATGATATTCAGGGTAGGGTAATTTAAAGAACATTTAGATGTAGCTGAAGTGAAATGTGTTCACCAGGGTTGAATGAAGCATGTGCTATAACCCCTGTTTTAAGATTGCGATACTGTGGTGGTTCCTCAGGTAATTATGTGCTAAATATTTATTAGGATTTTAAAGATTATTTTGAGACATGTGACTTTATATTTAAATGAGTTCATCAGAACTAATATACACATTTTGAAGTTCAATTGAAAAAAAGAATGAAAAGTCTTAACTTTTTAAAGTTTTATTTTTGGTTTTGCTACTGGTGCGGGTTTCTTTGATTGCTAGCATACTGTTTAGAGTTTATTGGAATTTGTGCATTTCTGGTTCTTCAGTTTGTCTTGTTATAAAAGTGTGTGTGTAACTTGATAATGTATATATTATATGCGCAAGTGTATGAAATTTCTTGGGTGTAGATATGTACATATATAACATGGATGTGAAGTGCCCATTTTGTGTAAAATAGCATGTTAATCCTGTTGCATTATTAGGCTGCAAGGTGCTGGTGAAATGCAGCTATTAAAAATTAAGCTGGGAAAGTGAGAAATAGCTAGGGAATTGTTATGGCTAAGCTTGTATAGGCCCTAGGGCCAATAGCCTAGTACCAACTTATGAGCCTATAATAGGACATCTTGTAAATACTTTATGAGCTGCCCACATTGGATTACACATTCCTGGAAACATAACTGAAATGTTCCCAAGCTACATGTGCACTTAAATGAAGCTACCTGATTAAAAAGTATTACTCAGTTTAACATGCTGACTCCTCAAGCTGTCTGCACTATAAAAAGTTACATTTTATATGTTACTTGCAAATGACAGTCTCTAGAGCACACAAAAGATACATATTACTTTTTGTAACATGTTATTATTGCAGTAACCTCACACTCTGTACAAAGTCACTTGGCAACTGATAAACTATTCATTTAAAATATCAGTTTAAATATTAATTATGCCCTGGAAATACTATTGACATTTTGACAAAATATAATCTGAATTGAAAAATGAATGAGTTGAAATAAATGAAGTAATGCACAGATTTCAAAAGACAGTTCTTGACACTACAGTATAAGTAGAAATGTGTACACACAAGGAAGAATTCAAATGTTTTAGTCTTCCAGTTAAAATAGCTTACTGTCAACATTTTGCTATATCAGAAAGATTAAAGAGCTAGGAAATTACTATTATTTGTCTTTATAATGTTTATTAGAGAGATGTTAGACTGCTTTGTTTAATGGATTGTGAGCCATGTTTATGAGGAAAAGTGGACTCAATTAGATGTTATTACAATATTTATTAGATTGATGGTAGACACTGTTATGCTTAATGGGTTGCGGGACATGTTAGCGATTAACTCTGAAATGTTTCATTTGTATACATACTGTCAGTTGAATTATTTCCTTTTAGTATTAACAAAATATATATAAAAGAAGGGAAAAATGTATTGTTGTTGAGTGGATTGAAGCTTTTTTAACATTCTATTAGCCTCACAAACTATTTCAGTTTTTTTAACATTCATTGCTTTGGAACCGCTATATTTGCATTGCCATGGCAACAGAAAACAACTGCAACAGTTTCTATGGGCTCTGTGAATTTGCAAAGTGCATTTAGTCTCACAGATAACAAATGCAAAAGTAATATTGTTTAGCCATTAAATTGAAATATAACCTAAGGAAGGGTAAATTAGATAACTTAATAGGACAACTTGTAAATACTTTATAAACTACCCACATTGGATTATACATACCTGGAATATCAACTGAAATGTCTCCAAATTACATGTGAAATTAAATCAAACTGCCTGATTAAAAATCATTACTCAGTTTAACAGCCTGACTCCATATACTGCCTGCTCTATAAATGTTACTTTATATATGTTACTTGCAAATAACAGTCTCTAGAGCACACGAAAGGATACATATTACTTTTTGTAACATGTTATCTTTGCAGTAATCTTACACTCTGTACAAACTCGTTTGGCAACTAAGTTATTCATTTAAAATAGCAGTTTAAACATTAATTGTGCCCTTGACATGCTGCTGCCATTTTGACAAAATATAATCTGTAATGAAAAATGAATGATTTGAAAGAATTAAAGTACTGCACAGATTTCAAAAGACAGCTCTTGACACTACAGTATAAGTAAAAATGTATACATACAAGGAAGAATTGAAATGTTTTAGTCTTCTAGTTAAAATAGCTTATTGTTAACATTTTGCTTTATCAGAAAAAATAAAGAGCTAGGAAATTACTTTTATTTTGTTTATATAATGTTTAATGGATTGCGAGTCATGTTCATGATGGACTACTGAATGTTGTTTACCTATGTTTGCTGAATTACTTTTATTAGTACTGATTTAAAACAAAAAAGATGGGTAACCTCTGTTTTGGCTAAAGGAGAAGAGGCTTAAGTGTATTCAAACTGCCCCATGAATTCTCTAAGATGCTTTAAACACTACTTGATTAAAACTTACCTAAGGCGAGTCTTGATGACTATATGGGTATCTATATATTCATCCTAGACCTGATGTGATTTCCCCTTCTGGAAGCAGGAGGTGTCCTATGCAGGGTGGGGATTGTCAGGGTGATCATAGTCCAAAGTTTGACTCTGCTTTGTAAATCTATAAATATGTAAAAGCACTGGACACTGGAATGCAGGGCTCCTCTGTTCAGAGACAGGATAGCTCTGATAAGCCATGTCTTTTCATAAGTTTAAGTTGAAGTTGGTGGGAATGAAGAATGGAAAAGAAAAGGAGAACAATACACCTACAGTAACTGTATGCTTCATTGGTAATCACCCATTGTCTCCTATAGTGTCTTTTTAGTCAAACTGTTCTAGTACTAATGCATTTGATGTTGGTTTATCTAGTGTCTGCTCCTCTGTTGTGTTTAATTTATCTGAAATGACATATCTGACATGTTTAGGATCTCTTAAGGGTAACTATATATTGGATATTTTCTAAGTCAGCAAAATAATTGTTTACACTATGAGTAATCCATCCTGATGTATAAAATAATATAGAATAACAATAGAATAATATAGAATTTCATATCTCTTTTAAGAAAATTCCCCATAAAATAATTTAACATATGGAACTCAGTTGATATTGTTGGTTAAAGGTATGAGTGATAATCCAATAGATCTATCTTTATATATTGGATTAGGAATGACTTTCATTCCATGTTTAATGGGAAATTCATATTTACTTGAATTTGATAGTTTAGAATTAATGTTTTATAAAAGTACTTTTTTAAAGCCTGACCAGAATTCTACTCTACTTGTATTTAAAGAAGAAAGAACATTAAATAGCACTCCCAAGTTTACACACATATAAATAACATTCATCGTTATCAGAGAATATGGTATAACAACTATATAAAGAAATGCTTCTTTCAACAATAACTTGAAATGGATTTAACATTCTTATCCTTAAATACTAATGGCTTCAATAATGCAAGTAAAATATCAAACTTACTAAAATATTTAAATGTAAATAAGGCACAAGTAGTATTTCTCCAGGAAACACATTTTAAGACTAATGATAACTTTATTTGGAATACTAAGGACTATACTGTCTTAGCTCAATCCTCCTATAGACCAAAGACAAAAGGAGTATCAATTCTTTGAAAGAAAAAAACATAATCACTCCAAAAGTTATTTATACATATTAAGTTAAAGAATGTCTACTAGCATTTGTTAAAGTCAAATTTAATAACAGAATATGGACTTTAGCCAATCTATATCAGTTCCCATTAATTGGAGCAGGAACAGTTAAAAACACCTAGATTTTATTTCCAACAATTATAAAGGAAACCTTATATTAGGAGGAGATTTCAATTGTACCTTAGAATCTTTTGAAACCACCAAGAAGTCTTTTTGCATAGCACCTATTTCAAAATCCTTAAAAAGATGGATTGAGTCATTTCATTTAATAGACACTTTTAAAATAAAATATGATAAATCTTTATTATTTTCCCATAAAGACCATAGATTTGGAACACAAACCAGAACAGACAAATTATTCATAGTTTGAGATTTACAAACAAAAATCCACAACTTCTCAATAGTTCCATGCCCCTTCTCAGATCATGGCTCACTGATAATGAAACTCCAAAAAGAATTTAAACCATTAATCTTCTCAACTAGAATTCCATCATATATCATGAAAATTAAAAATGCAGACCCTGGATGTTGTCAGAACTACAATTATTTCTTGAAATTAATAATACAACAGAAATCAGTAGACTCATGGTATGGGACTCATTAAAAGCATATTTATTTGGTAAGACCTTTAGCTGGTACAAAAATGAAGTTAGAGAGTAGGAATCTGAATCACTAGACTTGCAAACCAGACTCTTGACAACAAAATCTGAAAAAAATCAAAATTGCTCAGAAGTCAAAAATGAAATAGAGGAATTAAATAAAAAATATAATGAAATTTTAACACACAAATCTTGTCTAGCCTTGGAAAAGTTAAAAGTAAATTCATTAGCCACCTCCCCCAGATATCTACATAACTTATCTACAAGAATTAAAATACAATCCAAAGCAAATAATATTAGCAATATATATCATGAAAAGAAAGGGGAAACAGTATCAGATATAGAAGACATCATTGAAGCATTTTGGTTCCATTATATGGAACATTTCAAAAAAGAAGATTTAGATACCAGCCAAATAAACATAGATGCAAACCTTATCAATATAAAAAAAATCCAGAAAACTTAAAACTAGACCTACAAAAACCTATATCCTACAAAGAAATTGTTGACAAGATAAAAGAAAGTAAATCTAACAAAGCTCCAGGGATAGATGGTTTAATTAAGGACATGTACAAACTCTTCCCTTCAACAGTAATCTCCCTTTTTCATAAAAGTTTGCTAGAAGTCCAGTCAGAAGCAAAAATACCACCCTTGTGGAAATATTTTTCATAACACCAAGTCTAAAAGATAATAAATCACAGAACCTTTGCACCTCATACTGACCTATATCATTACTGAATAATGATTACAAAATATTTATGTCAATCTTAGCTAACAGAATGAAAATCCCACTTTCAAAGACAATTAATAATGACCAAACTGGATTTATATATAACAGGCACACACATGACAATATTAAAAGGATACTTGCTCTTATAGATTATGTGAATTAAGAAGAGAAACACTTGTAATTGGATTAGACATAGAAAAAGCCTTTGATTCCCTCAACTGGGAAAATATATTAAAAACTTTAGCATTATTTGAATTTCCTCCTTCCTTCATTTTATTACTAAAAAACATATATATTAATAACTTAGCCTACCTTAAATGAGGTCCTTTCACCTCAGCATCTATCCATATAATGAAAGGTACTAAACATGGATGCCCCCTATCTCCTATTCTGTTTGCTTTGACTATAGAATTACTTGCAGAAATAATCCATAATAATCCAAGAATAAAAGGAATAGAAGTCTATGACCAGTACATATCTAAAATAATGCTTTTTGTCGATGATATTTTATTAAACCTATCAAACTCCAGAGAGTTATTAGCAGAGCTAGAAGAAGTAATGGAGAAATTCTATAAGATTTCAGGTCTTCACTTTAATAGATCAAAATCAAAATTTCTATTTTTAAACAAGAAAAAAGAATTACAACTTATAGATAAACCCATCATAGGAAAACATGAACTTACGCTAAATTATTTAGGAATAGTTTTATGCAAAAATCTAAATGAAACAGTATTAATAAATTATAAAAACATTATTGAAACAATACAAATATATATGGAAAAGTGGAAAAAAATAATATTAACTTTTGAAGACAGTTTGAATTAATAAAAATGATCTTACTGCCAAAAATACTATATGTAGCATTAGCAATACAGTTCATTCCTGAAAGATGCATTCTTAAAGAAATAAACTCATGTTTAATAACATATTTATGGTATCCCAGAAAGAATAGAGTAGCTCTAACACATCACATTAGACCCTGGAAACAAGGAGGATTGAAATTCCCAGAAATAGAAACATATATAAAAGCATCTGTGCTTAAAACTACATAAGATTGGATAAACCCAAATTATTTTGTCAACTGGAAAGAATTAAGAATGGTTATATTAATAAATTAATTTACTCTGTTAAGAAAATTCTTAATACTAGACAAATCTAACAAACCTTGTTACAAACTATGCATTAGTATACAATATAATATAACAAAACCTGCTAAACATTTCTGATTAATCATTACATTAATTCCTTTAGGAAACTTATCAATGCAAACATAGATCTAAAACATTTGTTTGACCTTTTAGCCCCATTTTCCATCACCAAGAACTTTCCTCACAAAATATATAGGGAAACAATAACCTTCTGGGAACAAAATGGATCCTTATGCTGGTTTCAATGTATAAAAAATTAAAAGTTTTAGATATGCATATGATAAAAACTGCTTACAATATTCCAACACAGGACTGGTCAACCTTACAAAGCATTCTAGTGTACACTCAAGATTTATGCAGATTAATCAATAATTCCTCATTTAAAGATATACCAAATCTAATAAGTTTTCTATATGAATTTACATATAATAATTGTGAAAAGAAAAATTCCATTTCAAATCTATACAAAGAGTTAATAACATATAAAACAATTCCCAAACCATCATACTGGCAGTTCTTAATAAAAGGCCAGTCATTACAGCTAACAGAAGAAATTAAATTAACATCTTACTATCAATTAATTACACCTCTAACACACAGTATTTGAAAATATTTAATTGGAAATACTTACATAGAGCATTTTTAACACCAGATAGAATTAAGAAGATCAGTTCTACTACAAATGTTTTTTGCTCGAGGTATAACCAGCCAAATAAAGCAAACTGGAATCACATTTTTTATGAATGTAATAAAATTAAATCATATTGGAATGGAATTAATCATTTTTACAAGCCTTATTTAATGAATCTTTTACCTTAACTAAAGTATTGATTATACTAAATGTAAATGAAGGTCCCTACCCGAATAAGACAAATATGTATTTGTTATGGACAATACTTGCTATATCTAGGAAATGCATAACCAGAAGTTGGAATTCAAATACACCATCGACCTCGGAAGAATTCTACACTTTACTGAGGACAACTGTATCGCTGGAAATAAAAATCAAAGAACTACGACTCTATTCTAGGCCATTGGTAAATAATCCATGGAAGAATGTGGTATCTTTCTTGGACACTCTGCAATAATTAATATTGTAACTCTGATAACTGATCTGTCAATTCTATATTCACTAATATTCAGTGTATATAGTTGAAAGTCAGGCTAATGTAAATATTGTATATAGTTGTTTAAAATGATATTTAAAAATATTATGTAAACGTTATATTTAATTGAAAATAAAATTGAGTAAAAAAAAGAGAAAGACCAATTTCAGAAAGAATTGAGTTTATTTACGATATATTGATTTAAACAATGTTAATGTGAACATTACAAATAATGTACAAAATGGATTACTACACTTGCAAGGAACTTGCATTTGGGAAGGTGGACTGAATAATAAAACCATTTGTCAGATATTTGAGGAGGGCTACCTGAGCGATGATGTTGTGGTTTCATGGTCAGAGATCACCGAAGAACATTTTCCAGTTAAAAAAGGGTCATGCAGTTAACATGATGAAGTGCATTTGCTTTTGACAAGGGATTATGATTTTGGTGGACAAGAGGCTCAGAATAATAATGTAGAATGAGTAAAATAATGATGAAGTTAGTGCAGGTAAAAGTAAAGCATTTGGTGCTGCTGCTATGAATAAAATTGGTAAAAAAGGCTAAAAATGCTAAGAACTTTTCTTTTGCTAATCAACAACCAGTAATTTGTACTGAATCCAAAAACAGGAAACATTATCGACAGATACTTCTTATTGGATGAATTGTTTCTCCATTAGGTATCACACGTTCTGTTGTTCATGCTTTTATACATATTGGAGTAGAGACATTTTGTGAGATTACGTTTGAATTATTTGACTTAAATAAAACATTTTCAGTGACTTATGATAAAGAAAATTCATGTTTTCTCCTTGGCATTTATTTTTAGTTAAAGACTATAATGTTCTGCCTAAAAGAAAGTTAGGATTGCAGTTTAGAACTTCTAAAATGATTAAAGGGGAAATTAAAAGCATTTTAGTTGCCAAGTGTAAACAAGTTAATGAAGTTAAAAATGCTGTGATGAAAGAGGTTAGCAGAATGGTGCATGGGTAGCAATGAGGTGCAATTCTATTGCAAAGAATAGGATACTTCTCATTTGCCTAATGTTATTTCTATAAATAGTAAAAAGGAATGTTATAATACTGGGGACAACCCAAAACATAAATTGTGGGTCTGGCAATCACTTAATAAGTAAATGTGATAAGAAGAAAAGTTATCATTGTCAAGAGATAGGACATGTGGCTAACAAATGTAATGAATGTGTAGAATGTGTAATGTACTGGATCATTTTTTGTTTAATTGTGGAATAGTAAATAATAATGACAATGTGGAAACTGGTGAAGGCCAAGTAAGTGAAGTAAATGAAGTTGATGGTACTAGAGAACATTATGAAAATGTGCAGTTAAGGGATGATGATGAGGGAATTAATAACAAATATTGATGTATAAAACCAGTTTGATTTATTAAGCACTGAAGAAGGTGAGGAATATTTAAAAGAAAATGAAGGAACTGATAAAGGTTCAATTGCTAAGACAGTAATAAAGATAAAGGTGCAGATTCAATAAAGCCTACATGGACAACTTAAGCCATGTGCTAATTGTGGCATGACGTACACATGATAGCACACAGTTTTGTACTCTGTAAGTGGCTCTACATGATGTGTAGAACCTAGAAAACATGGCAAACATTGTGGCATGGTAATTATAGCCATAAGCAGCTGGACTGTATGCTAATCAGCCAATCCAAGATGGAGGGGCTATTCAACAAGCTATAAAGCAAAAGTATAGACTCAGTGCTGGTTTTCCACGTAAATTCCAAAACCTTTTGGAATGCAGTGAGGGAAAGTAGTCTACACAGAAAGAATGTTAGAGGCTGCTGTTGCTCTTGTTCATGTGTATATACAGCAGGCTCAGTTCTATGCTGCTGCTGCTGCTGTTAATAGACCATGGCCAAGAAGGAAAGGGGTGTTTAGAACCCTTTTAACTTTCCACAATCTGCATGAGATGGAAACTGTAAAGCACTACAGGATGGATATATACAGTACATACAACAGGAACTCTACAATCTCTATTGTCCTTAACTGAGAACAAGAGTAAACCAAGAGGAGCCAATACCCGTGGAGACTAAGCTATGTGCAGCAGTTAGAATATTAACTACAGGAACATTCCAGAGACCAACAGGGGCCATGCTCGGGTGTCTCAAGCATCAGCATCCAGGATTCTACATCAGTTTCTGAATGCTATACTACAACATGCCAAGAACACAGCCAAGCTATGACCTAGCTCTACTTCCTGGTATGTTGAATAGGTGTGAGCCATGCATGGTAGAGATGACAGTTCAACATTGCTGTCCCTGACTGTGAGAACTGGCTTTGCCAGGAGTTGTACAGGCATATTCATGCCTATGATCAGATGCACTGCTGCTACCTGAGCATCACTGATGTCTGCCGGTTCAGCTGTCCTCTCAAGTACACCCAAGACCACAGTCCCATGGCCTGCATGTCTAGGTGTGGACACCTCAACTACTGATGGTGCAGTAGAGGTACTGCCACTATGGGAGCATGATCAGGCATGGCCACATTGGCTAACATCAGATAATGTGGCTGGCCTATGTCCACATGGATGCTGTCCCCCTCCCAGCAGACATTCCTTCACAGAAACCACCTGTTCCAACATGACATTCATCCAATCCATTGAACTGGCAACACAGCAGAAGCAGTCACACATGTCGGCCAATGGCACATCTACAACCCTAAGCATTTCCTTGGAGGGCCTATTGGAATGTGCCTGTGCCCCCCCCATGACTGCTGTAAACATATGTCGAGTGGCATGGAAAGACACAGTAGGATCAGTGAAGGGTGGACACAGGCCTCCTCTGAGCACCCCTAACAACCATCCTGTGTGGCATCTTGCTCACACTTTGGCTATGGCTGGAGTCAACAGGCACTGAAACTGCAGTAACCACACTACCCTGATCAAGTGTTTCACCCTCCACCTTTCCAATATCAGAGGTCTCACTGGAAGAGGTTTTTGTAGGCTTACTGGCTGTGTCTGATAGAAATACAGGGGATGGCTGAATCTCAATCTCAGTGTCAGATTTAACCTCTGTACCTGTGACTGTGACCATGTTTGGCCACCATCATCATCAGAGTCTGCCAAAATTCTCACATCAGGTGGTAAGAGTCCTATACTTCCACTGTCAGAATCACCTGTGATAGTAAGCAACAAACACAGGAAGGAAATTAATACCTACTCTACTACAATTTAATATATGCTAACAAACTAACACTAGTACCACAATCACAGACAGTACAGCAATTCACACACAGTTCTGATCCACACTTCACACATATAGATAAATGCATATTTCTGTAAAATGCTCATCAGTACTGAAATTAAAATGTTTGGCCTATGAGCAGATGAAGCTATACTTGCTAGAGAGGATAGCTCTGGAAGAAGTTAAGCAAACTGTAAGGACATCATCATCATAATAACACAGGGAGAACAATGTATTGCCTTTATATATCCATTAACATACTTTTAATTGAACTTTCTCTGACATGTCTACCCCAAGCTCACGTGTAATGAACCAGAATGTGTTTTTAACTCTAGCAATCTATAAATAGGTTCCATCCCACCAAAAATTTTATTAAACCAACTTAAGTATTGCTTTAAATATTTTACTATATAAGAAATTGTTAAATGGACATATTTAAGCTTAACTGGAAGCTCCTCCTAGGTCATACTTGTCCTCCTTGAAATAGCAGCACCAACAGCATTCACATACTGTTATGCACTTTCCACTGAGCTCTCTGGATCCCTGACAGTGGACAGGAACTCATAGGTTGATAGGTTCATAGGTAAGTACTAGGCTATCTGCCCAAGGGCATCTATTAACCTAGCCAGAATGTGTTGGCTTTCACCGCCCCCTTAGATTAGTTCTCTGTGCCTCTGTCCAGCAGAGCCATTAGTTCCCTGTGCCTGTGTCCAGCAGAGCAACTGCAGTGATCGCCGGGGTAAGTTTTCTGTTTTCCATCAACTTGAAAAGGTTTCTCTTAAAGAGTGTTAGTAAGGGCCTCTGCCTAATGTAGATTGGAATCCTGTTCCAAAATGTGGAGAGTCTCTGGGGCAGGAATCTATCCCTCCGGCACGTCCTATTTATCATTGTGGTGAGGTTTAGATCCCTAGGGTGTGTGGCTCTCAGGGATTGGTTTTATTTTAGGTGGAGCATGTCCATCAATTCCGGGTTGGATAGGGCCTTGTATGTAAAGCAGAGATCACCTCTGAGTAAGCTGTATGCAACCGAGTACAGCTGGAGTTTCTTCAGTCGGGCTGCATAGGGCATCTGTTTGAGGCCAGTAATCCTCTTTGTGAGGTACTTCTGTGGTCTTTTCAGCTGTTGCAGGTGTCTTGTAAGGTACATACCAAATGGAGCATTGTACTCTATGATGGGTCTGATGATTAATGAGAAGAGGGGCACAATCACCTCTTTTGTTCTAGATGCAAACCCTTTTGTGCTTAGGTGGGCCACATAGGAGGATTTTCTATGCACCTTGGCAATATGATTATCAAAAGAGAGATTACTATCTACATAGGTCCCCAGATCCCTTATTACATTTTCTGTATTTAGGGGACTACCACATATGTGGTAGTTTGCAGGTACTTTGTTTTTTCCAAAGGGGATGAATATGCACTTTTTGGCATTTAGTTTGAGGCCATGATTTTGACACCAGTAATCCGTCTCAGTGAGACCCTTCTGGAGGATGTCTGTATCATCCAGAAAGTCAATTATGGCCCCCAGTTTGCAGCCGTCTGTGAACTTGGTCAGCCATAGTCATCCTGTGCTTGCCTGTACCTCTGAGAAGTATATACCAAACAGGAGGGGTCCCAGGACTGAGCCCTGGGGGACGCCACTTGTAACCGGTTTAGAGTCATACCTAGACCCTGCAACTTTCACCGTGTGGATTCTATCCATGAGCCAATTGGCAACCCATCTCGTGACATAGGGGTTTATGTACAGGCTGGTGAGCTTGTCTATAATACCAGAATGGGGAATGGTGTCAAAAGCCTTTGTGAGGTCTAGGTAGGCTGTGTGGACCTCCTTTCCCTCATCTAAAGTCTTGATAACTGTCTCAAAGAAGTCTACCAGGTTTAGAAGGCATGATCTGCCCTCAACAAAGTCAAACTAGGTAGGGTCCAATGTTTGGAGGTTCCCAATGTCTCTGTTAATGAGTTCCATGATGATGCGCTCCATAGCCTTGTAGACCAGGCTAGTCAGGTTTATAGGGTAATAGTTCCCGGGGTCCATTGTAGCTCCACCTTTGTGGAGCAGGATAACTGTTGCTGTGTGCCACTCTCTGGGTACATAGCCTATAGAGAGGCTGAGTTTGAACAGTGTGTTTAGGTGAGGGGTTAGTTAGTTCATTTTGGAGCTCGTGTAAGACACAACCTGGGGCACTGTCTGGTCCCATTGAAGCTGTGTTTTTGGCTTTGGATAGGGCTGTTTTAACCTGTGTCAGTGATTGCCAGTGCTCTTCATTCTTCTGGTATGGTTATGGGTCCTTTAGAGGTGAGAGGGGGATGAAGTTTGCACTAAACCTGTCTGCCAGAATGTTGGCAATATCATTTGGTTTAGTGTATTTTGTGCCATTCTGCACTAACTCAGAGCAGATCTGAGAGTTTCCACTTAGGTTCTTGACATAGCTGAAGAATGTTTTGTGGTTATTTTTGGAGCCCTTGGCAGTTTTTCTTTCAAAGCTAGCCTTGGATGATTTTATGAAGGATCATAGTTTCTTGCTGATACTGATCAGGGATGTCTTTCTTCTTGGGATTTTACTCTTTTCTGTACTAGTTTCTGCCTTCTGTTGTATAGCTTGTTTATGGCAGGGGTCCACCAGACTGATGTCCTTTTCTTGGAGGAGTGAATCTTGGTTTTGCTTGGGATAGCATGATCCTTGCATTCTTGCAGGTGCTCATAGAGTGCCTTTGTAAGGGATTCAGCAGCTTGGACAGCATTGTCCTTTTACATGGGGGCTGTGGACCTTTCCACCCTGGTCTTGAGTAACGTGAAGTTTGCTTTTGAAAAGTTTTTGATGGCACTTTCCTTGATTGGGGGTGGGGGTAGAATGTGGATATCCAGAGTGATTAGTCTATGGTCTGATCTAACCAGCGATGGGTTGACCTCTGGTGTGGAACACCGGTTGCCCATGTTGATGATGATCCTGAAAACACACAGGATACCAACACTTACAATATTCCAGCACAAGTACATACAGAGACAAATAAAAGACAAACCATATTACTCTTCGCCAAGTATAAGTAGGGGTGCAAGCCCCCCTGCACCCCACTGCTTCTTAAATATATCAACTCTGAGATTGCTGAAGTGCAATCTCTAAGTTGTTACATTTGAGTAGCTGGGGGTGTGGGGGACACAGCCTCCCACATGGGGGTGCAGGGGAGCTTGCCCTCTGCATATAGTTTAAGGCTAATATGTTTCTGTACGTACTTGTGCTGGGATATAGTAAGTGTTGGTATCTTGTGTGTTTTCAGGATTTTTTGTTTTCAAGATTTTGACTTTTCAGGATTTTGGTCTTAGGATTTTGGTTTTCAGGATTTTGGGCTTTCAGGATTCTGTAGCACTTCCATATAATTGAAAAATTCAGCCATACCTTATCAAAATGAGTAGTCTTCTGTGCAAATAAATCCAAAGTAATAGAAATCTTTGTCTGTGTTGTCCACATACACAAGTCTCCTCACCTTCAGGCTTCCTAGCTACATGGTTACTTTTCTATAGTGTAGATGCAGGCCTATAAGCACAGTGAATATCAAATGAGGTGTGAACTCATTATAATTGCTGAATCCCAAAATCTTTGATCCGTGTATCAGCTGTAAACATAGTGCAACCACTCCCTTAGTGTTAGTTGCTAATAGATTGCCACTGTGAATGTTTACTGGTAGGAAGAAGGAAAACAACAGCAATTTAGACTCCCTTAACTGCAGTGGATGTGTCACCCAGGTTACACTTACAAAGTGTTTAAGTAATTGTATCAAGGTTTTAAATGAAAGTAATCAGCACGCATTTCTCACTTTCTTTTCAGTACTATACAAAACTCCCATGCCTTTGTTGAAAACTGTATATTTTTGCCAGTTAATATTTTCATACATTTTAAGGACAATGGTACGGAATGCATGTCTCAGGTTACGCATGTACGAATGCATGTCTCAGGCTAAGGGAAGCATGATCACGCTTCAAGGAGAAGACAGCGCTGCATAACTGTAAACAATAGTCATAAACAGTTGCATGATCACTCACTGCACTAAATCTGTAATTAACACATGTACAAATAACTGCCAGTATACATTTGCTGTATGTCTTGTTAATACTGTGGGTGATTTGGGGCTTGCTTGTATGCACAACAATTTGCATTCCTGCTACAAATCTGTTTCTGTGGCAAAGAGAGATAAGAAACCCTTACTGTGTTTTGTAGGTTCATTGGTGTGACAACTCGTATCCAGACTTGTATAAAAATCTTTAGTGTGTACTAACATTTCTTTTGTAATGTTGTTTATTGCTTTTTTTTTTAATATCACTATTTGTGTGGCATGTGGCTTAGCACAAACTCGATAAAATAGATAAATCCAATACATTTCCTGTGATGAACACTACATAAACTGTACCTGTGAATCACATGCAGGTCTACATGTAGCACACTTGCTAAACACAGTGAACCACACAGTATATACTATCTGTACATCATGGTTCAAGTCCCACATTTGTCTTTTAAGGATGAAACCTAATAAACACAACTCACAAGGATAAAACAGGGTGACCTTTCCCTGTTGCATTTGCACACCTCTTAACTTCAGGCAAACCTGGCCTAATGGCCTACACATGAAGCAGACCGGAAGCAGATAGTAGTCAATTTCAAAATGGATATATTGCTGCATTTTTTCTTACCATTGTGCAAACCCACTAAGTGGCATTATGCAGCAGTCAGCAACCCTCCCCAACATCTACATGTCCAAAACACCTGCAGACAGGAAGCAGACAGTAGACAATTTCAAAATGGATACATTGTATCCTGTATGGCTTGCCACCTCACAAACATGCTAAGTGGCATTGTACTGTGGTCAGCACACATACTTAATAATGAATATGAAAATATACATCTATTCCTTATCTCTTCCTATGGTAGCAGGTATAAGTGCAGGGCTGAAAAATAGGTGAGCCTGGGTACTAATTCAGCAAAGTCTGAAGTTTTAATTCTGTTTTTCTAGTTTGCTTTATATTACAATTAACATTAAAACAATAATTAAACACAGAAATAACTATCTACAGTGAGAGCATTGGGCATACACATGATATCAGATACATATTTAAATGTCTTAATGTGGGTATTAGTAAAATTATGATTCTGCAATCACATATTTATTTTCTGAACTGTCATGTCACACGCATACATGTTTAAACACTCAACTCTTTAATGTATATGTATAACTAATGAGCAGGTCTGACAAACAAGGTCTCAGTTGCGATATACACAATAATGACTGCTTAGTCCAACCTTCCCTGTGGCAAATTATATAATTTAATGCTCCCAATACAGGTGAGCTAAAGTTTTAATCTACCACACTCCCAATTTTATTAATGCTTCTCCACGCAATTTAAAAAAATAAATAAATAAATAATCTTAATTATAAATAAGTATGTATAGTAGTGGAACTCATATGAATTATATGTCTGACAGATGGTATACTGGATATTCTGTTTCTGTAATTATAAATTCTTCTGTGGCCATGGATGGCCTTCAGTCCTGAATGGTAGCCATATACACATGAATGTAAAAACCAAGACCTTATCAGGTCACACACATACTGTCATATGTATTTATATATAATTAACAAACATGTCTATTATGCATTTCTTTACTGACAAGGATGAAAAATCACCTATGTGGAGTAATATGTTTTGTCTCTCATGCATAGGTTTGAATCCCACATTGTAGAAATTAATTTTATCAGTGTATAAAGCTATACAAAAAAAAGTGTCAAGTCAGAAAATTCATGCCCGCAATACATGTCTGCAAAGTTGGATCACCTAACAGTTACAGCAGCGACCAGCCCATAAATTAATGACAGCTGTCAGATTAACCTTCCTATGTCAAAAACTGTTTTTCTCTCTGTTTTGTGCTGCTACTATCCCCTTAACATCATGCAAATGTGGTTGGCATTGTTGCTCATATTTGTGCACTTATTGTAAATGTGATAATATGAATTGGCAAGAAAGCCCTATTATATGTTGCTGTTTGCCCTGATCATACATGTCTGGAGGTAGAAGGGAAGGAGCACAAATTAAGCCTCAAACTTGGAGTGCTGGAGTCAGGAATTTTTATTGGACTGCTTGTAAAGTGCTACAGTTGTAGGCTCTTGCAGGAGGACTATACCAGCTCCCAGTGCAAGTCTGTGGCATGGAATAGTCTGGCCAAGACTGTCTCCAGTGCAGCTGGCATTCCACACACTGAGGAATTTTGCAGGCACCAATTTAATGACTTCAAATGGTGCAAGCTGGATAAACTCAACCAGTGACTGGCTGAATTTAGGAATGCTGACATCACACAGCTGTGTAAGTATACAGATAAAGAGAGTAATGCTTTTCTCTTGTTCTCTTCTTTTTATTCTACAGGCAACCAGGAGATAATGCTGAACAGGGAAGACAAGCTGAGCATTTAGAAAGACTGAGGAAAGCAAGTGGTATGCATGCATCACAACATGACTAATATTTTATCTAAAGTATTGCTGTCCTATACAGTAATACTCTCCTATACAGTAGCAGCAAATTAAGCATACATATCCTAACTGTAAAATCAAGCATGCAAGCCTCAGTCTGTAGCACAATCCAACAGTAGGAGTCAATTTCAATACTGTAGTCAAACATTATAGGTTCAAATATCACAAGTAACAAATATATAGTAGAATCATTTAAAATGCTACATAATAAATTCAACAGAAGTGGCATGCATACTCTGCTGTTAACTTAATATGTATAATTTGACCAAACGTGCATTATATGCACATTGTAATGACTGCTTTGAAAAATCATCAGTTATAGTTTGTAGTTGTTAAGAAATATATTTAAATGTAAAAGTAGAAATACATTCTTTATATTGTAATAAGTCATTGGATTTCACATATGATGGTACTAATTATCTCTATATTTTCTCCTATCCCAACTCTTATATATATTTTTTTATTTTTATATGTGTGGTGACAACATTTCTATGTCATCCATTTCTGAAAACACACATAAGCCAACTACTTCGGCTCTGCCTGCCCCTGCTCCACTGGCTCCTGCAGTGCTGCCCAGCACATCTGGGACCAACGTGGCAGTACTGCTTCTGCTGCCCCTGCACTACCTGGGCCCTCCACATCAGTTAGCATTACCCCAGCAGTTGGTGGTGTGATTGCCTTCAGGAATAGTAGCAGAGGCAGGGATTTTTTCATCTGCCAGAAGTTGCCAGACTTGGTGCATAGGGTTGTACACAGCACCATCAATGCATGCCTACACCAGATGAAGAGGATGCTCTCTATTATGGTCCATAGAAAAAGATTTCAATCACTCCACAGCCAGCGGAGTAATGGGAAAGTGATGACAGTTCTGCAGGTAAGGACTAGATTTTCAGTGTCCCCATGTTTGATGGGCATGATCATCCAATGCCCCCTATCTGTACCCATTCATGGTGTCCCCCCAACCTGTTGTGTTCTTCACCATCCCTGTATCTTGTCTTGTTTGTTCTTTTGTCTGCACATGCTTCCTCACCTATCCTACTTACCTGGCACAGAAATACCTGCGCCCCTTACCCAACATTCTTCTTTTACTGAAATGAAAAATAATAAAAAATAAAAAATGGGCACCTGTCCCACAAAAAAAAAATTGTCCCATACATAGCTCTTCACTTTTCACAGGTGTCTTCTTGACACATTTGATTTATTTCAATTGGCTACACAACATGATTGCATTATTGTCACCCCTATTTGTTGAGGTGACAGTCCAAATTCCAATAATTTTTTGTACATATTTTCATTTTATACTGTTGAAGAAGTGGATAGCTTCGGTTCTTTCCTACCTCCTTTCTGCATATTCCTATATTGCTTTTCCTTTGTACCTCCCCATGCTTGCCCCCATTTCACCACTTTCCTGTCTATCTCATTTTAACACCTTTATTCTGGACAAAAAAATAGAATCACAGACCACATACATAAGTGAAAATAACTCAATGAAGCCTTTCAATTTCTTTCCTCGGTGCCTGCTTATAGTTTGGCATCACACACCAATGCCAAGTGAGGTGAATGGTTCTTCAATGATACGGTTACCTTTATGCAATGTTTGTTAAACCTGCTGCACTACAGAAACACCTTAGCTTTAAGAATTATTTAACTGCATCATAGATACGTATTTAAAAGTTGTAGGTACACCTGGATTCAAACCCAGTATCACTTGGGCTCAAAAGAACTATCTCATTGCACTTACACCTGCTGTCCAAGAGTCACCTAAGCATCAGATGTGTTTTTTATACTCACTCCTTTCCAAAGCGCTGACTGCCATGCCTCTCCACTTAACATGCTTGTTTGAGGTAAGGAAACCGACAGAACTCATAAAGTTCACGTTTGCTTGTTGCTTCACTACATATAAAGGGGAAAGCAGTATAAATGCATATCTTACCTGCGCAAACACTTTGCCATCAATCCTACAAACTCACTGCTCAATGGTGCACTATGGAAACTGCACATTAGCATGTATTACTGATGTTTACTGCCCAGTTAGCTTTCATCCTATGAAAGTACATGTAAAAATGCAAACAATGCGAAGGCACCTTTTAAGGAAAGAACACATATTTACACTGTAGCCATATGTTACCGGCACCCATGCACTTGAAACTTGGTCTGTCAGTATTTGTTCCCAAGTATATCAACTACACTGCAGAAATAAATAAAAAATGCTTACTTACATACCATGTACATCTTAATTCTGACAATATACATTCAGATTTTCCAATACTTGCAGTAAAGTGGACAGCTGCTTGCATATAGTTTCTAAATATGTCTCTTACAATATATCTGCTCATTAAAAATGCAAATGCAAATACTACACTTTGCAGACATCAATCTCCTAAAATGCTTTACTTTAATATCTTAATAGTTGTATATGGCTAGCCATCCATTTCATCCTGGACTCCCAACATCTTCTCAAAATCATCCAGTGATGATATCATCCACTATAAATTGAATGACAGCGTTACCAAAGTCAGACTTCAGCCATGATGCTTTCATTAGATACTGTGTTTTCTAGCTGTTGTACCTAGTTAGGTAGGGGTTCTAATCTCACTTCAGTCAACCTGTGTGTCTCTCTAGTCAGAAGAGCATAACTGTGTATTCTTCAGTTAACAGTACAATCTATGGAGTACCAATATTATGACAGTTGCACATGCCTATACATCTATTTATGTCTGCCTAACAACATCTTCTTAAAATATCCAGTGATGATGTCATCACTTATAAAGTGTTGTCCAACATTCTCCATGTTGTGTTTGTGTTCAACATTCAAAAACTATTTTACACTTGTATGCAGGACACTATTATTACCATCCTTTTCTCACCAGACACTGATGATATCATCACTTATAAAGTTCTGTCTGGCAGTTTACAAGTGAGACTTGTGATGTAGCACTTGCCTTAAATACTCAGTTCTCGGGTCAGTGTACCTAGCCATGTTGGGGTTCTGTTCTCACTGCAGTCAACTGGTGTGTATGTGTTAATTGATATTTAAGAGATCATTTTACACTTGCATGTGGAGCCCTGCTATTACCATCCTCTTCCCACCAGACACTGCTGATGTCATCACTTATAATGTGTTGTCCAAAACTGTAAAAAACAGACTTGTTCTGTGGTGCTTTCTTTAAGTACTGTGTTTTCTAAATAGTTAGGTAGGGGTTCTATT
The DNA here is from genome assembly GCF_019279795.1 of Protopterus annectens. Lineage (NCBI taxonomy): Eukaryota > Metazoa > Chordata > Ceratodontiformes > Protopteridae > Protopterus > Protopterus annectens. The sequence goes on along the minus strand of NC_056739.1, from coordinate 1,638,879,059 downwards.
CTCTTTTCAGTCAACAATCACTATGGTGCCGATTTTAGAACTATATGTGAATCAATAGCTATGGCAAATTCTACTCCGATCATCTCATTTTAGCATACAATGATGATGTCATCCTGTATAACATGCACTCTAATAGCATTCAAGAAAAACCTGTACTGTGGAAGTGACATATACTACTGTGTTTACAACCTACATTACCTACACATGTAGGGGTTCTAATCTGATAGCAGGCAATGTGTGTGTCTATACATACACCTATCATATTTTATACATGGATGTAACTCCACATCCATATCCTACACTCATCCTAGCATGCTCTCCTTAGCATACAATGATGCTATCATGTGGTGTTGCCATAGGTGTAATGTTCACGTCAGGCCCATTCTACTGCTGTGTGTGTGTGTGTGTGTCTGTGTGTCTGTGTGTGTGTGTGTGTGTGTGTGTGTGTGTGTGTGTGTGTGTGTGTGTGTGTGTGCGCGTGTGTGTGCGTGTGTGTGTGTGTTTGGTGGCACATTATGGTCATTGCATGATCTTTGGGATTGCTTTTCATTTCACTGCCACTCAGGGAACCTTTCACATAGTGCCATGCATCCACCATCCTCCTCTTTCCTCTGGCCACATGAAATCTTTCCTGCAGAGGCATAGAGACTGCCCTTATGTCAAATATGCATGCACACATCATGAAGCAGAATCCTAGCATGACCATATACAGGCCAACTCCACACCACTGCATGTGTGATTGCTAAGTCTGTCATAGCACGGTGCACATGTCTCATATGGACAGTGGGAGGAGTAATGCAATCCAACAAATATACACATTTGCACAATAGGAATTTTTTCTCCATGGTATAATAATGATGAGGATTCATGTGATGTTGGCCATTACCCTAAAGTGTCATGTGATGCTGTGAACAGTTGACATGTCAATGTTGCTGTCACTGACATTTGCTATATTGATGTGTGAATGTACAAGAGGGGCTTAAAATCTTTGATGTAAGGTAATGTATTGATGGTCATTGCTGCCAGTGCCTTACATGCTCCTTCTATAACAGCTGTGGTAATATGCCTTCTGAGAATTGTTGACATGGTATGATACACTTTTATATATATATATATATATATATATATATATATATATATATATATATATATATATCTTTTTGGCATATTAGGACATGTGTTGTAGTGGAGCAGAGCAAACGTCTACACAATACACATTCTGCCATCACAGTGACACTTGCATGTGTCTACATACCATCATTAAATGTTTTGTGACAGACATCAATATTAATAAATTTTGATTACATGGTCTTATAGGTCTTGTCTCATGCACATGTTTTTATGCTGTGATATACACAACCAATGTATTGCATGTTTTGATGCAATTGCAACCTTATGGAATTCATTGTATTTTCAGTTGTGTTACTATACTCAGGATTATTGAGGTGGTCAGCAGCAACATTGTGTGACTGTTAGCATTTGTGTCAGGAAATTTTCTGCATGCGCCACAAACTGAGCTGTAATGTGCCCTGATATGAAATTAAGTCACTCACAAAACAGCTTGCCAATGAAACACATATAAGCATATATTGTGCAAGTGATATAAGTACTTGACATCAGTGCAGTTGTACTGTGTGCATAACAACAGTGTGTGGAATGTGATGAATGAACAAGGTTGTATTTGGAGGTCATTTCACAAATTATTTATTTCAATACATATGAAATGTTAATTGGAATACACAACTAAGCACAGATCTTTGTGTTTGTGTATGCCACTAGAAATACCCGACCAGAGGTAATAGACAATCCATTTGCTGACAGTTTGTCTCACATGTCAAACCCATCGACATTGGCCAACAGTCAAATTATACACGCAAAAATTACTCATTTTTTTTATTCTTAGGATGGAAGCTCATCTGTGTGCACTGTGTGTCTAATAACACAAAATGAATATGCCCTAACAACATTACAGGTTGCCTATAGCACGACTTAAAACATGACCTGCCAGACACAGTTTGAGCCATATTTCAACACAGCTCTAGACAGCCTATGTTCCCACAGAAGGGTGGACAGCAGCATGCATCCTTCTGACTGTTGTGGGAGGTGTCACTTAATAGACCCATCCTGACACTATACATTTGAGAAGCAGGCCAAGGAGTCATCGTGGACCGTTTCTAAAAGTATGCATGTCATCTCCTGACTGTGTACCAAACCCATGTTTAATTTATTAAGGCTACATCATGTCTGTTACATCTATTCACTGTCTTCAAGAAGGTTACCAAGGACATGCATGATGACTACATTATCATCCTGTGTAACTTAACCTGGCCAAGGTATTTGACACAAATCCACTGTCAGGTATTACAGAGAAATTGTCTCAAGTGGCCACAAACAGTTATGTCACCAAGTAGGTAGACAACTGGATGACATATGTAAAAGATAAATATGTTGTAGTGTGTGAAGTCACATATATCTAGAGTCCATTGACCAGGTCTCTACCTCAGGGGTCTATGCTAGGCCCTTTCCTGTACATTATTTAAGTCTCAGACATAAAAACTGACTTACATATCCTTTCTCCAAACAGTTTTGTGGAGGACTGTACATTATAGACAATCATTGAATGCAAGTGTTGTGTTAGTATAATTCACACAGTATCAACAAACACAAAATATTGCTGCCACAGACATGGGAACATGTCATATGAAGAAAAATCATGGGGGATTAGTTCCATTATGAAAGCAAATACATAAGATAATTACAATATAGACAGCACATCCCATAAGGTATGTGACCTGTGTACTCAGGTAGATAGTATGCAGAACATCCACCAGCATGTACCCACAGTGGTGACCACTCCCTTATAAGTAGCAAAACTCCTGAGTATGTGTGGGATATCCACATCAAAGGGCATGTTCCATTGATCTCAGCCCTCATCACACCACTAATTGAGTGCAATGCAGCCTTTTGCATACTCTTCCCAAGACATCTTCCAGGGATGAGTTACTGAAATGCACCACTTTTGCCACAATGAGCTCCCACACATTATATCGGCCATACATTAGTATTCTTTTTGGTGCATAAACAGGGTATGATGGTGCAGAAAGCCCTTCAAGGTGTTATACAAAATACACATGTGATACATGTTCCTTTGATGCACACTGTAAATACATAGGTGATAAACAACATTAAGTGCATTTGTTACATTTGTGAAAGTGTGGATTGTGGCATATATATATGGCATGCACATCTGTCATCTAGCCAGGAGTGATAATAATTTCAAATACAGGTGCAGCAGTGTCCCTCCTAACACCTCCGGCAGATGTTAAATTTTGAGAAAGGTGTGCTTGATTCACCTCGAAGATTGCTGCTGAATCATAATAGTTATACAAGTGTGTTCTTACAGAACCATCTATGATCACTCACAATCACATTTGTTATGTCAAACACATGGGATTACTAGTTTTCATCATCATCATTAGCATCAGCCCCATTTCCCATTTTTTTCTACATGGGGTTGGGGTATCGTGTTAACTGTCGCCAGCTCTCTCGATTCTGTGGCACACTCCTGCCTTCTTCAACACTCATGCCTTATTGTCGCAGATCTTCTTTCACAAAATCCATCCACCTCTTTGTTGGATGTCCTTGCTTCCTCTTACATTCTCCCTGTCTGTCCCAAATCTTCCTCACCACATTGTCTTCTGCTTTTCTACACATGTTCCTAAACCACCGTAATCTGTTCTCTTTGATCTTGTCTGCAATTGGAGCTACTTTGGCTTCTGCTCTTATGTCCTCATTTCTTCATTTGTTCCACAGTATGCATCCTACCACCTTTCGCAGGCACTTCATTTCCATCACCTCTAGCTTCTTCAACTGTTCTGCCTTTACTGCCCAGGTTTCTGTACCACCCTGCCCCCTATTCCCTCCCACCCCCAGTGGTCCCACCTTTATTACACTCACAAACCCCTCCCATTTTTCCAATAGCCAACCACAACACTAACCCAACACAACCTCCTCCATCTTCCCACTACTAACACACATCCTCAACTAACATGTACAAGCATACCTTACCTATGCTCACTGCATGCACTCTCCTTGCATATCTTACATCCTACCAAAGCTCCATCATTCCCCCACTCAACCACTACCACTGTACTATTACTCACACCACCACTCATGTCTCCCTCTCACTCTGCTCCTCTCCCACCAACTCAAGAACCATCCCTATGCACCCCCACATATTCTACCAACTATATTACTCAAATATAAAGCATCCCTACAACTTAACATAATAACCCTTCCACCATATCTATTTCCCACAGAGCACAATCATAAGGTTTCCCTTATAAACAAACACATTCAAAAAATGAGAAAACTAATAACCTCATGCATATCAAAACTAGCCCTAAGTGGAGACATCCACCCCAACCCTGGCCCTACCATCTCCAACCCCAGTCCTCATAATCAGACTAGAAACCACAACTTCTCCCATATTACAGCCAACAGAAAGCCAAGTGCCTTCCTTCTACTAAGCCTAAATATTAGAAGTATATCCAACAAAGTCCATGAACTCCATGCCACCATAGATTTGTACTCCCCAGATATAGTCATCCTGACAGAAACCTGGCAAAAACCTCACATTAGAAGTGAGAAAAAACTCCCTACAGGTTACGGCATACTAAGAGTAGACCGGCTAAACAAGAAAGGAGGCGGTGTAGCTATAATATTTAAACAGCATCTAAACTTCCAGATCTTAAAATCATCATCTCCACAAATAGGCAGTGAAGAAATAATATATACCAACCTCAAACTAAACCAAAATAAAACCATCAACATAATTGGATGCTACTTCCCACATGGCCAAAACATCCCTCCACTAGAAAACCTCCTCAGCTGGTCTACCCACCATCTCCTCCAAGAAACTATCATTTTAGGTGATTTCAATATTGACTGGCAATCCTGTTCTGGCAACCATCCAGCCCATCATGTAAACCTTCATGGCTTCACCCAGCTAATCCAGTTGCCAACCAGGATAAATAAAAGCTCCAGCAAGCACACTACCCTGGATTGGATACTAGTCAGTAAGAGCCCCCAAGTCATATATACTAGGCTGCTTATCAGATAGCCACAGTGATCACCCCCCAACATTCCTACTCAAAAAATACCTATACCAAGCTAAACCTGTCATCTACCATCAAATAAGTAAAAAACTAAACTTTAACACACTCACATTCATCTCATCCATCAAAGAATGTAACTGTCATCCTCTAAAGTACCTTAGTCTTGATGACGCAGTTGAATTTTTAATACTATCTTCCTGAGCATCCTTAATTACCATGCCCCCATAAGACTTTCCAGAACCAAAGCACAAGCCTCCCCATGGCTACAGAAAACCACTAAGTCAGAAATTAAAAACAGGGATAAAGTCTGGGAGCACTGGCGCAAAACCAAAACCCCCTCAACTAGACAGAAATTCCTAGAACTACGCAATAGATTCAAAAAGCTAATAAGACAGAACAAATTCCAATACTACCAGTCTGCCCTAGACTCCTTACAACACAGCCCCAAACAATTCTGATCCTCCATAAACTCCATCCTCCACCCAGGTAAAGTCAGTACCCCTCCTCCTAACATCCCTCACTCCTCAGAAAATATTGCTAGCTCATTCAACACACACTTCACACAAACCATACTATCACTAGCTAAACAACACAACCCCCCTCCCCTCCAACCCACACCTTCAAATAGTAATCTCCCCACTGCCTTCTCTTTTTCTCCTGTACCTACCTCCAACATAAAAAACTCTTAACGAAACTTAAGCCCACCAAATTAGCAGCAGACAACCTCCCAAGTGAATACCTACAAATCACAGCTGATGCTCTGGCCTACCCAGTATCCATCTTGATTAACCGATCTCTGTCAGAAAGTTACGTTCCCACACTGTGGAAAGTATCACATATAATTCCCCTCCACAGAACAAATCAATTACCACCCCATAGCTATTCTCTCTCCACTCTCCAAAATACTAGAGAGATGCATACACTCTCAGGTCTCAGACTACCTCCTTACTAACAACCTCCTTTCCAATGCTCAGCATGGTTTCGGACCAAACCATAGCACCACCACTGCCTTACTCTCCTTTACTAACACTATCCTTCAGCATAAAAACAATGGCTATCTCTCCTCTGCTACTTTCCTAGACCTATCTAAAGCATTTGACATGGTCCAACACAAACAACTTATCTCTGTCCTCAATAACCTATCCTTCTCTCAATTAGTCACCAACTGGTTTCAGAGTTACCTGTCTGACCGCCAACAATCCATTGTATGGCAGAATAACATATCACCCCAACTACCTGTCACCATAGGGGTTCCCCAAGGATCCATCCTTGAACCCCTACTCTTCTCTGTTTTCACCAATAATCTAGCCTCTGCCACCAAACATGGCACACTCATACAATACGCAGATGACTCAACCATCATCTGCTCAGCCCAGTCCCTACCTAAACTGCAAAAAGTCACACAGGAAATATTTTCCTCTGTTGAAACATGGTTATTTGATGCCCAATTAATACTCAACCCAAACAAAACTAAACTACTCATCTTCCAACCCACCAAACATACTCAAAACAACTCTCAGTTTAACATCACAGCAAAAGACAACACCACTATATACCCAACTGAACACACCAAATTGCTAGGAGTGGAAATAGACAATAAACTAAAATTTGACATTCACATATCCATGACCATAAAAAAGTCCACAAAAAACTAGGAGCATTATACAGAAATAAGCAACTTCTCACCAAAGCAGCAAAGATTTCAATAGCAAATTCTCACCTTTTCTCCACCCTACTTTATGCCTTTCCAATATATACCAACCTAAGGCAATGCAATCTAAACAAGCGAGAGACCTGCTACAACAAAATCGCCAAATTCGCCATATGGGCATCCTACCGTAGTCACCACTGTCTCTCACTTTTTGAACTGGGCTGGCTTGAACTCCCTCGCCTCCTTCAATGGTATCATCTCTCACTCGCCCACAAACTAGTAAACCATCCACTAAATGTCCCATCCCTCCAGAATCTATTTCAATCCTATCGCACCACCAGACGACTAAGATCCAGCAACAAAAATCACTTGCAGATCACTAAAGCCAATAACTCTGCTGGTGAAGCACTATTCTCTTGCGCCATAGCCAAATTATGGAACTCCCTCCCACCCACAATTACCTCCATACCATCATGCACTCACTTCAAAACTTTACTAAAAGCGCACCTAAAAACATGCTGGCTATGCCCTTGCAACTCCCACTCTTAATATCACCCACCCCATCCAACCACTACCTTTATTTCCACTCCACAAACTACCTTGATTATAACAAGTTCAGATGCCCATAAGCCTAGTACTTATTATACAGCAAGAACTTCTTTTTGTAACATTTGTTAATGTCTGCTATGTACTTCACAGATAAAGATTCTAGTTGTCTACTGATGTGCTATGTTCTTCATCTGTAAATATGTTGTAAGTAATTGCTATGTTAAATTGTTAATCGCTATGTAATCCAATGTAACTACTGTCTGTTTATTTTAACTGCGGAGCTTTTCTCCCCGAGCCTCTGCTGAAAATGGACCTACGTCCAGTTGGATACTCCCGGTCAACAAATATAAATACATAAATAAATAAATAAATAAATAAATAAATAAATAACTAGTACTGGTCACACCACTGTCTTGTACACCTTGCTTTTCAGCTTCTTTGGCATTCTTCTGTCATAGACTACACCTGATACTCTATGCCAGTTGGCTGCAGCCCCTCTGATTCTAGTTTTGACCTCTTCATTCAGACTACTCTTCTCCTCAACCACCCCTCCCAGATACTTGAAGCTATTTACCTGTTCCACTATCTTCCCTTCTATCTCTGTTCTCAGTTTCTTGAGATTTCCCCAATTTGCTGCCACTGCCACCATCTTATCTGTGCTTAGTTTTATCCCATGTGCCTTCAGATTTGCATTCCATTCTCCTATCCTTTGCTGAAGTTCTAGCTCAGAGTCTGCCTGTACTGCTACATCGTCTGCATACAGCAGCTTTGTTGATCTGTCCCATCCAATCTGTTTGCTAATGTAGTCCATCACCAGCATGAACAACAGTTAGCTCAGAGTTGAACCCTGATGTACACCCGCTCCCACTGGGAACTCCTCGGTGAGGCCGAACATTGTTTGTACATGAGTAACAGGGTCCTTGTACATAGCCTGTACTAATTCTAGAAATGTTTCCTGGACTTCAAACCACCACAGTACTGCCCAGATTAGCATTCTTGAGACCTTGTCATATGCTTTCTCCAAGTCTAGGAATACCCAGTTGGACTCTTTCCTCATTTCTAGTTTCTTCTCAAGTATCTGTCTCAATGCAAACACTGGGTCAATGGTGGTATTATTCTGATATTGTCTAAGATTGTGCATGCTTCTGTCTACTGTTGTCCATGAGCCTGTTACTATGTGTCCCACTTACTTGAGAACTATACTGACATTACATTCATATTCAGTCAACTCAATTTGCACAGCTTCACAATATCCACCTAACCTCTATTGTATATACCATCCTTGATATATATCCTGTCCACTGTTCATGTGAGTATACTTATATCACAAAGAATGTACTCCACTGATATGTCACCTTGTGTGACAGTCACATCATATACAATAACTGTGTAGTCTGTACTGTATCATGTCAGTATGTGATTAGTGCTACTGCTACAACTGTCTTCATTGACATGCCCTCACCTGCTGTACATTATCATGTTTCACCTGTCCTCTTCTCCTCTGTTCATGTTCATTCTTGCAATTCATCTGTGTGTCCCTTTTCAATTCACACACTTACCCTATTTATTTATAATGCAGTCTATGCATCCTTGCTGATCATTTACACAACTTTTATTCAGTATGCCTGAAACAGGTTTCCAAAATACTCTGCACTGTATACACTTGGATGTAACGCGATGGAACTATAAGCATTGCTTTAATAATAACCCTGGTACATTATTGTGGCATTCCGTGCAACCCTGTAGACTTAGTTTGCCTGTAAACAGGTTTATATGTCTGCTGGTGTCTGTGATATTTTACACAGTTTCCTAGTTGGCAACACTGTTCCTGGCCAAAAACGCTTGTTTACATTTAAACACGGTGCTTGGCATGCATATGCAAATAGTGCTGTTGTCACCAAACACATATGTAACTTCCATGTAGGCTTCACTTTAAACCTGCACAGCGTTTATTGAATCCCCAGGAAAGCTTTCAGAAAAGAACATTGCTGAAAAAGCAAAAGTAAAAGTATTAAAGTGTTCTGTATAAATCTTATTAGTATTTTGAATGATAAAAGGAGATTATGTGTACTTGAATGGTGATAGAACAGTGTGTGAATGAAAGAGAAAGAAAGAAAGAAAATGAAAGAAAGAGAAAGAAAAAGAAAAAAAGAAAAAAGAGAGAAAGAAAGAAAAGCCGATGCTATATGGGTAGAAGAGATTAGACTAAGTTTTGGGGAAAGATAGGTGCTCTAGAATTTTTCATTTATTTTTGTAGTTAAGAAGGAGGGGTTTAAAATTTTAGATTGTATTACAGTTATTTCAGGTACATGTGTGATGTATGACATGAGGGATGGGAAATGTGTGTGTGGAGGTTAACAGTAGTATACTGTATGAGTATACACATGTTAAAAAAAACTTTTCCAAGAAATGAAAATTTATTTTATGTCAAAAATGTAAGTAATTATGGATTTTAACTGTAATTTAAGGAAGTCTTATGGGAAATTGGAAAATATGTTACAACATATAAGTTATGATCCAACAAGTATAATTCCAATTAGGCAAAAGAAGAGATTTTACATATGTTAGAAGTATTTTAAAAACAGAAATAGAGTATTTTTTTCAGAAGTTTGGTTGAAAATGAATGTAATAGATATTAGTGGCTGGAATCCATAAAGCTCAAGGAATCCATTGCATTACGCCAATACCAGCTCAAAACTTGTGGATAACATGCAATGACAAGAAGCTCAGAATATTTCAGTGCACAAAGGAGTACCACAGTTCCAAAGGCACAATAAAGAATTGTGCAAGTAATCCTTAATTATAAGAAAGGTCTGCCCAGTAACATTGTACATTAACAAATAAATGGAAACATGACCACAAATCAAGAATCCTGATAGTTGTTTAGAAATTTAACAAATTCTGTACACCAATGTTATGGACAACTATGGAATGTCTCTCACACACACACACACACACACACACACACACACACACACACACACACACACACACACACACATGGCATCTGTATTATAAATTCATAGGAGTACACACAGAAACATCTCAGACATCCACTGATATTTCCATATGCCATCCACTAACTTATAATATGTGCTTCTAAGTTGCAAGGCTATTTGTAATACATATATTCACATCACTCATTACACTAATCTCAGAAGACAGCTACAAATATTTACATAATGCATGTAGCATTAAAAAAAATATCAGCTTGGATTTACAGATTCTGACAAAATCCATAAATTTCCTAATAAAAAATTAAGGGGAAGGACAATCACAACTGTCATGGTGATAGCTAATAGTTGCTAACAATGGGGTTGGTACTAGTGGTGGGAACACAAGAAATGCACATACCCAAGGAAAGTGGGAAATAGAAAAGAAAAAGTGGGGTATGAGTGAAGAAGAGGGACAAACAAGTGGGATGCTGGAATAGAAAAATCTGAGTGAAAGTCAGAGATGCATGGGCATTTTTTCGGAGAATAAGCCACATTTGTTTCCTGTTTTTTTAAAGAATGGAAGGAAAGGTAAACATAAGGACAGAGGAGATGAATGTAATCACAGTAGGTATACCCACAGAGCAAATAACACAAGATAAGACAAAGGTTGGAAAAAAAACAATAAGGACAGGTAAGTTACACAGACAGCACATTGCACAACACGGGCAATGGAAAGTTGACAAAATGGTGGGAATGCATACCAGCCATAGTGAAATGCAGAAAAACAAATCTAGCCAGGCACTATCATGTTAACACATGTTGCAAACTGTGTGGCAGCCATACCTAGATGTGAATGAAATGGTAAATGTATGTTGTAGGGTAATAAATAATGATCACAGTAAAAATCTGTGGAATAAATACATATCTAAATAGTCTGTCAGCAATGCAGGTGTAGGCTACGCAACATCACAAATGAGCAAATGCAGGTCAAACAATGGTAGATAACTCCAAAGAATGGAACCAAACTTACAACCTTGCATGTGAAATGCAAGCAACCAAGCACATTGCCTAAGAGAAGTACTGCAGAAGAGAAATAAAGTCTGAAACATACACAAGTAGATATATACAACCAGAACAGATGTGTAATGGAATGTGTGTATGTTGACACATATGCCATATCAAAGGCAATACATAGGTGTACATGTGTATGTATTTGTATCCATGGAATAAATGCAATGTTTATAAAATCAAGGTCAATAGACATATATAGACATATATAGACCAATGACATGCAGTAATATATTCAAATATGTAACAGTACAGAATAATTAATGTAGTAGGTTGTGCATTTGGATGTGAAAAAAATTAGACTGGGTAACACATAAGAAAAATAAGAACAAGGACATATTGCAAACATTAGCCAGCAACTTGTGTGCAGATGTTCTGTACTGTAAAATGGCCATAGATTTGATGCATGCTCACTGTGTCAAATTAATAAATGGCAGTGGACAATAGTTTTAATGAAGGCAAACATATCTGAAAAAATACTATGGAGATATTAAGGTAGGAGTGAGGTATACAACCTGGGACCTTATCAACACAATAAGCTAACCCAATGCAAATGCATACATAAATCACGCTGGGTGCTGTAAAAGACACACAAACATACATTTAAACAAATGGAAAATGTATATCAAATGGACAGATGGATTGCTTATGTCCACAATACTGGACATGTATAAAACAGACATACACAGTTACGTGCAATCATGTCACAACAACATGCAATCACATATACATATACTGTCTGCAAATGTCAAATAAAGAAACACAGATGCATATCAACCAGCCTGCTCATTGTGGAGCAGAAGACACTCGTGTGAGCAACAGTTCAGCACTGAATGCTCACTTCTCAAAGGTACATTTCTGTGTCAGTATGTATCTATGTACAGGCACATGTACAGTCAGAATGCGTACAACTATTTATGGAAGGTATACTCCAATGTCACTTCATCATGGGTATGGAAATGCTGCACACAACAAACATAATGTAACGTATTGTGGTAGAAGGTGTAATCTGTAACATTGTGTACAGATTAATGTTACCTTGCTGTTTGATGTAGTCAGAAAAGGAGGATTGCACATAGACAGGATATATCTGTATATGATTCCACATGGCATCAGTATTGCCAAACCATGAAACAACACCACATCATGAAAGTGGGGCATCATGAAAAATGTCATCCAAAAACATGTGGAATGACATGTCCATATCTTGCAAATTCCTGATATGCAAAACAGACATCCAAGACATATGACCCTGTTAATGTTAGACTATGGACAACATATGATGTCTGTCAGTTGTCCAAGTAAGACACATGCTTACAGACTTCCAGCTGCAGCATTATCAACAGGATAACTGCCACAATGCATGGACAGTTGATTGTGTGTGGATGAGACTGATATGAATCAGATTTCCGAATGAGCTCATGAGCTACCATCCTGAATAAATCATGCATAGCCCATGCTATCTCATTGAAGAATGCCTCCATTGTGTTCATCTGTTTTCAGAACACATTGGTCATGACCTCGTAGATCTCCTAAAAATCATCTCTATCACCATTGTGACAATGTCACCTCTGGGGTATAGACAGGATGTCTCAGGTAGGGGTGGGTCCTGCTGCTTCAACATCATCATCATTTTTGTCACTGTCTTCATTGGATGAAACTGGCAGTGGGCTCATATGTGCTTGTCATCTTTTGATTGGCCAACATCCTCAGGTACCATAGTCTGTAAAGATTAATTGCAAAACACAACAGAAAGGAAAGCAACATGTTTGTCATGCAGAACAGTGCCATGAAAATCATAGCAGGACACATTATCATTATGATGACAATATATACAGGGACTGAGACACATCCATTATGGACAGTGTTACCTATGGCCCTATATATCTTTTCCTGAAAAAGAACAAGGGTATTCTTCCTTGAACAATTCTCTGTGCTTAGATACACACACACACACACACACACACACACACACACACACACACACACACACACACACACACACACACACACACACACACACTCACACTCACACACACACACACACACACACACTGGTTATTAGCTTTGCAAAATTGTATGAATGCTCATAAAACATATTTTACTGTCTGCATTCAATAGTTTACAACATACCATTGCAAAAATGAGGAGAAAAGTATTGGATAATATTGTGGACAGTAGCAAACCATATGACATTTTTCTGAGACAGGCAGCATGATATTTGGATGAGCACATATCACTATAATGAGAACAGTATTAAAACAATGTGATATGTTCAATCAGAGCAATTTTAGACATATCAGATTGTAACATATCTGTCAGTACCAGCATTGCATGTGTACAACTGTATGCATTTTCTTCAAAAACAATCAAGACTCAGAAGGCTTACAAAACAAAACTTTGCGAACATGCTTACTGATTATGAGCTGCCACAATCAAATGGGTACCTGATCAAGTGTCGGTCAAACTAGGTTATAGCACTGCTGAAAAAAAAACAACCAAAGGGGTTGGAGACAGAAACAATACCAATGTTAACCTGCAAGGTGTGCTGATTATGAATCGCTGCGATCAAATAGGTACCTACTCCAGTGTCAGTCAATCTTGGCTATAACAATTTTTTTTTTCAAACACACCCATGGTGTATAAGGTAATGCAATACTAATGTTGAACCAAAGACAATACCACATAGTCTGCAAACCCAGTGCTAATGGTAAATATATGTTGTGTAGTCATTTTGTGACTAGGCAGATTATGCACAACAGATCAATTATCAGAAAACACAGCCAGACATACAACATACCAAAACATTCATCATAAGAAATAATCACAACACTTACATTTATATGTAAAACATTCACCTTAAAATCTGTGACAGACACGCAGACACAACAAACTGTCATTTAGGTTGCGGGTGTATTGTTAAAAAATGTGTGCTGACAAAATTGATCAAAAGTATAAAATATATCAACACTATAAGTTTTATACACAGTTGTAATGACAGCTACCATTTGCTGATTTCACTTACCTCACCAATGCATGATGGGTATTCCTGCATTCTAATCATTAAACATGTCAATTTGAAAATTACAGGCCTGAACCAGAAATGGAATATGCATTTCAGTTCATAATATATGCAAAATACTCAACATATGTCTCTCCCTCCTCTACTCTTCAAGCCTGTACATCTGATAGATGCAAGTTGCTCTGTAATGACTGCAGTTCTCATTATCTGAAATAAAAAATATGTATTTTTTAATTTATTTCTCAAATAATAATGATATTCATTTTTCAACACTGTTTTATATAGTATTTTCTAAAAAACATTAGATAAACACAATCATTCTGTACTGACTGCAGTCCTTATTGTCTGAAATAAAAAAATATATATTTTTTCATTTATTCCTCAAATAATAACAATATTCATTTTCAACACTTTTGCATACTGTTTTATATAAGCATAATACTCAGTTGACATTTTTAAATTAAGGTGTTAACAACTTTGAGCACAAATTGGAACACATGAGATTCAAACCTGCAACTGCAATCTACATCCAATCTGTACCCTTAAAAGCTGGCTGCCTACCTAACTGTGACAGTCTGTTCTCCAGGCAGTGAAAAGAGTTAATGTTATGACATTGTCTTGATAGGGGATGGTCTACTAATAATGATCTTGGCTTAGGATTACAGAATATGAACATGTGCTGCTCATGTAGCTAAACCTGTTTTAAATTACATTCATGTCAGCACTGTGACAGTGTCATGTAACATCCAGCTTCTGTGAACAGAACCATACCTGTTGATGTACATTATGGACACAGAAAGGTATGTGTAAAGACCATTATTCCTTGTTAAATTGCATATGATTAGTTAAATACATACATCTTCTCTGGTCTTCATTCCAATTGTTAGTGTGGCCATCACAGTTCCCCAATATTAGAGGTTAAGTTTGATCTTCAGTATTTTATGAAAACCAGCCCTTCATAGCATTTTTAACAAGGTATACAATATTCATCTAGAAATTGTTCATATATGTAGCAGGATTTATCAAGATCTACTGGCCCCACTGTTAAATAATGGTTGTTAATGGGATTTTAAGGTTACAGAGATATCAGTAGGAACTTGACAAATAACAGTTATTTGCAGCAGCGCTAAAAGTAAATGTTAATAAGTGCAATATGCTTAGTTAAAGGAATGCTATGGGTATATCAAATCAAAATAACAGTTTAAGATATGTGTGTCTACTTTCAAGATTTGAACATACAGCACACACACTGTAAACATGTTGGCCTGGGTCCTTACAAGCTAAACTGACACTCAGCATATGCTTCTCATATACAAACAGGTGCTGCTATTCAAACAATGTTGTTCAACAACTATTGTTATTAGGCTGTTACAGAGTAGTGTGTTATTCATAGAATGACTAGATCACTCAGTCATTACCATGCAAAACATAAACCTTAATATACATTATTGCAATATGTTTTAAAAAATGATATGGGTGAAATTAACCAGGATAACAGGTTCTTCTGTATGGTTTGGAACATACAGTGTACCAAAATTCATACATGTTGGCCATTAGCCTAACAGGTCAAGCTAATATTCAACTAGGAGTTCATTGTAGAAAACAGGTACTGCAGGTATTTATTAGAAATCCTGCTATAAATGGCTGAATATGGAAAAAGCATACACTTTTAACACCTCTCATAGCAAAGACATAAGAGGTATCAACACATAACTAAAAACATATGGTTGTGCAATGGTAAAGGCATTAATGTTTAAATTAAATAAATGTGATTGTGAACTGGTTTATGAAGAATAACGTATGTAAGTTATATATGTGTTTGTCTTCCAACTTGTAATGGTCCAATAGATGATATAGTGGGACAATAATGGAAAAGTATATGGAAGAGGATTTACAGATCATCCACAATACTTGCTGGTAATTCCTCGTTCTCTATGATCTAACTACAGAAGTCTACAAATTACAACAATATCCGTATTTAGTATGTGATGTTGATATTACAGATATTTCTTAAATCGTGTTTCCTAAAACAGTATTAAAACGTGCTGTTGTTGTTATTGATAGTTCAATTATGCTTCTTAACAAAGGTGTTATCACTATGTGAAATGCAAGCAGATGCTATTGGCAGTATGCTTTTTTTATCTCCCTTCAACATATACATAGTGTCAGGGGTTCTAATCCCAGCCACAAACTGTTCAGATATTACAAGTTATGTTGATTTTACAGATGTTATATGAGGGCATTGTTGATGCTTTTTTTCTTGTCCTGATAGTATTACTCACATATAGTGTTATATGGATCTTTGCACTGCACATGACTGCATAGTGTTTATTTTGACATATGCCATTCACAGAATCAAATGCATAAATGCACTCAACAATGATTATTATCATATGCCTATCAATGTTTTCAGATGGCCAACCATCCTTGGGGTGACAAATTTTCCCCCAGGGAAAATGAATCATAATTGATGCTCTCCACCAACATGGACTGAGACTCCTAGGTCATTCAGGGAATAGTTTAGAGAAATTAAATCTGGACGGACCTCACCAACACAATCAATGCAGTTGGAAGCTGCAACTGATCCCATGAGTCCTGTAGGTGATGGTGCTCAGACACAATTCTTTGCACAACAACAGCGTTACACATCATTTAAGATCAAGGGATGCCATCAGTGGTGGACCAGCACTGACTTCCTCTGATGACATAACAATTATTTTGGCCTCACTGCATACAGCAAGAAAGGAGCGATGAATCCCTGATGGTGGGGTTAAAGCTGGAGTTCCAGGTTGGACATGCATGTATTTCTGTTCAGTAAAGGGATGAGTATTGTGACAATCACTGCATATTGTTCCACCATGTATATTCATGTATTTCTTACAGCAGCATAGATGAGCCATGAATGCACTTCTGCACATTTTGAGGATGATGAACGTAAGTTTATTTACATGTATTGGTACATCTAAGTTACAGATAGAGCAGTGCAAACAAAATTTGTAATGCTTATTGCATTAATATTCACAGGTCCATCTACTTTAGGCGTACACCAGGAAGCAGCAGGAGAGTGCTTGTATACTGTTGCTGTGCACATTACTTTGTTATTGCCCCCACCTCATCCCATGGCACTACTGTTTACTGTTATATTGTTGTTTTCCTAACACTGAACACCATAGATGCATCCAGTGGACAGGCAAGCCACACATTATCAAGTGCAGAAAGATGAGGTATGTTGCAATAACATTGTCAGAGCTTTCAACAATGTGTAACACTCATGCTGCCTGACATTTTTGTCAATATTTTTCAGTACAGGCCCTACTGGTGTGGAATTGTAATGCCCATCACAAAATTATTTGCAGCCCATGTTACTGTGCTGTATATGCGATGATGTCAGTAGTTATTTTGCTAAATATATGACTGTGCTGTCTTGTCTTTACTGTCTAACTGCAGGATACACAGTACAACCCACAACCTCTACACAGTAAGAGTCCTCAAGTGCACATACGAGTGGTATGTGTATGTCGCACATTCTGTATATTTTAACTGTGTTTACCTGATGTGTTTACCTGATTGATGTTGTGAATGATGTGATCTGTAATGTTTGTGTCCCTACACTATTTGAATTTCACCTCAGTGGAATAATAACATCATCCTATTAGTGTTTGGCAGGTGTGTTTTTATTGAGTTTTGCATCACACATATCACTTATATAGTTATGATATGTACATTCCTTGAAACTTACATACAATAAAATGCAAGTGAAATTATCAGTATTTATAACATTGCAGTGAAATATATATGCCAAGTTTCTTTGATATTCATCATGTGCTGTAGGCACATTGTCCTGATCTGTGTCTTTGTATCTTGTAGCAAATTAATTGACTTTATTATCCAGCAGACCATCCAGCAATCAAGATGTTGTTTATGATGTGTCTCAGCATGGCAGTGTGTCCCCTGGCATGGATGACTTTGAGTTGTTGGAGAGTCCACTGGTGTTGCATCAGATGTATACACAAATGTGGAGGCCCACATGTTGATGTATTCAGAGGATGATAGCACAGTGAATGTTGAACAGGGTGAGTATGATCAATACACATTAGGAGTACTGCTGCTGGAAGATCCACATGACAACCAGACACAGAGCATCAACATAGACATAGGTGAGCAGATGTTGTACATGGGCAGATGTCAGATGGTGTCCGTCATAGCTCTCAACTGTCCAGAAGTTAGCAGAATGTCCTGATTTTTAACTTACGTTTTTGGTCCATTTCTCACAAAATTGTAATTTTCTGGCAAACCACTGGCAAATCATTGAGGACCGAAGCCAGAAAATAATGGCAGACATTTGCATTTCAGGCTTCATATCCTTTAGAACATTCATGCTAATGCAAAACTTGTTATTCTATTAACTTTGTAAGTTTATAAGAGAAATATTTAAAAAGTGTCCCTATTTTTGGGCCTTTGACCCCCCCCCCCCATTATTTGTGACTTTGTCCAGATTTCTTGTTCTAAGAGGTTGAGAGGTATGGTGTCTGCCTCCTGCTGCAGGCAAATGGACAGTCACAATAATGACATCATTCAAACATCCATGCATTTGTCTGTACCACAGATCATGTGGCACACCAGCTATTTGTCATGCATGAAGGACAAGAGCACAGACACATTGAAATTATGGCTGTATTGGCTGCTCAGAATGAGAGTCTGCTAGCTGTGACACAGTCAGTGGAAACCCTGGCCTCTACGGTACTGCAGCAGTGTTGTACTACAGGCAGGATTTTGCATTCCATGACTATGCAAAGCAGATTGGAACCTAAGAGGCAGGCCACCTGTCAACAGAGTCACCACTGGGCATTGAGAATCCCTACCTATGGTTCAGCCTGTACTAATGTCCACTGCTGGCTCATCTGCTGAGGTCCCACTTGTCATAAAGCCTTCAACTCAAGCTCATGCTCCTTCATCTCAACATGTTTTTGTGCCTCCATCAATCTAGTCTGTGGAGCAACAAGGCCATGCTGTGTCTGTATGTCGTCTTGGCAGAACAAACTGTGGAGTGAGATATCTGTGAGGTTGACCAAGTCTGCATTAGAGTTTGTCCAACAGTGTAGTACACAAAGCTGATTCATATATTTTCAATATCACTGTACTGTATAAAAATGTCTGCATTAGGTTGTGCATGATTTCTCTTTTATCATGTTATAATATTGTACAGATATGGAAATATATCACTGATGTGTTTCCCTTACTGTTTACCATACAGTGATACAACAGACTGAGTGTGTATCCTTACCTGTGTCAGTTGTGCCCTAAGCTGATGTTTTTTTGACACATTTGCATATGTTTATGTTGGAATATGATATGCTTATGAAGGACAATTTTTGAATAAGTATCCCTCTAATTACTGTTTTACAAGCAGCCATTGCATATCATAGGGAATATCAACATTGTGTTGCTCAGAATTAAACTCAGATAAAACTAGTGTAATCTCATCAGTAACTGATGGATTATATAACAAGTTGTTATTAATGGTCCAACTAGCAACCTTATGTAATGAAGGGGGTCTGAAATCAGAATTTAAAATTAGAGTAATCCTTGAATAATCTGAGGAAAACCTAGGTTCACTAAGAAATTTAAGTCGCCAATTTGTTAGGATATCGGATATCAGAAAAAAATCTATACATGACCAGGAGTTGTAGCAGCAAGAGAAATATGTATAGTTATTATTAGCACAAGTGTTCTCTCCAAAAGAGACAGGGTCAACCAGGTTAAAGTCTGACATTAATTCCATCAAAGCAAGTGAAGATTGTGTGTTGTATGCTTTAGACTGACTAGATCGGTCAATGTTAGGGTCAATTACTGCATTCCAATCGCCCCCCAGAATGTAATAATAGTTAGGGAATTTAAGTAGGATATTGTAGATTTTCTCAATAAAATTGTGCTGATAACAGCAAGGTCCATAGATATTTAAGACTAGTATTGGTTTAGGAAGCAATGGAGAGGTGTAAGTAAAATAACACCACCTACCCTCTTGGTCCAATGCTTTATCAATAATAGTGGGTATAAAAGAGCTTTTAATTATGATGGCTACCCCCTTAGAATTCGAGCTAACACCTGCATGAATGACATCCTTAACCCATTTTCTGTTATTTTAATTACTCAAGTTCTCATCAGTCATATGTGTTTCTTGAATGCGAAATATGTCTGCGCCTGCTTTTAGCAGGAGGTGCATTAGTAGTTTTCTTTTATTTTTGTCTTGTATACCTCTAACATTCCATGAGGAGAATTTCCACACTTTATCTATGGTTAGTATCTCTCACGATTAGAAATGTCGGTGTATTTGAGGTATCAAAGAGAAGTGGAGGACTCTTAAGAGGTTCAACACTAAAATGCCAATTGAGTACCCATAAAATAACAGTTGAAAATGCAGCACTATTCTCTCCCAAACTTACCCCTGTGCCTACCTACAAAACCCCTATATTTGAGAGAGAAATACAGAGATCAAGAACAATTTTGCATTTAAAAGAAGCACTAGTATGAGCATCTAATACGAAAAAAAATTAATTTACATACTATATACAATAATGACTTAATTCCAGTTGTCGACATCAGGAACCCTACTACCACATCCACCAAGCTCTTCCTTGTGGGGATGCCATTAAATAAAATTATAGCCTAGTCTTTAGTCTATCTAGGTAGAATTATTGGTAATTAGTAACTTCTGGAAACAGACAGTAGCTATAAACCCAAAATAACTGAATAACATGTTAAAAATATCAAGGCATCAATGTCCATTTTTGATGAGGTCAGACGGAGTACAACTATATCACTAAACACAAATAAGTTTCTTAGACACCAAACATTAGCTGAACAGTAGTGTTTGTAATGGATGAGATTGATTTCAAAACCAATAACTATGAAAAATATTAATTACTATTACTTCCAACCTTTAAAACTCATCATGTGAACGACATAAACCATGTGAGAAATGACCTTTAGTATCAGGATTGACAAATATATAATGAACAGTCTATCAAATTTAAAGCTGTAGATTTTCCTGAGATAATATTGGAATGACCCCATTTATCAAATCCTTTCCCATCTTTCTTCATCTCCAATTATTTACCCAGCTTATTCTATTAGGAGGGATTAGGGAGAATACAATATAGAGTGGACCAGAGAGTCTTTCCCTAGATGACCCGCCTTTGATATGCCAAGATTTCAATAGGCGCAGTGAATGGGTAATGGGAATGATGTATAGTAGTCAATATAGTGATCACTAAAGCTCTCAAACACACTTCCCCATTCCCATTGTAATGCACATATTATTGACATCTGATATTTAACCCTGAATTAGAGCAAAGCACTAACTGTGCTTAGATCCACACATTGCACATATCAACTAATTAATAGCAGTAAGTTAGTTATTCGAAGTGTTGCTTAGCCATCAGAATCTTAGCCTAGTGACTTTCAGCAGTTTTGGTGGCTAACTACTCTTTATTTGGTGCTTGCCATTGTATCCTGGTGAGACTTTTTGCTGTCTCTGCTTGTTAACTTGCTCTCTGAACACATTACTCAATTGACCGGATTCCCACCACAATATCTACAGTTTGGGTGATTTTCCTTATTTGTGTGCGTGATTGCATGGGTGCGTGTAATTGTGTGCAAGGAGGGTTAATTTCATACTGTTCTGGACTTTGCAGCAATGGGACTGATGTATATAAACTCCTCGGCACAGGTGCCCTGGATTATAATAGGATCCTCGTCACTCATTTCCTAAGACTTTCTGAGACATCCAGATATAAAGATGAAAGACCCAGAGACTGACACACTTGTCTAGTACATCTTCCTTTTTCCTATTTCACAACAGACACTACTTGCAATACCTGACAACTTTGGTGTCTAGCACAACGCATATACCCTGATTTAAATAAAGGTACGTACCGCTCACGAA
This sequence comes from Protopterus annectens, assembly GCF_019279795.1. NCBI lineage: Eukaryota > Metazoa > Chordata > Ceratodontiformes > Protopteridae > Protopterus > Protopterus annectens. The sequence continues at coordinate 1,638,856,771 of NC_056739.1, read as the reverse complement.
GTCTTGGAGCCTTTTCCATCCTCGAGACATTGTAAGCATGTATCGGTGGTAAAACTTGAGCTGTATTCCTCCTACTTTTTACTGGCAGTCTTGCTAGAGCTATAAAGAGGAGCAAACCACCGTCGCCTATGAGTATGCAGACCCACAACCAAAACTGGAAATGCTAGAGTTGCAGGAAGTGGACATCATTTCTTGTGGTGTACAGGTTAACATGGGAGGCATTGCCACCTTTAAAGGTCCCCTGGGTAACATCACATCAGGTTAAAGGTACCTGGATACTAAACATGGCTGCAGAGTATTATAACTTAAAGAAAAAAAAACAACACCAATGCAAGACGCACTGTGCTAGTGTAGAATTTCAGATGTCTGGATCTGGAGAAGAAGAAACTGGAATGCAAGCAAGTAGAATAAAGGTAATGAAGCTATATTGAGTCTTAAACTTCAGGAGTTTTTCCAAAACACTTCTGGAATATCGGGTTGGCTTCTTTGGGCGAAGCCATACTGTATTTTATTTTGTTTTGGAAGAAGGTAAGAGTATTAGGGAATCTCATTTGAAATGTTATATTTCTCTTGATAAGGTCTGTATAGTATGGGGACAGCTTCCAGCAGTTTTCTTTAATTTCCACGGCACCGTTTGACCTCAGAGACTAAAAGCTTAGAGAATAGACTTCTAATTAACTATTCCCCAGATTTGGAAAAACAGACGGTAGAGAAGCAAAAGGAATTATTTGAATTACATTACTAACTATTCCATGCAAGAATTAAGATTCATAACAAAATTCTCTGAATGGATACAAACCCCTTCCAAAGTTTACCCAGATTAATGGAAAACAAACAAAGAGAACCTAAAATTAATCTTATACAGTACCAAGGCACTCTCTATAAATCTGACACACAAATTATACAGCTATTCCACCAAATATACTCTGCTTTATACGCAAACAACAAATCTCTATTTCTGAGATAAAATATTATCTCAACAACATTACATTCCCAACGCTCAACAAGATCAGAAAAAACTCTTACTTTCCCCCTAGAGCATACAAGAAGCCCTCAATATCATTAACAAACTTAAGACAGGGAAAGCCCTAGGCCCAGACGGCTTTTCCCCAGACTTCTATAAAACCTTCAAAAACACTTTAGCCCCTATATTACTTAATCTATTTAACTGTATCTCGGATCTTTACCTTAACTATTCTGAAACCATACTACTCCCCAAAAATTAACTAGACAACTCTAATGTGAATAACTACTGACCAATATCATTAATGGATGTGGACATTAAAATCCTATTCTTCTTGCTTGCTGAAAGAATTAAAAAAGTTATTTCTTTCTTGGTATCTAAAGAACAAACAGGTTTTGTGTCCCAAAGACATACATGGGACAATACTCTGACACTAGAGTCCATGATTGGTCTTTCTAAGAAGGACAAAAATCCAAGATACACAATGATTTTAGACACTTCCATGGCTTTTGACAGGGTAGATTGGAGTTTCCTGTTCACTATACTATCATATTTTTACATTCCCTCTAGTTTCATCAATATGATCAAAACTCTGTACAACAGTTCCTTTACTCAGCTATACATAAACAAAAAATGATCAAAGCCAATAAAAATTTCAAATGGTACCAGACAAGGGTGCCATCTATCTCCTCTCCTTTCTAATTTATATCTAGAACATCTATTTCTCTCCATTAGACAATTAACATACCATTATATCCCCAGAATTTTACACATGAAAATAAGTTTGACCGCGTTTGCAGATGACCATAACATCTATTTTGAAATTATATTAATGAAACCAAAAGGAGCAACTAGGCTGATGCAGAGTCACAAGTAGAAATGAAAGGCAAAATCCTCAGGTTAAAATCCAACTTTAATTCCACTGCAGGTCAGATAAGCGCTTTCACTCATTCATTTGAGCTTCATCAGATCATGACAGACAATAACGTTACTAGACCACCAAAGTTTAAGAAGCTTAGCAACTTTGTCCCACCTAATCATCCGTTAGTTGAGGCATATTTGAAACTAACTGAGGATGATTTGTATGAATATTTTTCTCTAAAGAAATATAGGAAGAATGGTAATTTGACTAGAGGGGAGCAGACTAGCTTACTTAAACTCCAGTCATTACAGTCCATAACCATCAAACCAGCTGATAAAGGTGGTCGGATAGTAGTTATGGACACTAGCAAATATCATGATGCTATGATTAAACTCTTGGAAGATGATTTCTATTTACAAGTTAACGAACAAATAGTGCAAGCCACTATTAGTCACGTAAACAATATGTTATTAGATATGTTGAAAGGTGATATCTTGGATCAAGAATTGTTTGACTATCTCTTTGTTAAGAATCCACTTGTACCAACAATACATGGGTTACCTAAGATTCACAAATACTCCATTGACCCACCAATGAGACCCATAGTGTCTGGTCAGGGTTGGATCACTGAAAACCTTTCTGTCTATGTTGAGAATCATTTGCGACCTATATTAAATAAGAACAAAGTTGTACTGAAAGATTCCAAACAGTTTTTAACAGATTTGTATGACTGTTTAGGTGGCATTTGTGACATTGATAACTTGATTTTTGTAACGTTTGACATCAAGTCCTTGTTTACTGTGTTACCAAATAACATAGGCCTGATTTATATCACTGAGTATCTACTCTTACATAGCGAATATACATCAGTTAAAGTAGACCTCATTGTACATTTCCTTGAACTCATTTTGAATAACAATCTTTTCACCTATGACAACAAGTTTTACCAACAGCGGTGGCGTAGCCATGGGCACACCTTGTGCCAACAGCTATGCAAACATGTTTTTGGCATTTTGGGAATTTGAGAGTCTCTTTAATTTAGAAATGTTTAAACAACATGCAACTTTTTATAGACGTTTCGTGGATGATGTTTTTGTTTTATGGAGAGGCAGTGTTGATGATTTGTTTGTGTTCCATACTACATTGAACAACCTCACTGGCTATTTAACCTTCAGTATGAATCACTCTAGAGAGAAGATAGAATTTCTTGACTAGTATATAGAGAAGTTAGCATGTGGTTTGATTAATACAGGTGTCTATAGGAAACCTTGCTATTTTAATACTCTATTACAGCGTGATAGTATGCACCCACAGCATATTTTTAAGAATATCATTAGAGGCCAGGGGATGAGAACCTCTAGGCTAAATGCCACAGAAGAAGGCTTCCTAAATGAAGTGAGTGACCTCAAGATAAGCTAGAAGAACTGGGCTATAGCTCACAAGAGATTGAGTCCAACCTCTTAGATGTCAATAAACTTAGACTGAACAGAGCAGCCCCTTATTTTGGACCAGTTATTACTGGTGGATCCATTACAATAGACAATGGTAGAGATGATAGATCAACTCATGTAAGGGTTTCTTTACCATATAGTACTGATTGTCCAGCAATCAAGAATATTATTACGAAACACTGGCCTATTCTCTGTACTGATGACACCATCGGTAAACTTGTGGGGACTAAACCCTCTTTTTTATATAGGAACAAATTAAATTTAAGGAGAATGCTATGCTATTCAAAAAGGGATGAATGGTCAACGCCTCTTGAACACACAAAACCATGTGGACACTGTAATTATTGTAATTCTCTTGACCCCAGTCCATTTTTTGAACATCCTGACATGCACACTAACTTTAGCATACGTGCTGTAGCTACCTGTGATACTACTCATATAGTTTATTTGGCAGTGTGCCAAATATGTTATGCATTTTATGTTGGCAAAACCAATCATCGTTTTAAAAACAGGATAAGAGAGCATCTTTACCACATTAGGAAGGCTTCACCTCACAATGCCTTAGCCAAGCACGTAGCCCAAGCAGGTCCTGAACATTATTTCCTATTTAGAGCTCTTGAGAATATTAAACCCAGTATACGAGGAGGTGACATCAGGAACCATACTGAGAGTAAGGAGAGTATGTGGATAGTTAGATTGAGAGCAGATAGGGGTTTAGGTCTCAATGAGAGAGCCTCCATTAAACCTATGTTAAACAAATGGAGGAATGTTTGTAGATTTTATAATAAATGATGGAACATATATGTTTTTACCCCTTGAAATAGATTTCTTTTGATATATATATCTATATATACATATTTATTAGAGCATCTTGAGTGTTCATGGAGAGTTTTTATATGTTTTTTATATTTTCTTTGTCATTTTATACATCTCAGCATGTTTATATGTGCATATATTTTTAAGCTTAGATTAACTCATGAATATGTAACAAGAAGCAGCCAATAGGAGATGTTTTAACTTATAAATGTAGCCTATGTACTTGAAGGTCTTTGTTACATGACCTGATGAAGCTGAAATGAATGAGTGAAAGCGCTTATCTGACCTGCAGTGGAATTAAAGTTGGATTTTAACCTGAGGATTTTGCCTTTCATTTGGATTTTAACCTGAGGATTTTGCCTTTCATTTCTACTTGTGACTCTGCATCAGCCTAGTTGCTCCTTTTGGTTTCATTAATATTATTTAAGTTTTTCTGGAGCACTGGGCGTTTATCCTGTTTGTCAGCGAGTGGTTTGTTCCTATTTTGAAATTATGGTGACCATAAACATATTTGCACACATTTCAGACTATAAAATTAATTTAGATAAATCCTATATCTTCCCGATTAACCCAGCAGCCCGCAAAGAAAATATATCCATAGAATTTCCCTTTAACATTTCTTAGTCCTGCAAATACTTAGGGGTTAGATTTCACCATACGCTTTCTTCCACAGGCCAATCTAACATTTCTCATTTATGGACAACTACATCCCAAGACCTAAACAGATGGCAGCAGATGAAATTACCCCATCCTTTCAAAAGCTTCCATCATTAAGATGAACATCCTTCCAAAGATTCTTTATCACCTTTATGCTTCCATCTCACATATTCCTAACTCATTCTTTATAGAATTCATAAAGCTTTTGCTAAATTCATCTGGCATCCAAAATCTATTAGGGTATCATATCAGAGACTTGTTGCTCCAAAAGCTAAAGGTGGCCTGAGGATGCCAGATCTACAGCTTTATCACAAAATCCTACAAGCCAATAGGTTAATTACTATAGCCAACTTTCAGCCGAACAATCATACTTGGTTCCCTCCTTGGGTAAAAATGCGGTATAATCATGTTTTGGGAAAGAACATAAATCCCAAAGCTCTTCTTTTTTTGGAATCTTCAAATCTCAGGAAATTAAAAATACACCATACACTGAAGTGTAAAATTAATTCCTTCTGAGAGATTTTTACGTTACTGAAATTGGACAAAGCCATTATTCTATTTCAGCCCATTTATTTAAACCCCCCCCCCCCCATCAAGTTAAATAACAGCATGATCAATCTTAATGATTTTCCTTTAATAAAAGACTTTTCACTTCGGGATATACTCAAGTACAAAACCCTATCACTAAGTGAATTAAGAGACATCTTAAAAGTATCTTAGCAATGCATTATAACTTTACGGCAAATAAGAGAAATTATTACATTTATGTCCCAAAACCTTATGATTCCAGGGTATCAATTCCTCCAAATATCTAACCTGATGCAGATTCTAACAAGCAAAAGGAATATGTTATCTTGCTCATGTAACTACATAAATACACTCCAGTATCAAGACAAGTTGATCTTTGAAAATACTGTGACCAACTTGGGGTCACCTTTCTAGATGAGCAAAAGATAGCAGACATTAAATCCACTATCTCATTTTCATCATTCAAAAAACTCACCTATACACAATTTATCATCAACAACAACCTGTACTACACTCCTACACATCTTAACCATTTCAACCCCAACATATCTCCTGCTTGCTCCTGCTGCTCATTCCCACAAGCTCATATCTTACATATATTATGGTTCTGCCACTACTCACACAGTATTTGGTGCTAGCTGAAAGTGAGACTTGAAAAGATGTGATACCATAAATCTACCCTCTCTTGGGAGATGGCTATATTACACATTACTAACCTTAAGCTTACAAGATTAAGACTTCATATCCTTATAACACTCTGCCTTCTAGTAAAATTCTACATCTCCAAACACTGGCTAGATCGGTTTAAAATGTCTTGGAAGGGTTTCAGTAAGTTGGCCATTAAGTATATTACTTCTCATAAGCTCATAATCACAAATAAGTGTAAACGTGCATATTTTCAAAAGCTATGGAATGCCATATTTGAACTTCTGGCAGACAATTAGGTATCACTGACATAGTATCACTAGGGCTCCCAAGTTCTTTTTACACTCAAAGATTAAGATCTGTGGTTATGGTTGGTATATATATTAAATAGAGGCTTCAATTTTTGAATTGCTTTGGTACCCCTCAAACATATAATTGTTCTATTTTATATTTAGTTTTGTTTACACCCTAGGGTTTGATTTATCCTATGGCAGCACTATTGTACATATTGTAGATAGTTATTATTATTATTATTATTATTATTATTATTATTATTATGTTTTGTTAGTATGATCTATGATGTATCAATGTGATGTTTCTAACTGCAAATGTTTGTTTGAGTTTTGTCTTGAACAAAATCAATAAAAATTCTATTTGAAAAAAAAAAGAATATGATATGATTATATTATGTGTGATCTTCAGTGTGAACATCTAATGAGTACATGACATTAGAAGCAATCTGAGCTGCTGCGGTGGGGCAACACCTGGACTTCACTATTCAGTCTGTGTACTCATGTACATGTGGTTTGTCATGACTCAAATGTTTGGGTCAGATGCTGCCATGTAGCCTAGGCCTGTACTTGTGGTCCCACCTTATGTTGCCTATACCTGTGAATACTATCTGCTATATCCTCTGCTCCTCCTCCAATAACTGTGGGATGTCTTCTTCAGATGTTTTTGGTTTTCTGGGTATTTCACCCCCACCTGCAGCTGGAAGACTGGCATGTGCTTGGGTTAGCATGTCGTGGAACATGGCACACACTGTTATCATCTGCACTGCCTTCTTAGGTTTGTATTGCAGTGTGCCTACAGGTATGGGCAGACATCTGGACCTAGCTTTCAATACACCAAATGCATGGTCTATGGTGTTTCTGGTGGTTGAGTGTGCTCTATTGTAGGGTTGGATGGTTCACAGTATGAGGTCATGACCCACGGCTCAAGTGGATAACCACAGTCACCTTTTGTGGAGAATAAATACACTTTTGGTCAGACTGGATATTGTTGAGAAAGTGATGATTAGACTGCATCATTGCTGTATTCCTGTACTTTCTCAGTAGCAATCCCTTAGGAATTTCACCTTGCTGGAAAACAACCCTGAGTCCACTTTCCCTCCAAATGGCAGCATCATGGACACTTCCTGGGTGTTTTGCCATGATGATTGTTTTGCTGCCATCTACTGCACAGACAAGTTGGCAGCTGATGGCCATCCAATTCTGTTTATATATTGGTGTGCTTCTGGATGGGTTTACTATCATAATGTCGAGCACACATTGCTTGACACTGCATATGAGAGACACCAATCAGCAAATCCCATAATGCTGAATGGTCAAAATGTCGCAGAAACACCAAAATCAACATTTCCGACCACTCTACACCCAAAAACAAGCGCTAACAAGGGTAAAAAAGGGGGCAGGATTTTGCGATTCATAACATTTGCATTCGGCATTTTCAGCAGTCACAGATCGGTGTTCACATTTGCAGTGTCGAGCAATGTGCACTCGACATTATAATAGCATGCTTTCTGGATGTACTGATGTCTTGATAGGTATGTGTGTGCAATTTACTGTACCAAATACAGTACATGGGAGAAGTTTGCTGTGTTGTAGAACTGGTGCATTACATTTCTGCACTCCATAGAACTGGATGGAAAGAGTATGTAGTCATCCACCTTGCTGGACATTCCTTCCATTAATTTTGCCAAGATAAGTACACCCAGGCTGAGACACCTTTTGGTTTCAACGGGGAAGGTGTTTCCTTGCAAGTTCTGCACAGACATGTGTGGGGCACACATGTTTCAGATATCTTGCACCATTTGTTTGTCTAGACAATATCTGTCAATTATTTCCTGGTCTGATAATTGGTTTAGTTGCAGCCTTTCTTTTTGTTTCATTTTGTGTTGTGTGTGCACAATATGTTTGGGAACCACACTGGTGTGCATGGAATCCCTAATTATCCTATGCTGAATACTTAAGTACTTGGTCTGCCTTCATTGTGTCTTCTGAAATCATGTCCACAGCAGGTACACTGATGTCTTCCTTTGGCATGCTGCAGTGTCTACAAATAATTTCTATTAACTTTATGGAATCTGGCCCTATGTGTAATTTTCTGATTATGCTAGTATAAGATAATTTGTTTACAGATAAAGGATATACTAAAGATGGTAGGGGTATTAAACTATTAATAGGAATTAGAGGAGAAAAGTATTTTAAGACTGCAATGAATAAGTTATGGGAATTATTTTTACTATATCATTTTATAATACTTTAGAGCAATAGTGGATAGTGCATCAAGAAAAATATTGTAAGGAGTACACAAGATTGGAGAAGATATTTTGGAAAAAGAAATAACTGATATATTTTGAATTATTGCAGGAGCTTAAAGCTTATTTAAATAAGTATGAATAATCTATAATGAAACAGAAAAAATGAAATACATTAAGAAACTTAAAATTATATAATATAGACAAAAAGTTGGAGGTTCACCTTTATTTGGGAAAAGTATCAAGAAAGATATTGGAAAGATAATATGTGTTAGATCCGAAAGTGGACAAGAGAAGTCTGAATTAAAGTTTTTTTTTGACATGGTTACAAAGTATGTTTATATATATATATATATATATATATATATATATATATATATATATATATATGGGTCTACTTCACATAATAGAACATCCAAATGTTCGACTTTCATATGGCCATGACCATATGATCAAACATTTGAATGCTCCACAATGTGAAAACAAATTATTAAAATCAAAAAAAAAAACTAAACAGTGCTAGTGGGGGGGGGGGCTAGCACCCCTGCATCCCCACACCCCCACTATTTAAATATACCAGCTCCAAGATTGCACTACATTGTGGTAAAAGGAAATCTTCCTGTTCCATGCTCTGTGGAGATCCTCATTCAGAACGTTTAAAAATTTTGATCATATGGTCTCGGCCATATGAAAGTTGAGCTTTTAAAAGTTCGACCATCTGAAGGGGACCCATATATATATATATATATATATATATATATATATATATATATATATATCTAGGGATGATTATAAAAAGTTGAATAAAATATTAATACAATAAATAAGCAAAATAATGATTTTATAGTCAAAAGAAGAGATACAAGAACTGAATGAAGTATAGAAAATTATTAAGAATTATTAAAAAGTCATATATGCTAAGTCCTGATGAATTAAGCTATGATTTTTACAAGAAAACAGGCAAAAATAAAAACAATTTTCAGATTTTTAATTATTGTCTATAAAATGGTATTAATTATAAGAAAATATCTGAAAATGTTATTAAGTGTTTTTATAAAAAGTGAAAAAGAGATATTAGAAACTAGAGAGCAACAACTTACCTGAAGATTAAGTAAAAGAGATTTGAGAAGACTTATGAAAAATAATTTTCATAAAGGTATGTATGGCATGGATGGGTAAGAGACAAAAGAGATTATACTTATTGTCAGAGAGGCAATAGGTGTTTTTATTAAATGAAAGAAGTGAAGCAAAGATTAGAATTTTTGATAATGAGAAGGCTTAGGATAGTATATGCCAAAGTAAATGTTTCATATTATGACTTAAATAGATTTGGATAGTAAGTTGACAAATTTGATTAAATCTGTATATAATTATTCATTCAATAACATTTTGCTTAATGGTTGGCTTGGAAAAGAAATTAAGCTATTGTGAGGTGTTAAACGAGGCTGTCATTTTAGTGGGGGTTTATTTGCATTAATAATGAGTGCTGTAATAAAGTAGCAGTAAGAAAGGCTATTCAAAGGTGTGGTAGAGCTTTGTGATGGAGTTAAAGTATCTCTTTATATGACAAGCAGATGATTCAGTCATTACTGCTAATAGAAGAGAATTGATAAAAGAGTTTATATGGAAACTGAGGAATGTATTAAGAATGTAGATTTGAAAATTAATAGAAAAAAGTAAGGGTTTTGGAGACATTAAGATTTCTAACATGTATTTTTTGAAAGTTGAGGTTAACTAATTAGAAATAACTTTTGATAATGTGGATCTTATAAATATATAGTATGTGGGATGAAATTTTGATAGAAATAAAAAAAAAATTGATGTTTGGAAAAAAACTTTGATTTATCTTTTAAGGGGGAAAAAAATATATATATATATATATATATATATATATATATATATATACATATATATATTAATTCTTATGTGCTATGCAAAAAAAGGTTATGTTGGGAATATTTATCTTTTTCTTGTTATAAAAGAAAAACAATTATTGGATATGTTTTCCTTTATATGGGGCTTAATATTGAATCCTATAAAGAGGGGAGGTAATATACTGTGAAGGAAAAGGTGATTGACTTGATTTTATTAATTCTATAGTATATATATCTTCCTTATTTTAGATTTTAAAAACAATTAATAAAGAAATGAGTGGTGTATGAAGAATTTTGAATCATAAGTTTAATGAGTTATGGGGAAAGATGATTTGATTAAAGAAAACTAGAATTATTATTATTTGATTAAAAGATGGACAACTGTGTATAATGAGAGATTAGATTTAAGGAAATTAGGAAAGAACATATGAACAGATTTTATTATATAAAAGTTTGGGAAGATAAAATGAGATTATTAAGAAATAGATAAGAAGGAAGAGGTTTAAGACTGACTTAGAAATGCATGATTTTATGTGGCATCTAATGGTACAAAAGTCACTTGATTAAGAAGAAAAGAAATATAAGAAAAAGTACAATAGAATGTTTAGACTATGTAATTTTGAAGAAACTATGAAGCTTTTTATCACTGATTGTCAAAGAGCTAAGGAAGTATGGAATTTATGTTCTAAAGAATTGAATGATGATTCTTTTGGAAATAATCATATGGATATGATTATTTATGGGCATTGTGGGGACTGTATTCTTTTTACTTCAATATGGTGTCTGTGGATGATGAGATGTCAGGAATTATATAATCAGTTGTAGAATACTTTTATTGTTCTGTTTAAGATTAGGAAATGGATATCAAAAAAGGAAGGGGAGGTTGGGTGAAAGATGTCTTTGTGTATGTTATATTTCATGTAAATCTGTTTGTGATATGTTTTATGCTGTGAAAAAGATGTCTAAATAATGTCTCCCTACTTTTTCTCATAGGTGTTGTAAGATCTTTTATATTCACCTGTGCTACCATGCAGTCAGATAGATGGGACCTTGGTTTAACATCTCATCTGAAGATAACAAACTCAGTTGTGCAGCACCCCTTTATACTGCACTGCAATGACAGCAATCCATCTACCTGGTGTGGAAATAAAACCACCTTCTGCTACCTGGTACACCACTGGCACTGCTATAATTTAGAAGAATAGTTAACAACTGTATTTTGTTAACATATTTATTTATAGAGTTATTGACATAAAAGACCTTCAGTAACATAGCCATGATAGTCACTCATTTACTTGTCATTATGTTCTATGAAACATGTATGATTGGAAATGTATTAGAATGTAGTTGTGTTTGATATTCTCCTGTACACAGCCTACACAATCTGAATTCAAATAATAGTTTGGGGGCTTGATAACGTTGGTTTAGAACATCATGGACAGAGGGTGGAGCAGGGCTAGCCACGTATACATACTCTATCATTTGAAATAGAGGTAGTAATGTGGAGAGGTTACCTGTGGGTGAACAATAGTGTTACAAATCCAATGGTTCACGATAGCCATTCTAGTAAGAATGTGAAAGTGGCCACACACAAGAGCACAAGATCCAGCTCAAATGACTCCATGCCCAGTCAGTGGGACTATGCTATCCAAATGCTCTCATTGCCAAGATGCTAGTGAAAGCACAATGAACCCTAATTTCTGAATGAATGCATAACCCCCCCCCCGGAAAGCCCTTGCCTGAACTCTGAGTAAAATCCTCAAAGTAGAGCAGAGAATGATCATGGTCTGACTGAAGTGAGGCTTGGTGATTTGTAAGCAGATGAGCTAAAATCATCTATTAAAAAAAACATTTTCTTTGTGCGTAATTTCTAATTAAATTTGCATAGTCATGAAAGTGACATTCCCATAGCTCTGTACACTGTTTGAGATGTCTGCCAAAATGTTACATTCCCTGCAAACATTACTTTTACACTGCATATCCATCTTTCCATTCCTGTTTCTCACAAACCAAAAAATCCAGGATATTAAAATAATTCACTTCTTTTAAGAATTACTGTTTGCTACAAGACCTTACATTTCTTATTTTTATTGTTGGTGTTTTGATCCTTTGGTTCTAAATGGTGTCTTCCCAATCTCCACACAGCTAATTCTTCAGTGCCTTTTAATCTCAGTGTTTTAAAAAATATCTTTAGACATATTTCTAGACTGTATATGTATTTAATTAAATTCAGAATTCTCTTTATGTGTCAGAATGTATTGCCAATTGTCTGATTTCCAGTCTAGCCCCAATGTTCCCATTTTGATGTCAGATGTTATTGTACCACTTTTTTCACATTAATACTACCAGCCAGTGGAATTTGTTGCTGTAGGACCCTTTCAGAGTTCCGTTCAACAGCATGCACATTTTTTCTGTTGAATCATCTCTGTCAGCTAGGTCTTTTAACACAGAATATACAAAACTGATTAAAATGAGACAATACTTCCATTTATTCTTAAAGGTACATCTAGTACATGAAGCTTGAATTTTAACTAAAGCATTTTTACGTAGACTCTGAGTCTATCTTTCTTGTCTCTGTTACAGTACACTTTCTGCAGATTCTCACTGTATCTCTTATTTTTGATTTTTTACTTGACTAATGTTTTACCTTACATACTTTCACTTCCTCGTGTAATTATTTTAATTAAACTATTTTAGTTATTTTAACTGTTTACTTGTAATTTCACTTTAGGTCAGATTTGCTTGTCTTGGTAAACTCCCTCTTGTTTCATCCTTTCTTATACCACAACCTGTCCTTTGGCTTTACTCAGTTATGCAGCTTACAGAATTTTCAATATTTAGCTCAGATTAGTAACAAAAGCTTTAATAGCCTCTGCCCTAACTTTGTGCTCTTACAAACAATGCATATGGGCCATATTCCAAAAGAGCTGCTATTAGTGTTAAGTTTGCCCTGATTCTTGAAAGACTTGCTCTCAGTGTTAATGACTTATTTTGGTGTTAAGCCTGTCTATAAAAAGGCTTACACTGTGGGCCCAATTCTAAAAAACCTGCTCAGTGTAAGTTGTCACTTAAACTGAGAGTGAGTCTTTTGGAATCAGGCCCATAGGTAGAGTTACCACCCATCCCATTGTCAGCAGGACACTCACGGGTTGAGCCCTGTCATCCTGTTGCCTGCAAAGTGAAGCAGCAGGACTTTAAAAGTCCCATTTTTTGATACATGCTGAATTGCTGTGTAAAATTTGAAAATACTTCTGTTTTTTCCATGACAGTGCAGTTACGTCACCAACCTGGAACTGCAGGCAGAGGTATTCCCTGTTAGGTCCAGATGGTGTAAATCATGCAGTAATTGACTGCAATGATTGAAGGGGGCAGGGATTCCACTAGGAGGAGCCCTGCAAAGGTCACAGCTGTAGAACAGTTTTGTATTAGCATTTCTACAGCTGCTAGGAATTAGAAAAAGGACTGAGATTTGCCAGCTGTCTAGGAAGCCAGCCAGCCAGCTACTGAAGCAGGCAGAGAACCTGCTAGCCAGCCATCTAGAAAGCCAGGCAGCCACTGAAGCAGGCAGGGAGCTTGCAAGCCAGCCAGTTCTTCAGGTAGGGAGCCTGCTAGCCAGCCAGCCAGCCAATCCAGTAGATAGGGTGCCTGCTAGCCAGCTAGCCAGCCAGCTAGCCAACCAGTCCAGCAGGTAGGGAGCCTGCTAGCCAGCTAGCTAGCCAGTCCAGCAGGTAGGGAGCCTGCTAGCCAGGCAGCCACTCCAGCAGGCAGGGAGCCAGTCATCTAGCCATCCATTCCAGCAGGAAGGAAGCCAGCTAGCCCAGTGAAGACTGTGATAGTGGTAAGTACAACAGCCAATAGTATTTTGTGGCTCGGGTAATTTAAAATAGAAATATTGTGCTTTATTTAAATTTAAGTTTTTAATGTATAGAGGTAAACGGGGGTGTGGTACGCAGTATCTAAATCTGTGCAGTGGTAATTTTGAGATTTCCAAGTAGTAGTTTAAAATAGGAATATTGTGCTTTATTTACATTTACGTTTTTAATGTTTAGAAGTAAATGTGTGTGGGGGTGCAGTACGCAGTATTTAAATCTGTGCAGTGGTAATTTTGAGATTTCCAAGTAGTAGTTTTTAAAGGTATAAGAACTGTGCGTGTGTGTGTGTGTGTGTGTGTGTGTGTGTGTGTGTGTGTGTGTGTGTGTGTGTGTGTGTGTGTGTTTTTCAAGAAGTTAGGATATACTGTTTGGGTAATTTTTCCTGTTAATTCTTGTAAGTCAATATGCATGTGGTATAAGTGTACTTTTTTGAGGGGGAATGTTAATAGGTAATGTAGTGCATTTATTATCCTAGTAGGTACATGTTGCCAATTTGCCATAGCTGTTTCAAGACAGCTTTCATTTATAGTTGTAAATGTATGCATTTTATTTTTATGCTGTCTTTAATAAGGCTAAAATGTCCTGCTTGTAATGTGAATATGGGTGTGTTGCTTTTACTTGGGCCTATTTATTGCATCGTTGTGCTGCGTAAATTACTGTTAAAGGTTTATTTTTATTTCTCTTAATTGCTATGTTTTGATGTAAATGGGGTCCATGGGGTCTGCTGTGCATTGTAGTTTAATTTAGCTGCTCTTGCAAGAAGCACTTTTAAAAATGTTTACATACTTTTTTCCCCCTTTTTTTTCCCTTTTTTTTTTCTTTTGTGGATACATGTTCAGAAGTTCATGCAGTGGATTTGGGATTGTACTAAAACATGTCATCATTTCAGGATAGTTTGCTTTTATAAATAGCAATGTTTGTAGTTTGTTTTTAGTGATGTCTTCAATAAATTTACAATGTACTGTTTACATTATAATCTGATTACGGCCAGAGCTGCTGTTGGGTCTGTTCGTTAATAGATCTTGTGATATGTAAATTAGTGCTGTACATTTATTTCCTTTTTCTTAACTGCTGTGGTCAAAAGGTAAATTGGGCCTATGGTGTCTGCTGTGCATTCTCATACATTTTAGAGTGGCTTTTTGGCACAGTGAAAATGTGTTTAACTTTATTTTCTTAAGGGGTGGGGGGCATGTTCGGTGGTAAAAATAATGCATTGCGTTTTCTACAAGCTGTGTTAATGTCAGTTTTCAATGGCCAAAATGCCCCCTACATTGCCTCATTTACTATTTTACCTTTTTTAAAAGGTTTGTAATGTTAATTCTCTTCTGCTCCATTCCTCAGGTCTTTCATATGCCAGTGTCTTTCAAACCAGTTCTTTCATATGCCAACCAGTTCTTTCATATGCCAATGTTTTTCAAGTCAGATCTTTTGCATGCCAATACTGCATCTCCTTTAACACCTCTGTTGATGTATTGGTGGGTGTGGCCAGTGTCATTAGCTACACCCCATGCCCTACTGACCACACCCCCATGTCTCACTTTGGCCTTGTTAAAAGGTGACAATCCTACCCATAGGTGATCATTCAGACTGCTATATAGAAAAAATTGTACTATGTGACATACAGCCCTCTGCAGCTAGATGAAGTTATGCTTCTCTCATATTACAGTGCAATGATACCCTGTAGTTACTCTTCACAAGCATACTGTATGCATACAATAATCTCATGATATGGTGTATGACAGCAATTTGGCTACAGGTGCATATGTGAATTCTGGGCCAACTACCCTCAAGGGCCATTTTCAGACTAGCCAATAATCGAAGGTCAGAATCAAACCATGTATCTTCTGCCTATGAGTCAAAGACCTTTACCATTATGCCAACTTCCCCCCAAAAAAATGTCATGTTGCATTGGACAGAAATCAAAGTTCAGGCCTCTCACTTGGTAGGTAAGAATTCTACTACTGAAATAACAATGCACAGTTAAACATAACAATTCAAAGTCTGAAAGTTTTAATAAACAAATGCTCGCATTGTACAAAAAGTAAAGACATAAGTTTAAAATGTTTTAAATTAATTGAATTACTTCAAGTTTATAACACTGCAATATAAACTATGAAACATAAAGTGTATGAGTAAACTTTTTATGCATGGGGTGCTGTATATTTTCACATTCCTACAATCTACCTAAATAAATATATTAACTTCAATGTTGTCCTGCCTTGAAGCTGATCTTATAGCAAAACCAAGTGCTGCCTTTACTCAAAAATGTTAGATCCTCTGAGTACATTTAATTATTGAGTATGTGGGTAAGATTTCTTAAAATTGTGGTGTACAAGAGGCATAGCAAGTATGCAAAAACAGACAATTGTCTATTAGTTTAGCTTTTCAATTTGTCTTTGCTACAGTTTCCAAAATTGGCACTGACAAAAAGTGTTGATGCTGCATGTTTTCCTTTCTGCAGTTAATTACAGTAGAAACTGCAACATCTTACAATATGAAGATATGTAGCATTATTCTCCGAATACATTTGACAAAAGCATAGATCACATTTGGGTAATGATATTTTAAAATATCAAAATATATTTTTTAGTTCTTAAACAGAGCAAAATAATAAATAAAATAATTAACAGAATATAAAAACGCACATATGCCAATATATACATGATTTAACTTATTCTAACCACTGCATCCCAGGTAAACATTATTAGCACATGTTATTTATCATTACTAAGAAAAATAAATGAAATAGATTCATAGGTTCATAGATATTTTCTAGGCTATTGATCCTTGTGGAACTTCAGAAGCCTATGCAGGCATTCCCAAAATGTCTATTACACGTAATACTTTATCCTGAGCGCATTGTATTATAAGCAGGAATAACCCAGGACTGGGAAGACATAAGTTGCTCACATCCATAAGGGAGAAGGGTATGCGAGTCAGTGTTAGTGGTACTACAAGTAGCAGAGTCACCTTTGGTGCAAAAGACTGTGGGCTCTATTTCCACACCAGGTAGATGGATTCTTGTCACTGCAGTGTAGCATAGGGTAGGTGCTGCACTCCTGAGTGTTTCATCTTTGGGAGATGATGTTACACCAAGGTCCCATCTGCTTGAGTTGGTGGAAGCTCAGTGGGTATAAAAGATATCAAAGTACCTATCAAAAAGAGAAGGAGTCCTTTATTCAACTCAAAACATTTTATTTACATATTTACAAAAATGTATATATTTAAAGGCACATATTTCCAAGTCTGTTATTTGCCATTTATCATTTTCTTACAACATCCTCATTATTATTCTTCCATAATTCAACCCCATTCTTGCTTCCACAACTATAATCTGATTTTCTGCAATAAATTTGCCAAAATCTATCTCCTATTAAGCAGAATTTCTGATTTTCTGCAATTAATTTGCCAAAATCTATCTCCTATTAAGCAGAATTTCATTCAATCTTTTATTCCAAATAACTCCTTTTATATAAAATAAGTTATCTACCTTTCTCACATATTCTTTCTTCTTTTTCTTATTTACACCATCCTAGTCATAAATCTGTATTGTTTGTTTCATTAATATTCTCAAAAAATTCTTCACAAAACTTTTTTCCATAGTTTTAACATTCTTTCACATGACAAAAACACTCTTTCAATTTTTTCATTCCCCTTTACTGGTAGGTTATTTATTATCAGCATCTATAGGAAATTCTGACACTCTACTATCTTGCTAAAAAACATTCTTTTACTTTAACGGTTTCATTCACGTCTTCTGGTACATTTTCCCATGGAGTTACATAATAACATTGTTTCAGCACATTATTCTACTATACAATCCATTTTTATTTTCTGTTATTATTTTTTAATTTCTTCATTTGCTTATTCTTTTTCTCCTTTTTTATTCTCTTCATTGCCCAGATATTTTTGTACTTATGTTTAAACAGTCTTACTTTTAAATTCTCCTTCTCTTCCTTTACCCACTAATACTGTATACAAGTTTAAAGAAGCAGAATACCTAACTGGATTTAGTAACCACAATAACACTTCATGTAAACTCACCTCTTTTCATTCAGTTTAATCCTGAACCCCATATGACAGAAAATGCCAATCTCACAATTTCCTTTACATATTTCTGACATCATAAAATCATTTGACGTATATGCTATTTTCCCATTAATACCAAATTTACTATATAAATCTATTTCCTTAATGCTAATCTATTTGTCCTCCACATAAAACATTTCTTTCATCATACCCTTCCATTGCATCACAACCACATAATTTTTTCCATGATGCTATTACCAGCAAAGACACTTCATTCATTAAAAATATTCAATCACAGTTTTTTGCACATTACCTAAACTCTTACATTTATCTTTATTCAAGGTCATTCTCATGTCTTTTAAACATCCATTCAGACAAACTGTCACCTCTCTCATCCATATTTTCTTCTTAGCAACTGCAACTGTACCAACTGTGCATGTCAGAACTACTAGAATCACCACATCCTTTTGTATCACATATCTTGCATCTTTCACTTTATAAGCTACTTCCCTCACTATTACATTGATTACCAATACAAACAATATTTCACTCATGAGACATCCTTGGGGGGGGGATTATTTACCATGTAGCCATTGTGGCACATTGCTTATATGAAAGTAAGCAGGTTTGTGATCCAGTAAACAGAGTTGGGTGGCGGGCACGCACACGCCAACACGGAAGTATCCATGGCATGCAAATCACCTCATAAGCAGGTGAATGTCATGCAAATGAGGGATTTAGCATGATCCAGCAAGTAGAGAGGCAATTCTGCAGACCCCGTGTTGGTGTCTGTAGTGTACATGGAAACAGTCCATGTACAGGATTTTAAACAGACCGCAGGAGTCATAAAACTATAATTAGATGGACAGAAATAGCATAGCAGACACAGATACATGCAAAACTATTCACTGTGTATCCAAAAACATAAGGGAAATAAGTTCAAATAATTTTTAATGATCTGGTTATGTTTGTGCAGTGCACCACAGTGTGCAAACATACAGTTATGTAAAAATAAAAAAAAATAGTGGAAAAAGCACATTTCATACTGTGTTAGAGAAATGTAGTATAGAACTCTGCACAGAGTATCCACAATGGTGGAATGGTGCTGTTGCTAATGAGATAGGCCTGGAACCATGTAGTTTCCAGGTTGTGTGCACAGAACCTTATGCAAATGACTTGGGGTTACTGAATAGCATGAATGGGTATCAGTGTCTGCATATCCCTTCTGTGTAGGCATAGAACTGAGTCAGTGTCCACAGAAGAGGTAGCTGACATCAACAGGGCTTTGTGTCTGAGGACTTGTAAGCTCATTGGAGCTCAGCGGTGCCTGTTTGCATGTAACGCTGCTGTGCTCAGCAGGTGGTATGTACTCTGGCTACTTATCTTTGTTTACCTTCAGGGCATGTGTTTCAGTGTGTTTGCAATGCATGCTGCCACGCTGAGCATGCCCTTTCAGGGGTGTGTGTACACTGGCTGCTGAGCTTTGTTTTCCTTCGCGGCACTTGTTTCCACAAGCTTGTGTGGTGCGCTGTAGTTCTGAGAGTATCCAAAAGCCAAAGATATAATAATTCCTGATTCACATAAACTAGAGCCATTAAATGTTCTTAATGATGTACTTAGTAGTTGGAATGCATCATAGGTAGCCAATCACACAGCCTACCCTTCCAGCAGCGCCCAATAAAGATGGCATACTCCCTACAATCAGATTTCTTCCCCAAATTCTGCACCAGTGGAGGGATGCTAGGGGCTGCAGCAGGTCTGCTACATCTGTATGTTCTAGATGCTAAGGTCAAGGCTGCTGCTGCTGACAATAGGCCTAGACTGGGAAGGAGAAGAGTGTTCAGGCCCAGGGTAACCTTCCAGGAGCTACATGAGCTGCAGATTGTAGAGTGCTAAAAGGTGGACAGGGAGATACTACAACAAATCACTGAGCTCGGCCACCCTCAACTCAGACCCAGAGCCAACAGAGGGGAACCCATCCCAGTGAACACAGAGGTATGTGTAGCTCTAAGGATACTAGCCAGGGTACTTGCCAAAGACCAACTGGGGACATGATGGGGGTCTGTCAGGCATCTGCATCCAGGGTACTCAGTCAGGTCCTCGATACCATGCTACCAAATGCCAGTGAGCACATTTATGTTCCTCTCATCCCTGAGGCAAGGACCAGCAATATACAATACTTCTACTATGTGGCACACTTCCCTGACATACTGAGTGCCATAGACTGCTCACATGTGCACATCAAGGCATCACTCGGTAAGAAGGGCAGAATCTACCTCAACCACAATGGGTATCACTCCATCGACTGACAAGTCATGTGCAATGTCCAGGGTATTATCATGAATATGTGTGCTGGCAGGCCTTGCAGTTATTATGACTCCCATATATCGCACGCATCACAGCTGCATCAGATGTTTGCTGGGGGGGACATCGTATATGGCCATTTACTGGGGGATGCTGGCTTATGCACTGGAACCATGGATGATGATATCCATCAGAAATGCACACGCACCCATAAAAGAATGCCATAATGAGGCACATGCACAAACTA
Organism: Protopterus annectens; assembly: GCF_019279795.1. Taxonomy (NCBI): domain Eukaryota; kingdom Metazoa; phylum Chordata; order Ceratodontiformes; family Protopteridae; genus Protopterus; species Protopterus annectens. Next base: position 1,638,835,983 of record NC_056739.1, on the reverse strand, counting down.
GAAACATCACAAAGCATGTGTTTGGGCTGCTAAATTCACTGTTCTGGTGCCTCAGTATATCTGGTGGAACCCTGCAGTACTTTCCAGCTACATATGTGCAGATGTTCATAGTATGTGCCATGCTACACAATATGATCCTGCAGATACAGCTGCAGCATAATCAGCAAAGGAAAGGGACAATTGCCCCCCCCCCACTGCCTAGATAGCCACAGGAGGACTTGGAGGAGGAACCCCTTAGGATGTCCCTGTAGGCAACATAGGTGTGCCAAGTATGCACTGGCCTTGGCCAAGAGACAACACATAGCACATGCACTGACAACACTGGGCCCTAGGAAATGACACCTTACTCCAACTCACATATATATAGTAAAAATGATGCCAGCCAGCCCACACAACATATATATAACCATGTATTGGCTGTGTACTGTGTGCATCAGACAGAGTCAGCCCCAAACTACAGGTCTGTCAACTGCTGCATTCGCAAGGTATGTCACTCACCTATACACCACTTGTAAGGGGTACTAGAATAATGTAGCATATGTATGGGCCTGCTGCATGTATACAAGGGAATATAGTATGCTACTGAGCTACTTAAAGAGATTTAACAGCCACATGGGACAACAGATATCCAGTCCAATAGTATGTGCTCCATAACATTCACTAGGCCACATGTCGGGAATATGCACTACATTAATCAAGGTAGATGATAAACGGTGGGAGTCAGTGGACAGTCACACAATGCTCTATACCAGTAGAACATGGGCTGGTTGTTCCCCACTGCCATCACATCAGTGTTTCCCTACAATGGCTGTAACAGTATGTCAGCAATGAAATATCAGCAGACCAGCCAACCTCAGGGCTGTGACATAGAACATGGGCACATGCTGGATGTCACATATAATGCAGGGATGATAATGTATGTCTGTATGCTATTGATTGTGTAATGAATGACGCATCTCTGTCTGGTGACCTGTGTGGCTCAGTGGTCTAGGGATATTAGCAAGGGTGATGGTGTTGATGGTTTGAATCTGCCAGCATCCACATCTTTTGCAAGTGAGGTAGTTGTTTGGTGGTATTCCCACAGACTGTCAGACCCCACAATCTGTTACTGTAAGAAAGCTAGTCAAAGTCAGAGAGAATGGGGGGACAAAGGGCCATAACTACAGACAGACATTACACATGCTCTGATTAGCCTAGAAGGTGGCTAGTAAAACAGCAAGTTGCTTCACAACAGAATATCTGCAGGATGTAAAGTCTGCACTCAAATGCATCTGTAGGTAGTACTGTTCACTGACTGCATTATACAGTAAGTTACTGGAATACCACAAATGTATGAGGAACAGACCAGACATATGGAGTGAAATGCTGGATTTTCTGCAAAAACATGTACAGTGATTGGTATGCAGGCTCTCACCCTGTGTGTGGTGTTACATTATGTACCCCAGTCACATATTAAGTACAGAACAGCTGGTGAGTGCTGTGGACAGGTTCAGGGAAGGGCTGTACTGCAGAAACAGGTGCAGGTGTCAATGTCTGTAGCACACAAAATCCCGGACTGGAGTACAAGTAGCTCTGGCCTGGAGTCACCTTGTATGCACTGAGAGTCTCACTGGGCATGCTCCTACACTTAGCTAACTTGAGCATAATTCTGTTGCCTGTCCTTCA